>NC_138301.1:86603012-86925512 GCF_965601325.2 Salmo salar
ACTTACACTCACACACACTCACTTACACACACACACACACTCGCACACACACACTCACACTCACTTACACACACATTCACACACACACACTCACACACTCACTTACACACACACACTCACTTACACACACACACTCACTCACTTACACACACACTCACTCACTTACACACACACACACTCACTTACACACACACACACACTCACTTACACACACACACACTCACTTACACACACACACACTCACTTACACACACACACACACACACTCACTTACACTTACACTCACTTACACTCACACACACTCACTTACACACACACACACACTCGCACACACACACTCACACTCACTTACACACACATTCACACACACACACTCACACACTCACTTACACACACACACTCACTTACACACACACACTCACTCACTTACACACACACACACTCACTTACACACACACACACTCACTTACACACACACACACACACACTCACTTACACACACACACACACACTCACTTACACACACACACACACACTCACTTACACTTACACTCACTTACACTCACACACACATTTACACTCACACACACATTTACACTCACACACACATTTACACACACACTCACTTACACACACACTCACTTACACTCACACACACACTTACACACACACTCACTTACACACACACATTCACACACACACTCACACACACATTCACACACACTCACACACACACATTCACTTGCACACACACACACACACACACACACTCGCACACACACACTCACTTACACACACTCACTTACACACACACACACACTCGCACACACACACTCACACACTCACTTACACACACACACTCACTTACACACACACACACACACACTTACACTCACTTACACTCACACACACATTTACACTCACACACACATTTACACTCACACACACATTACACACACACTCACTTACACACACACTCACTTACACTCACACACACACTTACACACACACTCACTTACACACACACATTCACACACACACTCACACACACATTCACACACACTCACACACACACATTCACTTGCACACTCACACACACACACACACACACACTCGCACACACACACTCACTTACACACACTCACTTACACACACACACACACTCGCACACACACACTCACACACTCACTTACACACACACACTCACTTACACACACACACACTCACTTACACACACACACACACTCACTTACACACACACACACTCACTTACACACACACACACACACACACTCACTTACACACACACACACACACACTCACTTACACTTACACTCACTTACACTCACACACACATTTACACTCACACACACATTTACACACACACACACACTCACTTACACACACACACTCACTTACACACACATTCACTTACACACACACACATTCACTTACACACACACATTCACTTACACACACTCACACACTCACACACATTCACTTACACACATTCACACACACACACATTCACACACACACACACACACACACATTCACACACATTCACTTACACACACACATTCACACACATTCACTTACACACACACATACACACATTCACACACATTCACTTACACACACACATTCACTTACACACTCACACACACACATTCACACACACTCTCACACACACACACATGCACACACACACACTCACTTGCACGCACACACACACACTCACTTGCACACACACACACACACTCGCACACACACACACACTCGCACACACACACACACATTCACTTACACACACACATTCACTTACACACACACATTCACTTACACACACACATTCACTTACACACACTCACACACATTCACTTACACACACTCACACACACTCACACACATTCACTTACACACACTCACATTCACTTACACACACACACACACACACACACACACATTCACACACACACACTCACACACACATTCACACACACTCACACACACATATTCACTTACACACACACACACATATTCACTTACAAACACACACACACTCACTTACACACACACACACACACACACACATTCACACACACACACACACACATTCACACACACACACACACATTCACACACACACACACACATTCACTTACACACACTCACACACATTCACTTACACACACACTCACACACATTCACTTACACACACACTCACACACACTCACACACACTCACACACATTCTCACACACACATTCACTCACACACACTCACACACACATTCACTCACACACACATTCACTTACACTCACACACACATTCACTTACACTCACACACACTCACACACACATTCACTTACACACACACACATTCACACACATTCACTTACACACACACATTCACACACATTCACTTACACACACATTCACACACACTCACACACACACATTCACACACACACACACACACACACACACACACTTGCACACTCACTTGCACACACACATTCACGCACACACATTCACTTGCACACACACTCACTTACACACACTCACTTACACACACACACACACTCACTTACACACACTCACTTACACACACACACACTCACTTACACACACTCACTTACACACACACACTCACTTACACACACACACACTCACTTACACACTCACTTACACACTCACACACACACACACACTCACTTACTTACACACACACATTTACACACACACACACACTCACTTACACACACTCACTTACACTTACACTCACACACACTCACTTACACTCACACACACTCACTTACACACACACACATTCACTTACACACACACACATTCACTTACACACACACACATTCACTTACACACACACACATTCACTTACACACACACATTCACTTACACACTCACTTACACACTCACACTCACTTACACACACTCACTTACACACACTCACACACACACACACACATTCACTTACACACTCACTTACACACACACTCACTTACACACACACACACACACATTCACTTACACACACACATTCACACACTCACACACACACATTCACACACACTCACACACACACACATTCACACACACTCACACACACACATTCACTTGCACACTCACACACACACATTCACTTGCACACACACACACTCGCACACACACACTCGCACACACACACTCACTTACACACACACACACTCACTTACACACACACACACACACACACACTCGCACACACACACTCACACTCACACTCACTTACACACACATTCACACACACACACTCACACACTCACTTACACACACACACTCACTTACACACACACACTCACTTACACACACACACACTCACTTACACACACACACACACTCACTTACACACACACACACACTCACTTACACACACACACACTCACTTACACACACACACACTCACTTACACACACACACACTCACTTACACACACACACACTCACTTACACACACTCACTTACACACACTCACTTACACTTACACTCACACACACTCACTTACACTCACACACACTCACTTACACACACACACATTCACTTACACACACACACATTCACTTACACACACACATTCACTTACACACACTCACTTACACACACTCACTTACACACACACACTCACTTACACACACTCACTTACACACACTCACACACACACACATTCACTTACACACTCACTTACACACACACACACACACACACACACTCACTTACACACACACACACACACATTCACTTACACACTCACTTACACACACACATTCACACACACTCACACACACACATTCACACACACTCACACACACACATTCACACACACTCACACACACACATTCACTTGCACACTCACACACACACATTCACTTGCACACACACACACTCGCACACACACACTCGCACACACACACTCACTTACACACACACACACTCACTTACACACACTTACACACACACACACACTCGCACACACACACTCACACTCACACTCACTTACACACACATTCACACACACACACTCACACACTCACTTACACACACACACTCACTTACACACACACACTCACTTACACACACACACTCACTTACACACACACACTCACACACACACACACACTCACTTACACACACACACACACTCACTTACACACACACACACACTCACTTACACACACACACACACTCACTTACACACACACACACACTCACTTACACACACACACACACTCACTTACACACACACACACTCACTTACACACACACACACTCACTTACACACACACACACTCACTTACACACACACTCACTTACACTTACACTTACACTCACTTTTACACTCACACACACATTTACACTCACTTACACTCACACACACATTTACTCACACACTCACTTACACTCACACACTCACTTACACTCACACACACACTTACACACACACACTCACTTACACACACACACATTCACTTACACACACACATTCACTTACACACACTCACACACTTACACACATTCATTCACTTACACACACTCACACACACACATTCACACACACACACACACACACACACACACACATTCACACACATTCACTTACACACACACATTCACACACATTCACTTACACACACACATACACACATTCACACACATTCACTTACACACACACATTCACACACACACATTCACACACACTCACTTACACACACACTCACTTACACTCACACACACACTTACACACACACTCACTTACACACACACATTCACACACACACTCACACACACATTCACACACACTCACACACACACATTCACTTGCACACTCACACACACACATTCACTTGCACACACACACACTCGCACACACACACTCGCACACACACACTCACTTACACACACTCACTTACACACACACACACACTCGCACACACACACTCACACTCACTTACACACACACTCGCACACACACACTCACACACTCACTTACACACACACACACTCACTTACACACACACACACACACACACTCACTTACACACACACACACACTCACTTACACACACACACACACACACACACTCACTTACACACACACACACACACTCACTTACACTTACACTCACTTACACTCACACACACATTTACACTCACACACACATTTACACACACACACACACACTCACTTACACACACACACTCACTTACACACACATTCACTTACACACACACACATTCACTTACACACACACATTCACTTACACACACTCACACACTCACACACATTCACTTACACACATTCACACACACTCACACACACACATTCACACACACACACACACACACACACATTCACACACATTCACTTACACACACACATTCACACACATTCACTTACACACACACATACACACATTCACACACATTCACTTACACACACACATTCACTTACACACTCACACACACACATTCACACACACTCTCACACACACACACATTCACACACACACACACACATTCACTTGCACACACACACACTCACTTGCACACACACACACACACTCACTTCCACACACACACACACACTCGCACACACACACACACTCGCACACACACACACACATTCACTTACACACACACATTCACTTACACACACACATTCACTTACACACACACATTCACTTACACACACACATTCACTTACACACACTCACACACACTCACACACATTCACTTACACACACTCACATTCACTTACACACACACACACACACACACACACACACATTCACACACACACACTCACACACACATTTACACTCACACACACATTTACACACACACACACACTCACTTACACACACACACTCACTTACACACACATTCACTTACACACACACACATTCACTTACACACACACATTCACTTACACACACTCACACACTCACACACATTCACTTACACACATTCACACACACTCACACACACACATTCACACACACACACACACACACACATTCACACACATTCACTTACACACACACATTCACACACATTCACTTACACACACACATACACACATTCACACACATTCACTTACACACACACATTCACTTACACACTCACACACACACATTCACACACACTCTCACACACACACACATTCACACACACACACACACATTCACTTGCACACACACACACTCACTTGCACACACACACACACACTCACTTGCACACACACACACACACTCACTTCCACACACACACACACACTCGCACACACACACACACTCGCACACACACACACACATTCACTTACACACACACATTCACTTACACACACACATTCACTTACACACACACATTCACTTACACACACTCACACACATTCACTTACACACACTCACACACACTCACACACACTCACTTACACACTCACACTCACTTACACACACTCACACACACACACACATTCACTTACACACTCACTTACACACACACACACACACACACACACACTCACTTACACACACACACACACACATTCACTTACACACTCACTTACACACACACATTCACACACACTCACACACACACATTCACACACACTCACACACACACATTCACACACACTCACACACACACATTCACTTGCACACTCACACACACACATTCACTTGCACACACACACACTCGCACACACACACTCGCACACACACACTCACTTACACACACACACACTCACTTACACACACTTACACACACACACACACTCGCACACACACACTCACACTCACACTCACTTACACACACATTCACACACACACACTCACACACTCACTTACACACACACACTCACTTACACACACACACTCACTTACACACACACACACTCACTTACACACACACACACACTCACTTACACACACACACACACTCACTTACACACACACACACTCACTTACACACACACACACTCACTTACACACACACACACTCACTTACACACACACACACACTCACTTACACACACACACACTCACTTACACACACACTCACTTACACACACACTCACTTACACTTACACTTACACTTACACTCACTTACACTCACACACACATTTACACTCACACACACATTTACACTCACTTACACTCACACACACATTTACTCACACACTCACTTACACTCACACACACACTTACACACACACATTCACTTACACACACATTCACTTACACACACACACATTCACTTACACACACACATTCACTTACACACACACACTCACTTACACACATTCATTCACTTACACACACTCACACACTTACACACATTCACACACACTCACACACACACATTCACACACACACACACACACACACACACACATTCACACACATTCACTTACACACACACATTCACACACATTCACTTACACACACACATACACACATTCACACACATTCACTTACACACACACATTCACACACACTCACACACACACATTCACACACACTCACACACACACATTCACACACACTCACACACACACATTCACTTGCACACACACACACTCACTTGCACACACACTCACACACACACATTCACTTGCACACACACACACACACTCACTTGCACACACACACACACTCGCACACACACACACACATTCACTTACACACACACTCACTTACACACACACACACTCACTTACACACACACACACTCACTTACACACACACATTCACTTACACACACATTCGCTTACACACACACACATTCACTTACACACACACATTCACTTACACACACTCACACACTCACACACATTCACTTACACACATTCACACACACTCACACACACACATTCACACACACACACACACACACACACACACACACACATTCACACACACACACACACACACATTCACACACATTCACTTACACACACACATTCACACACATTCACTTACACACACACATTCACACACATTCACTTACACACACACATTCACACACATTCACTTACACATACACACATTCACACACATTCACTTACACACACACATTCACACACATTCACTTACACACACACATTCACACACACTCACACACACACATTCACTTGCACACACACACACTCACTTGCACACACACTCACACACACACATTCACTTGCACACACACACACACACACACTCACTTGCACACACACACACACACTCGCACACACACACACACATTCACTTACACACACACTCACTCACTTACACACACACACACACTCACTTACACTTACACTCACACACACTCACTTACACACTCACACACACTCACTTACACACACACACACATTCACTTACACACACACACATTCACTTACACACACACACATTCACTTACACACACACACACACATTCACTTACACACACACACACATTCACTTACACACACATTCACTTACACACACACACATTCACTTACACACACACACATTCACTTACACACACACACATTCACTTACACACACACACATTCACTTACACACTCACACACATTCACTTACACACTCACACACATTCACTTACACACACTCACACACATTCACTTACACACACTTATACACACACTCACACACACTCACTTATACACACACTCACACACACTCACTTACACACACTCACTTACACACACACACTCACTTACACACACACACACACTCACTTACACACACACACTCACACTCACTTACACACACACACACACACACACTCACTTACACACACTCACTTACACACACACACACACATTCACTTACACACACTCACACTCACTTACACTCACACTCACTTACACACACACACACTCACTTACACACACACACACACACACTCACTTACACACACACTCACTTACACACACACTCACACACACACACTCACTTACACACACACACTCACTTACACACACACACACACACTCACTTACACACACACACACACACACTCACTTACACACACACACACACACTCACTTACACACACACACACACACACTCACTTACACACACACACACACACACTCACTTACACACACACACTCACACACTCACTTACACACACACACTCACACTTACACACACACATTCACTTACACACACATTCACTTACGCGCACACACACACATTCACTTACACACACATTCACTTACGCGCACACACACACACACACACACAAACAATCACTTACTGTGTAGTTTGTGTGTGTAGGACCTTCCAGACTCTGTGTTATACCTGAAGATTTTCACAGCTGGTCATCAAGTTCCCAGCGACCCCACAATCCTTAGCTTCAAACGTGCCGTCCGCGGGTTCCTACGAGACAACGCACACAACGGTCAGTCACACACCACACACACACACACACACACTCACTTGTGGTTAGTGAAACTGATTGTCTGTGTTTGGTTAGTTAATCGTAAACACATCAGCAGAAATACAAGATAATGTAAATGTATTTATTATCTTTCTCTTTCAAAGATAAGCTGATCGGAGTACACTGTACTCATGGGCTCAACAGGACAGGCTACCTGGTCTGTAGGTAAGGAGTTTTTAGCAGATTTTGTGGAGTATCTGGTAGATTCTAAATGTGCTTAGTTCGTAGCCTACATCTTTCTCTTTTCTTCTTCTCATTCTCTCCTCTTCAGGTATCTGATAGATGTAGATGGGATCGATCCTAAAGAGGCTGTGGAGTGTGAGTACTGAACCTCATTCAAAAATTGTGTGCACGCATGCATGTGTGTAATGTTTTTTTCCCATGTGTTATTCCAGTGTTTAACTCTTCGCGGGGTCACCCCATAGAAAGAGAGAACTACCTGAAAGACCTACAGACTGGGCCAAAGAGAAGGTAATTTGTGTGTTGGTCGCTCTATCGTTCTCTGTCCATCCATACTTTTATTCATCATCCCTCCTTCCTCCCTCTGCAGTAACAATGGGATGGAGGAGTCGGAGCAGGAGCCAATCAGAGGCCGTTCTGGCAGTCGTCATAGCATTCTCGACTCTCCTGCCCAACACCGCGACAGACATTACGACAGGCATGACCACAACCAATTTGTGTAAGCACCCTGACCTCTAACCCATATAGACATACAGATATGTCTATATACAGTGCTATCGTAAAGTATTCAGATCCCTTGACTTTTTCCCCAAAAATGTAAAGTTACAGCCTTATTCTAAAATTGATGAAATATATCAATCTACACACAACACCCCATAATTTCAAAGCGAAAGCAGGATTTTAGAAATGTTAGCAAAAAAAGAAACCGGATGCCTTATTTACATACAGTTGAAGTCGGAAGTTTACTTAAACTTAGGTTGGAGTCATTAAAACTCATTTTTCAACAACTCCACAAATTTCTTGTTAACAAACTATAGTTTTGGCAAGTCGGTTGGACATCTACTGTGAGCATGACACAATTAATTTTTCCAACAAATGTTTACAGATTATTTAACTTATAATTCACTGTATCACAATTCCAGTGGGTCAGAAGTTCACATACACTAAGTTAACTGTGTCTTTAAACAGCTTGGAGAATTTCAGAAAATGATGTCATGGCTTTAGAAGCTTCTGATAGGCTAATTGACATAATTTGAGTCAATTGGAGGTGTACCTGTGGATGTATTTCAAGGCCTACCTTCAAACTCAGTGCCTCTTTGCTTGACATCATGAGAAAATCAAAAGAAATCAGCCAAGACCTCAGAAAAAAAATTGTAGACCTCCACAAGTCTTGTTCATCCTTGGGAGCCATTTCCAAATGCCGGAAGGTACCACGTTCATCTATACAAACAATAGTACGCAAGTATAAACACCATGGGACCACGCAGCCGTCATACCGCTCAGGAAGGAGACGTGTTCTGTCTCCAAGAGATGAACGTACTTTGGTGTGAGAAGTGCAAATCAATCCCAGAGCAACAGCAAAGGACCTTGTGAAGATGCTGGAGGAAACCGGTACAAAAGTATCTATATCCACAGTAAAACAAATCCTATATCGACATAACCTGAAGGCCGCTTGGCAAGGAAAAAGCCACTGCTCCAGAACCGCCATAAAAAAGCCAGACTACGGTTTGCAACTGCACATGGGGACAATGTCCTTTTTGGAGAAATGTACTCTGGTCTGATGAAACAAAAATAGAAATGTTTGACCGTAATGACCATTGTTATGTTTGAAGGAAAAAGGGGGAGGCTTGCAAGCCGAAGAACACCATCCCAACTGTGAAGCACGGGGGTGGCAGCATCATGTTGTGGGGTTGCTTTGCTGCAGGAGGGACTGGTGCATTTCACAAAATAGATGGCATCATGTAGGGAGGAAAATTGTGGATATATTGAAGCAAAATCTCAAGACATCAGTCAGGAAGTTAAAGCTTGGTCGCAAATGGGTCTGCCAAATGATCAATGACCCCAAGCATACTTCCAAAGTTGTGGCAAAATGGCTTAAGGACAACAAAGTCAAGGTATTGGAGTGGCCATCACAAAGCCCTGACTTCAATCCTATAGAAAATGTTTGGGCAGAACTGAAAAGGCGTGTGCAAGCAAGGAGTCCTACAAATCTGTCTCAGTCACACCAGTTCTGTCAGGAGGAATGGGCCAAAATTCACCCAACTTATTGTGGGAAGCTTGTGGAAGGCTAGCTGAAACGTTTGACCCAAGTTAAACAATTTAAAGACAATGCTACCAAATACTAATTGAGTGTATGTAAACTTCTGACCCACTGGGAATGTGATGAAAGAAATAAAAGCTGAAATAAATAATTCTCTACTATTATTCTGACATTTCACGTTCTTAAAATAAAGTGGTGATCCTAACTGACCTAAGACCCGGGAATTTTTACTAGGGTTAAATGTCAGGAATTGTGAAACTGAGTTTAAATGTATTTGGCTGAGGTGTATGTAAACTTCCGACTTCAACCGTAAGTGTTCAGACCCTTTGCAATGAGACTTGCAATTGAGCTCAGGTGCATCCTGTTTCCATTGGCCATCCATGAGATGTTTCTACAACTTGATTGGAGTCCACCTGTGGTAAATTCAATTGAATGGACATGTTTTGGAAAGGCGCATACCTGTCTATATAAGGTCCCACAGTTGACAGTGCATGTCAGAGCAAAAACCAAGCCATGAGGTCGAATGAGTTGTCCGTAGAGCTCCGAGACAGGATTGTGTCGGGGCAAAGATCTGGGGAAGGGTACAAAAAAGTGTGTGCAGTTTTGAAGCTCCCAACAAACAGTGGCCATCATTCTTAAATGGAAGAAGCTTGGAACGACTAAGACTTCCTAGAGCTGGCCGCCTGGCCTAACTGAGCTATTGGGGGAGAAGGGCCTTGGTCAGGGAGGGGACGAAGAATCCAATCGTCAATCTGACAGAGCTCTAGAGTTCCTCTGTGGAGATGGGAGAACCTTCCAGAAGGACAACCATCTCTGCTGCATTCCACCATAGTAATGGCCAGACGGAAGCCACTCCTCAGTAAAAGGCACCTGACAGCCTGCTTGGAGTTTGCCAAAAGACACCTGAAGGACTCAGACCATGAGAAACAAGACTCTCTGGTCTGATGAAACCAAGATTGGCCTGATGCCAAGTGTCACATCTGGAGGAAACCTGGCACCATCCCTACGGTGAAGCATGGTGGTGGCAGCATCATGCTGTGGCATGTTTTTCAGCGGCAGGGACTTGGAGTCTCGTCAGGATCAAGGCAGAAATGAATGGAGCAAAGTACAGAGATGCTTGATGAAAACCTGCTCCAGAATGCTCAGGACCTCAGACTGGGGCAACGGTTCACCTTCCAGCAGGACAACATCCCTAAGCACACAGCCAAGGTATCGCAGGAGTGGCTTCGGGACAAGTCTCAATGTCCTTGTAGCTTCATACCACAGAAGACTCTAGGCTTTATTTGTTGCCAAAGCTGCTTCAACAAAGTACTGAGTAAATTGTCTGAATACTTATGTAAATGTGATATTTAAGTTTTTAATAAATGAACTAAAATAAAAAAATAACTTTTTGGTTTGTGTAGATAAATTGAGACCCCCCCCCCCCCTAAATTTTAGAATAATGCTGTAACATAACAAAATGTGGAAATGGTCAAGGGGTCTGAATACTTTCCGAATCCACTCCATAAGTTTAATTTTGGTCTGACTGTTCTGCTCTTGCTCTCTCTACAGGCCTCTCCACCAGAGGGGTATGAACCACCAGACTCACGGCTTCCCTCCTCCTCTGCCTCCTTATGGCATGTGGCCTCCCCACCCTAGCCTTCTCCCCCATCCTCCTCACTTCAACAACTACCAATGGAGACCCCCCCAGCCACAGAACAACTGGAGGAGGCCCTACCCACCAGAGGAAGACAGGAGGGGAGGGGAGGACTGGAGGGTATCCCACCACGAGGGCGAGAGGAGAGTTCGCTGCCCTCCCCCTTTCCCTGTTCTCCCCCTTTACTCCCCCAAAGGGTGGACTAATGAGCCTGAGGGGTCTGCCTCCTTCCTCCCCTCTGAAGAGATAAGTGGCCCACAGAGGAAAGTCCGCACACGACACAAACGCACCAAAGACTGGACTAAATAGAGGAGAGAGGGGGAGTGCACTTAGTTTGCTTTTTAAAAATGAAAAGTGAAGCTTCCAGGTTTTGACTGCTGCAGTTCCATGGGGGCGGAATAGTTTAATTTGCTTTTAGAAACACATTTTAGGTTTTAATTGAGAGATGTGTTTGGCTGAGACCGAGAGAAAGGCCTTAGTTCACTTACATGAAGTGCCTGACTGTTTACTGACTGACTAACCTTGTCCCCAGGCTATTGTGTATGTAAGGCTGGTATATCAACGATTCAATGTTGGCCTTACTGGGTAAAGTGGCATTTTATTTTAGAGCATAACACTTGTGAAAGGCGAGGCTCTGCTTGTGGTGTGTTAGCGTATGGGGGAGGTTTTATGGGAGATGATTGGGTGGTAGATTAAGCTCAGTAAGTTAATGCCTATGCACCTGGAGTTTCTCCAGGTCTTTCTGTATTGGCTAACGGAGGCCAAGTTTAACACGCTGGTCCACCAGGCTCTTCGCAATTTGGGTGGAAGTGCTTGGGGATGAGATGACTTGACGATTGATTTACTGACTGTTGGCTGACTGACTGGTTTCCATTAGACATGAGTTGCCAATGCACTCTCTGTTCCATGTATGTATCATGTATGACAGGCAAATCATATACATATGTGACTGTCATTTATGTGCTTTTTTTTGTCTGAGTGTTTTTGATCAAAGGTAATAAAGAACATTGGGAGCAGGAAAAACATGGTCTGTCTCATGGTTGAATGGTCACTATGTCTTAACTAACTACGTGGTCTGTTCCAACTGTTCAAACTACAAGAATGAAACAATACTTTTTTAATTGCTGTAAAGACTTCTGTCTCCTGGTGATAATGGTGCCGAAAGCGATGGCCGCCGTTTTATGATCCCATAACCAATTGCGTTATTGTTTGCTTATTTAATTTTTTTGCGTTATTTGTAACTTATGTTGTACATAATGTTTCCGCCACCGTGTCTCATGACCGAAAAGAGCTTCTTGATCTCAGGGCAGCGATTACTCACACCGTACTGGAGGAATTCTTCAACGAGTCGGACGGGAGGATTTACTCCAGACACCCGACAAGGCCCTCATCCCCGTCATTTGCATGGAGGAAAAGACGGTGGTATTGTAGACGACGGTCTGGGTGACTTGTAAGGATCCATCACCGAGACGTTAATTTACCATCAGTCTTATTAGCCAACGTTCAATAATAAAATAGATGAACTACGAGCATGTGTATCCCACCAACGAGACATAAGTTATTCGTTTTTAATGTTTCACCGAGTCGTGGCTGAACGACAACATGTAACATAAAGCTGGCAGGTTTTAAGCTTTTCGGCAGGATAGAACAGCGGCCTCTGGTAAGACAAGGGGAGGTGGCCTATGCATATTTGTAAACAACAGCTGGTGCACGAAATCTAAGGAAGTCTTGAGGTTTTCCTCGCCTGAGGTAGAGTATCTCACGATAAGCTGTAGACAACACGATTTACCGACAGAGTTTACATCTATATTTTTCGTAGCTGTCTATATACCACCACAGACCGATGCTGTCACTAAGACTGCACTCAATGAGCTGTATACCTCCATAAGCAAACCGGAAAAGCTCATCCAGAGAAACGTACAAAGCTCTCCCTCGCCCTCCATTTGGCAAACCTGACCATAGTTCTCTCCTGATTCCTGCTTACAAGCAAAAACTAAAGCAGGAAGCACCAGTTTCTCAGTCAATAAGAAAGTGGTCAGATAAAGCAGATGCTAAGCTACAGGACTGTTTTGTTAGCACAGACTGGAATATGTTCTGGGATTCTTCCGATGGCATTGAGGAGGACTACACCACATCTGTCACTGGCTTCATCAATAAGTGTATCGACGACGTCGTCCCCACAGTGACTACATACATACCCCAACCAGAAGCCATGGATTACAGGCAACATCCGCACTGAGCTAAAGGCTGGAGCTGCCGCTTTCAAGGAGCGGGACGCTAACCTGGAAGCTTATAAGAAATCCCGCTATGCCCTCTGACGAACCATCAAGCAGGCAAAGTGTCAATACAGGACTAAGATTGAATCGTACTACACAGGCTCCGACACTCGTCGGATGTTGCAGGGCTTGCAAACTTGGACTACAAAGGGAAGCACAGCCATGAGCTGCCCAGTGACACGAACCTACCAGACAAGCTAAATTAGTTCTATGCTCGCTACGAGGCAAGTAACACTGAAACATGCATGACAGCATTCCAGATGACTGTGTGATCACGCTCTCCGTAGCCGATGTAAGCCCTTTAAACAGGTCAACGTTCACAAGGCCGCAGGGCCATACGGATTGCCAGGACGTGTACTATGAGCGTGCGCTGACCAACTGGCAAGTGTCTTCATTGACATTTTCAACCTGTCCCTGACTGAGTCTGTAATACCAACATGTTTCAAGCAGACCACCACAATCCCTGTGCCCAAGAACACTAAGGTAACCTGCCTAAATGACTACCGACCCATAGCACTCACGTCTGTAGCCATGAAGTACTTTGAAAGGCTGGTCATGGCTAACACCACCATTATCCCAGAAACCCTAGACCCACTCCAATAGGCATACCGCCCCAACAGATCCACAGATGATGCAATCTCTATTGCACTCAACACTGCCTTTCCCACCTGGACAAAAGGAACACCTACGTGAGAATGCTATTCATTGACTACAGCTTAGCGTTCAACACCATAGTGACCTCAAAGCTCATCAATAAGCTAAGGACCCTGAGACTAAACACCTCCCTCTGCAACTGGATCCTGGACTTCCTGATGGGCGGCCTCCAGGTGGTAAGAGTAGGTAACAACACATCTGCCACGCTGATCCTCAACACGGGGGCCCCTCAGGGGTGCACGCTCAGTCCCCTCCTGTACTCCCTGTTCACTCATGACTGCATGGCCAGGCACGACTCCAACACCAAATTTGTCGATGACACAACAGCGGTAGTCCTGATCACCGACAACGATGAGACAGCCTATAAGGAGGAGGTCAGAGACCTGGTCGTGTGGTGCCAGGACAACAATCTCTCCCTCAGTGTGATTAAGACAAATTAGATGATTGTGGACTACAGGAAAAGGAGGACCGAGCATGCCCCCATTCTCATCGACAGGGCTGTAGTGGAACAGGTTGAGAGCTTCAAGTTCCTTGGTGTCCACATCACCAACAAACTATCATGGTCCAATCACACTAAGACAATCGTGAAGAGGGCACGACAAAACCTATTCCCCCTCAGGAGTCTGAAAAGATTTGGCATGGGTGCTCAGATCCTCAAAAGGTTCTACAGCTGCACCATCGAGAGCATCCTGCCTGGTTTCATCACTGCCTGGTAGGGCAACTGCTCGGCCTCCGACCGCAAGGCACTACAGAGGGTAGTGTGTATGGCCTAGTTCATCACTGGGGCCAATCTTCCTGCCATCCAAGACCTCTATATCAGGTGGTGTCAGAGGAAGGCCCTAAAATTTGTCAAAAACTCCAGCCGCCCTAGACTGTTCTCTCTGCTACCGCACGGCAAGTGGCACCGGAGCGTGAAGTCGAGGTCCAAAAGGCTTCTTAACAGCTTCTACCCCCAAGCCATAAGACTCCTGAAGAGCTAATCAAAGGGCTACCCAAACCCCTCTTTTACGCTGCTGCTACTCGCTGTTTATAATATTTGCGTAGCCACTTTAATTCTACCTACATGTACATATTACCTTAACTGACCGGTGCCCCGCACATTGACTCTGTACCGATACCCCCTGTAAATAGCCTTGCTTGTTATTTTTCTGCTGCTGTTGAATTATTTGGTACTTTTTTCTATTTCTTATCAATTTTTTACTAAACACTTAATATATTTTTTTAACTTCTTAAAAGCATTGTTGGTTAAGGGCTTGTAACTATTTCTGCTTAAGGTCTACTCCTGTTGTATTCTGCGCATGTGACAGATAACATTTCATTTTGATTTGATTTCATAATCTGATTACATATTAACAAAGCAAGCACTCAGTTCCTATATGACAATCTTCTTTTATGTTCAATCAGTGAAGTCATTACCATGTTTATCTCTCAATACCACAAGGATGACGCATGTGAAGTTTAGTCTAGTGCTGTAGGTCAGTTATCTTTTAGTGTAGAAAGTAATCATTCTTAAGTCATTACTTAATGTAATTGAGTTAATATAATATATAGCCAAGTTATTATTACTCATTGTGTAGTTATCCCTTTTTATTTTTATATTATTTCTCGTAAGTATTTCACTGTCAGTCTACACCTGTTGTTCACAAAGCATGTCACAAATAACATTTGATTGTTTTATTTGATTTGATAAAATGTCATTATAAATGTGTGAACATGTTAAAATACTGTACATTGTTTTGTCATACCAGTGGTATACAGGTATGTTTTACCACGGCTGTCAGCCAATCAGCATTCAGGGCTCGAACCACCCAATTTATAATACTTGTTTTAGCCCAAAATGTCAGTTTACACCTCTTATAATAAAACAAATCTTGGAATCATCAGCACCTTGGTCAGCTCCTTCGCGTAGCTACCTCGCATGCGCAGTTTTGCTGTCACGACTTGTCTGCTCCAACTCCAATCCAGAGGTAAACATGGCGTTGAAGGTGTTGAAGGGAATGGTCAGCGGAGCTGTTAACGAGCTCTCATCAGCCGTTACAGGCAACAAGACGGCTGCCTCCAGGGAGCAAGTCCTGGCCGTTAAACGCGACTACATCTCCCAGCCGCGCCTGAGTGAGTTATTAGCTATCGTGCCCGGTAAACCGGAGAATAACGCAGGGACGGAGGGGCTAGCCAGACAGCCCGATAGGAGATAATGTTGCGCATTCTGCGGCAAGTGATGATGACTAGTATTCAGGGCTATCGATTGCTATTGAAACTCATTTGTATCATATGTTGCTGGGGAACATACGTTTCTCATATCATAATGAATTAAAATACATCGAATTTCACCATCACCCCCTCAAAATGTTTTGCAGCAGTTGCATGACTTGCAGCTTCTTACTATAACGGGTGTGGGCAGTGTGTGAGTAACTCTGTTCTCTGTCTGTAGCCTATAAGACAGTGTCTGGAGTGAACGGGCCTCTCGTGATTCTGGACCAGGTGAAGGTGAGAGATCACAAATTAGTACGTCTTCAAATCAACATATTGTATTAAAACACAGCCAGTCTCTGACCAGCGAGCATGTTATCCAGGTGTGATGAAATCATCCTCATGACCTTGTGTGTGACAGTTCCCCAGGTATGCAGAGATCGTCCACCTGACCCTGCCAGATGGAACCAAGAGGAGTGGCCAGGTGTTGGAGGTTACAGGGTCTAAAGCCGTGGTGCAGGTCAGTGTGTATGTGTTTGTGTGTGACTTGCCCATCACGTCTCAAAATCCTACAATGCAGAGCCCTGTGTTAACTCTCCTTTTGCATATGTGTGCATGTTTGTGGGTGTGTGTAGGTGTTTGAGGGGACATCAGGTATTGATGCTAAGAAGACCAGCTGTGAGTTTACAGGAGACATCCTACGCACCCCTGTCTCTGAAGATATGCTGGGTATGGGACTTAGGGACTGTACGTTATTTATAATGAGGGATACCTGGAGAAAATCTGACCTCTGAAGTGAGATCAGATTTTCCCCTATACCCAAAATATAAATAAAAACAAAGTGGATAGCAGAGAACATGCCTATCATTTACCCTCACTCCTAGGACAGACCCTTTGTAAGGGAGTTTTAGAAACTGTTCTTCATTTTGTAAGCATTACATGGCAACGTAGCCAGAAAGAAGGCAGACCACTGCGAACAAGGGTAGGGGTGAAAAGATCTCCATTATTATAAAAGCACTGAATGAACCTATCATCTTATTTGCGGTCCGAGAAAAAATATCCTTTTATAAACGCATTTCATACAATTCTGTCATTGTACATGACTGGAGACAAGCAGAATCTGTTTTTAATAGCACAACAGAGCATGACAACGAATAAGCGCATGCTGCAGCAACAGAGACATTTTGATGTTTTATATAGGCTATTGTTAAAAAAGAGGATAGTCTAAGTTTGGAACACTGGTACAGTTGTCTATCATCTGTAAAAAATTGAGCGCAACAGAACCAATGACAACTGAAGTATCTGATCATCATCAAAGAATTAGAGAAAAAGCAATTTGTTTATTAAAACAGCAGCCGCATATCATCAGGTATGCGCTTATAACATTTTTTCATTTGGAAAACTATAATTTTCTAATTTATTATATTTTATTCCATGATATTGTTGTTACAAAATAGATTTGTGTTCACTGTGATCCTCAAACCAGACTGGCCAAACTCATATTTCTTCAGGTGAATCCAAAAGTCACTGGATAATGACTGTATAGCATAATAAGACATTTTTTGTTTAATTACTATCTAATTCTAAGTAATTAGTAAAAAATGTATACAGCCTAAATGTCAAATTCATGGTCATGTTGTTGATGTGTTGTTGAAATGCTGAGCGCTCCTGCCAGCCTGTTGTATGTAACAAATGCTTCACAATTGATGAAAAAAAAAAATGGCATTGCGTACTAAAGCTTAGTTATAGATCGCTTTATATAATCATGTCCATACATTTTTTTTTTTTTTTACATTTTCTTTAACAAAGGTCCTAATACCCTCACATACCCCCTCAATTCTAGCCCTGATTTTAACTTAGCACACCAAGCCATTCAAGTTTCAACATTTAATGACACTAGCTAGGTTTCCATGTAAAGTGTTGGTCCCATGTTTCATGAGCTGAAATAGAAGATCACAGAAATGTTCCATATAACAAAAAGCTTTTTTCTCTCAAATTTGGTGCACAAATTTGTTTACATCCTTGTTAGCGAGCCTTTCTCGTTTGCCAATATAATCCATCCACCTGACAGGTGTGGCATATCAAGATGCTGATTAACAGAATGATCATTACACAGGTGCACCTTGTGCTGGGGACAATAAAAGTGCCACTCTAAAATGTGCAGTTTTGTCACACAACACAATGCCACAGATGTCTCAAGTTTTGAGAGATCATGCAATTGACATGCTGACTGCAGGAATGTCCACCAGAACTGTTGCCAGAGAATGTAATGTTAATTTCTCTACCATTCATGTCATTTTAGAGAATTTGGCAGTACGTCCAACTGGCCTCACAACCGCAGACCACGTGTAACCACGCAAGCCTATGACCTCCACATCCGGCTTCTTCACCTGCAGGTCGTCTGAGACCAGCCACCCGGACAGCTGATGAAACTGTGGGTTTGCACAAACTGTCAGAAACCGTCTCAGGGAAGCTCATCTGCGTGCTCGTGGTCCTCACCAGGTTCTTGACCTGACTGCAGTTCGGCATCAAAACCGACTTCAGTGGGAAAAGGCTCACCTTCTATGGCCATTTGCTCGCTGGAGAAGTGTGCTCTTCACAGATGAATCCCGGTTTCAACTGTACCGTGCAGATGGCAGCGTGTATGGCGTTGTGTGGGCGAGCGGTTTTCTGATGTCAACATTGTGAACAGAGTGCCCCGTTGTGGTGGTGGTGGGGTTATGGTATGGGCAGGCATAAGCTACAGACAACGAAAGACAACTGCATTTTATCAATGGCAATTTGAATGCAAAGAGATACCGTGATGAGATCCTGAGGTCCATTGTTGTGCCATTCATCTGCCGCCATCACCTCATGTTTCAGCATGATAAGGCATGGCCCCATGTCTCAAGGATCTACACACAATTCCTGGAAGCTGAAAATGTCCCAGTTCTTCCATGGGCTGCGTACTCACCAGACATGTCACCCATTGAGCATGTTTGGGATGCTCTGGATCGACGTGTACAATAGTGTGTTCCAGTTCTCACCAATATCCAGCAACTTCGCACAGCTATTTTAAGAGGAGAGGGACAACATTCCACAGGCCACAGTCAACAGCCTGATCAACTCTATGTGAAGGAGATGTGTTGCGCTGCATGAGTCAAATGGTGTCCACCGGATACTGACTGGTTTTCTGATCCACGTCCCAACCTTTTTTTAAGGTATCTGTAACCAACAGACGCATATCTGTATTCCCGGTCATGTGAAATCCATAGATTAGGGCCTAATGAATTTATTTCAATTGACGGATTTCCTCATATGAACTTTAACTCGGGCCTACCATAGGGCGGCGCACAATTGGCCCAGCGTCGTCCGGGTAAGGGGATGGTTTGACAGGGGGGCTTTACTTGGCTCATCGTGCTCTCGCGACTCCTTGTGGCGGGCCTGGCGCCTGCAGGCTGACCTCGGTCATCAGTTGAACAGTGTTTCCTCCGACACATTGGTGCGGCTGGCTTCCGGGTTAAGCGGGCGGGTGTTAAGAAGCGTGGTTAGGCGGGTCATGTTTCGGAGGACGCATGACTCAACCTTCACCTCCTGAGCCCGTTGGGGAGTTGCAGCGATGAGACAAGATCGAAATTGGGGGGGAAAGGGGGTAAAATACAAACAAACAAAAAAAATCTGTAAAATCTTTGAAAATGTTGCATGTTGCGTTTATATTTTTGTTAATTGAAAATATTAGCATTTCCCCACCAGTGGTATGTTTCCACCAATGGACTTGTTGCGGATAAATATCAATGCTTGATGACGTATAGTGCCTTTGGAAAGTATTCAGACTCCCTGACTTTTTTCAAATTTTGTTAGGTTACAGCCTTATTCTAAAATTGATTGAATAGTTTTTTTCCTCTTATCAATCTACACACAATGCCCCATAATGACTAAGCAAAAGCAGTTTTTTTATTTATTTATGCAAATGTATAAAAAATAAATACAACTGAAATATTACATTTACATAAGTATTCAGACCATTTACTCAGTACTTTGTTGAAGCACCTTTGGCAGCGATTACAGCCTGAAGTCTTCTTGGGTTTGACTCTACAAGCTTGACACACCTGTATTTCGGGAGTTTCTCCCATTCTTCACTGCAGATCCTCTCAAGCTCTGTCAGGTTGTATGGGGAGCGTTGCTGCACAGCTATTTTCAGAGACTTGTCCCGAAGCCACTCCTGCGTTGTCTTGGCAGTGTGCTTAGGATTGTTGTCCTGTTGGAAGGTGAACTGGAAGGCCCCAGTCTGAGGTCCTGAGAGCTCTGGAGCAGGTTTTCATCAAGGATCTCTCTGTGCTCCATTCATCTTTGCCTTGATCCTGACTAGTCTCCCAGGCCCATGCCACTGAAAACATCCCCACAGCATGATTCTGTCACCACCATGCTTCACCTCAGGGATGGTGCCAGGTTTCCTCCAGACATGACGCTTGGCATTCAGGCCAAAGAGTTCAATCTTGGTTTCATTAGAGCAGAGAATCTTGTTTCTCATGGTCTGAGAGTCCTGTAGGTGCCTTTTGGCAAACTCCAAGAGGGCTGTCATGTGCCTTTTACTGAGGAGTGGCTTCCATCTGGCCACTCTACCATAAAGGCCTGATTGGTGGTGTGCTGCAGAGATGGTTGTCATTCTGGAAGGTTCTCCCATCTCCACAGATTAACTCTCTCGCTCTGTCAGAGTGACCATCGGGTTCTTGGTCACCTCCCTGACCATGGCCCTTCTCTCCCAATTGCTCAGTTTGGCCGGGCAGCCAGCTCTAGGAAGAGTCTTGGTGGCTGCAAACTTCTTGATGATGGAGGCCACTGTGTTTTTGGGGACCTTGAATGCTGCCGAAATTTTTTGGATACCCTTCCACAGATATGTGCCTTGACACAAACCTGTCCCGGTGCTCTACGGACAATTCCTTCAACCTCATGACTTGGTTTTTGCTCTGTGGGACCTATTACAGGTGTGTGCATTTCCAAATCATGTCCAATCATTTGAATTTAGCACAGGTGGACTGCAATCAGGTTGTAGAAACATCTCAAGGATGATCAGTGGAAACAGGATGCACCTGAGCTCAATTTCAAGTCTCATAGAAAGGGTCTGAATACTTATGTAAATAAGGTATTTCT
The DNA here is from genome assembly GCF_965601325.2 of Salmo salar. NCBI lineage: Eukaryota > Metazoa > Chordata > Actinopteri > Salmoniformes > Salmonidae > Salmo > Salmo salar. The sequence goes on from NC_138301.1 coordinate 86,626,616, forward strand.
GTTAAAAAATATTTATACATTTGCAAAAATATCTAATAAGCTGTTTTCGCTTTGTCATTATGGGGTATTGTGTGTAGAGCGCTGAGGATTTTTATTTATTTACTCAATTTTAGAACAAGGCTATAACGTAACAAAAAGTCAAGGGGTCTGAATACTTTCCAAAGGCACTGTAGTGCACACAAAATCTACTTTTTTGTAAAGAAACTAAAGTTCAATGTGTTTCCATCACATTTTATACTCTACTTATTGTTTGGTCACAAACTGTTGCATCAAATAGTAAATGTGTCTAATCTGGTCTTGGCACCTGCACACTAGCCAACAGCTTGCAGATACCTGCATGTAGCTGTGCGGGTTGTCTAGTCTACATGATGATATTATTATGGATGAGCAGGAATTGGCTGCCAAAATCTATGGATAGTAGACTATAATTGTGTCTGTCAAACAGGTAGTCCTACCTCTTATTTCTTGAATAGGAAGAAATGGGCTCCAACACGAAACCCTCTTGTTGTTAGTAGCCTAAAATCATATTAAAATGAAAGAATTTGGCCTTCTGGAATTAGCCTACTGTCAGCATCCATTGCTTGTCCATCTCCACGGCTGCCACCTCATAGTAATGTACAATAAGTGATGTAAATTACTCGAATATGGCTCATTGTGAGATCAATAACGCTAATAAATAGTTTCACTATGGGCAATGAAACATATTGTTTTTTTTATTAAAATCTATTGTAGTAGTAGCTAACTTACCTCCGGTCCTCCTCCTCGTCTTTGCTTTCAAACTGAACATTTTGGACAAATACAACATTATTTCCTGGAAGAAGCCTTTGACTCTCGTCCTGAATTGCCACCGGTGCACAGCACAGCCATTGGTTTGGCAGCACAAAAGGGGTTTGCATCAGCAAGAACAGGGCAGGCCAGGGCTTATGATTGGCATAGCCTATCCATTGCGGTGTGTAATGCAGTGTAGCCTAGTGTTATATACACCATCCCAGTGCTTCTCCCAGCATGCTCTTTGTATAGCCTTAGCCTACGGTATAGGCTCTGGATCATTTGATTGAGACCACACTAGGCACACTTGATATTGCAGAGAATCACCTATGAGGGGCAGCATCGGGCACACATCGAGTTATAATAAGCAACTAATTCTCAAACACTGAGCAATACGACATTTAAACGATTACAAATGACATGACCCTCCCCTGAACTAAATGAAAAAATACTAAGCTCTCCCCCTGACTGAAATTGAAAAAAAGCATGACTCTCCCCCATTTTCCTCCGGGTAACAATTGTGTAATTTCGACCTCTCCCTCACTGTAAATGTTTTGTTGTTGTTGTGTACTCATGAACAGTCAATCTGAATCTGTGTGTGTTGGTGTGCATGCCTGTGCGTGTGTATGCGCATTTCTGTTTGCAGGTCGCGTGTTTAATGGATCAGGCAAGCCTATCGACAAAGGCCCCACAGTGATGGCAGAAGACTACCTGGACATCATGGGTACACGTCTAGAGTTATAGAATGAGAGATGAATATAAAGATAGAGAGTATTGTTCCTTTTTTGAGGAGATGATAATGTGTGTGTGGACGTGCGCGTGTGTCCAGGCCAGCCTATCAACCCTCAGTGTCGTATCTACCCGGAGGAGATGATCCAGACAGGGATCTCTGCTATAGATGGCATGAACAGCATCGCTAGGGGGCAGAAAATACCCATCTTCTCTGCTGCAGGACTGCCACACAACGAGGTACGCACGCACGCTCGCACACACAAACACACACACACTCACTACCTCCGTTAACCCCCATCCTCAGCATTAAGAGCCGTGTGAATGCCCTGGCAATTTCTGTGAAGGTATTGAAGTAGCACATCCATAGGGTCTAGTGCTGATTAAACCCACTAATTAAATTGATTCATTAATTTGTATCATTTTCTTTTAATTAGTTCAGTTTGATTAAATGGGAAATGAGCTTTGAGGCTCTCCTCCAAGGAAGGATACAGTTGTTTTTTCATATCCTGCAGCGTGTTTCTTTCATTCGCCCCATCTCTTCTCCTCTGTCTTTCCCCCCCCCTCTCTCTCTCTCTCTCTCTCTCTCTCTCTCTCTCTCTCTCTCTCTCTCTCTCTCTCTCTCTCTCTCTCTCTCTCTCTCTCTCTCTCTCTCTCTCTCTTTGTAGATAGCGGCTCAGATCTGTCGTCAGGCAGGCCTGGTGAGGAAGTCTAAAGATGTGATGGACTACAGTGATGACAACTTCGCTATCGTCTTCGCCGCAATGGGGGTGAGACACATACACGCATGCGCACATGGTTACACACACGTGGCCACTTAAAGGGCCAATCCGTAAAGGGCCAAAAGCTGAGGGATAGGCCTGGAGAAATGTATCCACTCTCAAATTCATAGACAGAGTAATGGATTCAAGGACTGACCATCCATGATATCACATGTATAGTTTATAGCATGTTTTGAGGCTATTCAGTGTTTGTTTAAATTTACAATGTGTACAAACATTAGAGTCAAACAAGCTTATATTTGTTGTTCTGACAGGATGTGACAGTTGAACTAAGCTCATGAGGCATTTATAAGTTATATTCTTCCAGAAACAATGGATACATATTGCACATTTCTAAGTTTAAAAAAAAGTATGTAACAACTGCAGATTGACCCTTTAAAGCAACGGTTCCCAAAGTAGGGGTTGTGACCCCGGGAGAATTTCCAACCCTGCGCCAAAAATGTTTTTATTAATATACAGTACCACCTTCTCATTCAAGGGTTTTTCTTTATTTTTACTATTGATAGTGAAGACATCAAAACTATGAAATAACACACATGGAATCATGTAGTAATCTTCTGTATACCACCCCTACCTTGTCACAGCACAACTGATTGGCTCAAACACATTAAGAAGGAAAGACATTTTAGTCATTTAGCACAAATTAACTTTTAACAATGCAGACCTGTTAATTGAAATGCATTCCAGGTGACTACCTCATGAAGCTGGTTGAGAGAATGCCAAGTGTGTGTAAATATGTCATAAAGGCAAAGGGTGGCTACTTTGAAGAATCTCAAATATAAAATATGTTTTGATTTGTTTAACACTTTTTTTTGTTACTACGTGATTCCATATGTGTTATTTCATAGTTTTGATGTCTTCACTATCATTCTACAATGTAGAAAATTTTGCAAGTCAATGTATAAAATAGTAAAATAAAGAAAAACCCTTGAATGAGTAGGTGTTTCCAAACTGTTGACTGGGACTGTATATATCGTCTTTATCTCAAAATCATTGTAATGTGATTGACCTTAAAAATCTGAATGAAAGTTAGATGCTGTGACACCCTGTGGAGATTGGGCCTGAGTGATTACTGTTACTATTACTGTAAACTTGGTATTGTTTAAACTTGAAATGAAGGTCAGTTGTTCTCTCTCTCATCCTGTATCCTGTCCATTTGAACGTTATATGATCAATTCAAATTTTCTAGGACTCTGGCCTTGTAGGCATCTCTTTGTTCATGCTTTGTCTTGTAACTTAAGTTGTATGCCTTGTGAATCCATTTGTTTTGCAAAGTAATGAAATGATGCTTGCCTTGATATTCACTTCTCATAATGTTTATTATAATGTTAAAGGGAGTCAGATAAAGATAACAATTTGATTAGGCTAATTGCATAGTCTTATTACGAGTCGCATGTGAGATACACTATATATACAGAAGTATGTGGACACCCCTTCAAATTAGTGGATTCGGCTATTTCAGCCACACCCATTGCTAACAGGTGTATAAAATCGACCACACAGCCATGCAATCTCCATAGACAAACATTGGCAGTAGAATGTGAGCTCAGTGACTTTCAATGTGGCATGGTCATAGGATGCCACCTTTCCAACAAGTCAGTTCGTAAAATTTCTGCCCTTCTAGAGCTGCCCCGGTGAACTGTAAGTGCTGTTATTGTGAAGTGGAAACATCTAGGAGCAAAAATGGCTCAGCCGCGAAGTGGTAGGCCACACAAGTTCACAGAATGGGGACGCCAAGTGCTGAAGTACGTAGTGCGTAAAAATCTCTGTCCTCGGTTGCAACATTCACTACTAAGTTCCAAACTGCCTCTGAAAGCAACGTCAGTACAATAATTGTTCGTCGGGAGCTTCATGAATTGGATATCCATGGCTGAGTAGCCGCACACAAGCCTAAGATCACCATGCGCAATGCCAAGCGTCGGCTGGAGTGGTGTAAAGTTTACCGCTATTGGACTCTGGAGCAGTGGAAAAGCGTTCTCTGGACTTTTCTGGGTTTGGCGGATGCCAGGAGAACGCTACCTGCCCCAATTCATAGTGCAACTGTAAAGTTTGGTGGAGGAGGAATAATGGTTTTCATGGTTCGGGCTCGGCCCCTTAGTTCCAGTGAAGGGAAATCTTAACGCTACAGCATGCAATGACATTTTAGACAATTCTGTGCTTCCATCTTTGTGGCAACAGTTTGGGGAAGGCCCTTTCCTGTTTCAGCCAGACAATGCCCCCGTGCACAAACCGAGATCCATGCAGAAATTGTCTGTCGAGATCGGTGTGGAAGAACTTGACTGACCTGCACAGAGCCCTGACTGCGAGCCAGGCCTAATTGTCCAACATCAGTGTCCGACCTCAATAATGCTCTTGTGGCTGAATGGAAGCAAGTCCCAGCAGCAATGTTCCAACATCTAGTTGAAAGCCTTCCCAGAAGAGTGGAGGCTGTTATAGCAGCAAAGGGGGACCAACTGCATATTAATACTCATGATTTTGGAATGAGATGTTCGACGAGCTGGTGTCCACATACTTTTGTTGATGTAGTGTATACATAATATACACATATCAAATATTACCCCACTACAGGGTGACCGCTTTGTTATTATTTCAATGAAGGATTCCAGCTTTCACCTTTGACCTCTAACACTTGACCCCAGGTCAACATGGAGACAGCTCGGTTCTTCAAGTCAGACTTTGAGGAGAATGGTTCCATGGACAACGTCTGTCTGTTCCTCAACCTGGCCAACGACCCCACGTAGGTCACTTCTAACCTTTAACCTCTACCCTCATCTCACCTGCTCCTCAACCTGTCCAATTAACCTTCATTGCAGGGTTTTTGTTAGCTGGTAATTGCCTGTTTTCGGGCAATATATTTTTTGTTGTAGCTGATAAATAGAATTGTTGCCAGCCAAATTGACCGGGAGAAAAAACAATCCCATTGAAAAGTATTATTTTTATGAATTGATGGAAATATCAGTTGATGTAAATACAGTTGACTAGCATGCTTATTGGCTTATAGGTTAATTAGCTAGTGGAATAATTGGGGCGTGTGCATTTTCGTTAGTCGTCATGTATCTTATTTATCACACGTCACGGCATATAGAGCTAATTTTGAGGGGAATATCACCAGTCGGACAGCGGTAGAGCTGCTGCTGCTGCAGCTCCTCAGCTAGTTGCTGATGGAGTGAAACGTGCTATTATAAGCCCAGTCATTGCGCAACAATTCTAAAGGTAATTGCGTTTTGATGTCCATGATTAAAAAGAGCTATAATCTTTTTTTCTCAACTCGTAATTGAAGCGTGCCTCCCATTTGCCATTCAGTGCATAGGCAACAGTAGGCAGGGTATCCAACTAGCTCTCACAGTGCATAGGCAACAGTAGGCAGGGTATCCAACTAGCTCTCACAGTGTCACTTCAGAAGTGGAGTTCATCCGTGTTTCTCAAATTTCGAAGTTGCTGCACTTTTTTAAGTGTTGAAGGTTGTTTAGGCATTAACTCTGAATTTTTAAGGTAAGGGTTTAAAGTTTGGGTTCAGCTTAAAACAAAAAAACAAAAATAGCTTTGTTTCGCAGGATTTGAACTTGCAACATTTGGAATCAGGTGCAGATGTTTACACACGTCCACAATGCCCGAGCCAAACTGAAACCTACTTGAAGGTAACAGTGCTCGCTGTTGCCCCTAAGTCAACAGACATAGATGAACGTCGAATACTGACTTGTGTCATTGGTGACCTGGCTGGGGTATCAGTGTCTCACACACCACCACGCATTTTGAAAACATATGCTTAATTGTTTGAAACCTGAACTTTTTATTTCATATTATGAGGCATGTCTTACCTTGCTTCAAATTATCCTAGGCAAAATCTGACCCTAGAAACGTGGAGGCAGTTGTTTTATAAAGACTTCCTCATATGCCATTGAAACCAGAATTTCTTTCCTGTTCTATTGGTTTTCACATCAACTTTCTTTTGTAGTCCAGAAGCCAAAGGCACAATCCTAGTCATATTAGCAACCCATCCTCGTTGTTGCATCTTTATAGTCCCCGTCTTTCCAAGTTTCCAACAGAGATTTTAATCTCCGTCACATCATGGAACCTATATTATCAGGTGCAGGTAGCCTAGTGGTTAAGAGCATTGAGCCAGTAACTGAAAGGTCGCTGGTTCGAATCCCCGAGCTGTCCAGGTGAAAAATCTGCTGATGTGCCCTTGACGAAGGTATTTAACACTCATTTCTCCTGGATATGAGCGTCGGCTGAATGGTGTTTTCCTGCTAATTGCATTTTGGAAAATGTTTGAAAATGTCGTTTTATTGGCTGCTTCATTACAGGAGTTGCGTGTTCTGTTAACCTTTATTTAACTAGGCAAGTCAGTTAAGAAATGACGTTCTACGCCGGCCAAACCCGGACAACACTGGACCAATTGTGCGCGGCCCTATGGGACTCCCAATCAAGGCCGGTTGTGATACAGCCTGGATTCGAACCAGGGTGTCTGTAGTGAAGCCTCTAGCGCTGATATGCAGTGCCTTAGACTGCTGCGCCACTCAGGAGTCCAATGTTAAGATGAACTACCATAATGTAAATGTGATTCCTGTCATTCTGAGCACTGGGGGTGGACACCCTAATTCATGGGTCGGCAACAGGCAAAAAAAATAAAATAAATTGACTGTATAATCACCAGGAATTCATCTGAAAATTTGTTTCATTTTGGAAATCTGTTCCCAAGTATTCCCACGAATAAAAAAGATACATATGTCATTGTGTCTCAATGTAATCAAGGTATGAAATGTTTTTTATTTTCAAATACAATCTATTTTTGGGCCTAGTTTTGGTCAATTTGCAGTGTACAAATGATCATAATTATGTTTCGCCCCCAACCATCTCTTCCGGAGAAAATCGGCCCGCTGCAGAATATAGTTCCCTACCCCTGCCCTAATGGGTTACTCACCCTATGCATATGGGTCCGGTAAATTTCTCAAATGGCCAGTAAATTAAAATCTGCCCTGTCACGTTGTCTGGCGCCACATTTTCCTAACGGAAACCATGCTTCACTGTTGACCTCTCACCTCTTGCCTTGAAGAACTTACCCTCTCCCCGTCTCTCTGCAGTATAGAGCGTATCATCACGCCCCGCCTAGCTCTGACATCAGCAGAGTATCTGGCTTATCAGTGTGAGAAGCACGTCCTTGTCATCCTGACTGACATGAGCTCCTACGCAGAGGCGCTACGAGAGGTATAACACACACACACACACACACACACACACACACACACCACACACACACACACACACACACACACACACACACACACACACACACACACACACACACACGCTGAGGTGCTACGACATCGCCACAGCAAACATCAACATTATTACACATTAAATCAATGATAACGAGTAAATGTCATCCCCCCACCTCTCAGGTCTCAGCGGCCAGAGAGGAGGTCCCAGGTCGTCGTGGTTTCCCAGGCTACATGTACACTGACCTTGCCACCATCTACGAGAGAGCTGGTCGGGTGGAGGGACGCAACGGCTCTATCACCCAGATCCCTATACTAACTATGCCCAACGATGGTATGTTTATCACCCAGATCCCTTTACTCACTATGCCCAACGATGGTATGTTTATCACCCAGATCCCTTTACTCACTATGCCCAACGATGGTATGTTTATCACCCAGATCCCTTTACTCACTATGCCCAATGATGGTATGTTTATCACCCAGATCCCTATACTAACTATGCCCAACGATGGTATGTTTATCACCCAGATCCCTTTACTCACTATGCCCAACGATGGTATGTTTATCACCCAGATCCCTTTACTCACTATGCCCAACGATGGTATGTTTATCACCCAGATCCCTATACTCACTATACCCAACAATGATATGTCGATCACCCATATCCCTTTACCCAAGGGTGGTACTATACGCACATGTATTGCTTAACTGACTGCTCAAATATGGACGGTCTTTTACTTTCTTCCTCTCTCTCAAGTGATGTTGTGATGTTCTGACTCTCTCCCTCTTTACCTGTCTCTCTCTCTCTCTCTCTCTCTCTCTCTCTCAGACATCACTCACCCAATCCCTGATCTGACAGGGTACATCACTGAGGGACAAATCTACGTGGACAGACAGCTGCACAACAGACAGGTGACACCACAGAGACACACACAGCAATGTGGCTGTTACCTTCAAAAGCGCCTCTGGGCATTGGCAGGATTCGAGTGTCTGGCAAATCGATTCTCTCAAGTGATGTTGTGATGTTTCCGACTCTCTCCCTCTTTACTCCTTGCTCTCTCTCTCTCTCTCTCTAGATCTATCCTCCCATCAATGTTCTGCCATCACTGTCTCGTCTGATGAAGTCAGCCATCGGAGAGGGGATGACACGCAAAGACCACTCTGATGTCTCCAACCAGCTGGTATACATACATACATACACACACACACTGCTCAACAACATTAGACAATTCTGCTAAAAAACATCTGTGATTGTGTGTGTGTGTAGTATGCGTGTTATGCTATAGGTAAGGACGTCCAGGCGATGAAGGCTGTGGTAGGAGAGGAGGCTCTGACGCCTGATGATCTTCTCTACCTGGAGTTCCTACAGAAGTTTGAGAAGAACTTCATCGCCCAGGGTACACTGGGGCATAGGGGGGAGCGGACAGGAGGACTGTGTGTGTGTGTGCCTGCCTGCCTGCGTGCGTGCGTGTTTGAGTGAGTGCGCAAGTGTGTAATCTCTCTCTCTCTCTCTCTGCTCCAGGAGCCTATGAGAACAGGACTGTGTTTGAGACACTGGATATCGGCTGGCAGCTGATGAGAATCTTCCCCAAAGAGATGCTGAAAAGAATCCCTCAGAGCACCCTGGCAGAGTTCTACCCCCGCTTGAAGTAATGATGATAACATAGGGATGCATAGTGACACACACACACACACACACACACACACACACACACACACACACACACACACACACACACACACACACACCCTTCCCTCCTGCTCGGTCTCTTTGTAATGGTGTTGCTGTAACATTGCCAGTAGCTTCTGTACGGTACGCATTATCATAGGCTAGTACTGATACTGTCACACACAGAGACAACCCCTTACCCTAACAGATCAACCTGTAGACGTAGAAGATGCACATGATGGAGACAGTGAGGTTCTATCTGACCAGCAGAGCCAAATAGCCTGGTAATATGGTCGGGGATTTTCCCTGGTCAGATCACATGATCATGAAAATCTCCTGGCCTTGGCTGTTAGATGTATAGGATGGATGGAAGGATAGATGGATGAATGGTGAATGGTCTGTTATAAGTCAGAGGGATGGTATAAGGTATTTTTAACAGGATGTGTAGGTGTACTGTAGGTGTACTGTAGGTGTACTGTAGGTGTAGACTAGTGAATATGCAGTGATGATGCATGTGTATGAAAGATGGGATCAAACCCAACAGCCTATTTCACTCACAATTGATTGTTTACGTTTCTAATGGTCTTTTGTTATGACCAGTAAGTTGCCTGTGTGTTGCTGCTAGTATCTTTTACATAGATCAGTGCCGTTTCTGCGCCGAGTTAACCCAAAAGCTCCCTTAATTCATTGAACTAAAGCCAGAGATACAACACACAAACTGCCTGTTGTTATTATTGCCTGTTCACTGAGTGCACAAACATTAAGAGCGTCTTCCTAATATTGAGTTGCACCCCCTTTTGCCATCAGAACAGCCTCAATTCGTCAGGGCATGGACTACAAGGTGTCGAAAGCGTTCCACAGGGATGCTGGCCCATGTTGACTCCAATGCTTTCCACATTTGTGTCAAGTTGTCTGGATGTCCTTTGGGTGGTTGACCATTCTTGATACACACGAGGAACTGTTGAGCATGAAAAACCCAGCAGCGTTGCAGTTCGTTAAACACTCAAACCGGTGCTCCTGGCAATTACTACCATACCCCGTTCAAAGTCACTTAAATCTTGTGTCTTGCTCATTCACCCTCTGAATGTCCATTGTCTCAAGACTTAAGAATCCTTCTTTAACCTGTCTCTTCCCCTTCATCTACACTGATTGAAGTTGATTTAACAAGTGACATCAATAAGGGATCATAGCTTTCACCTGGTCAGTCTATGTCATGGAAAGAGCAGGTGTTTGTAATGTTTTGTACACTCAGTGTATATGTGTCTATATATTTCTCTCTATAGTTCTCTATTGTAGCTGTTCCGTCGACACGCACACTTTGGTTTAGCGATGACAATGTTGTTATTTACAGTGAAGACTTCTAGAGCAGATGTATGTACTGTATTTATGTATGTGTGCCTCTATATCTTTTGGTAAATGTTCTGCTTCGGGATTTATGGTTAGTGTAGTTTTGGTCTAAATGCATGCATGACTGCTCAGCTTTTTGGAGTGTGTCTGTGCAATAAAGGAATACACGCTGCTCCCACTCTCTTCTGTGGTTCCTTGCTTTTTAAGGACGCTGCCACACAGACTTTTGGCATCCGGAAATTACAGATTGACCCAATGGTTTTTCAATGGATGTTATCCGTTGATGGATGATGGACAACAGAGATGATTGCCCGACAGAAAACGTGCACATTGTCCGTTTTTATTTATGAAACTCGTCCGGAAAGAGTTTAACTTTTGACGGACAAAATGAATGCGTCATGCAATTTCGTACGTCTTCATGCGTCTCTTTGTGGCCGTGGCCTTGCACATGCAGCGCGCACACACACACACACACACACACACACACACACACACACACACACACACACACACACACACACACACACAGTTGCGGAGACGGACAGTCCTCTGTGTGATAGCAGATGCAGTACAGTAAAAGGCCACAGGGTGGTGCTGTTGAACTGTGTACTAATGAACGCAATAAACTGCTCCCCTCTCTTCAATCAGTGAACCTACCGTAGGCCTACACCTAATAGGTAGATTGTAAGTAATGACAGTTGCTCTCTACTGAACACATGCTGAGAAGCTGATTTGTTCTTCAGTCCCACTGAGTACAGACAGGATTTAAGGTTAGTGTTTAGGAAGGGAGCGAGGAGAGAAGGGGGAGCGAGAGAGGAGAGGAGATGTGTGTGCATGACATGCCCTGTAGGCAGAGGGCTGTGTGTTCTACTGTGTCCTCATGCACACAGACAGTTTGTTCTCTCTCGACTCTCTTCTGGCCTTCAAACAGATAATGAACCTAATCTCTCCCTCGCTCTCTCTCTCCTCCCTCCTATGCCAGACTCACACCTTCGCTAAACACCTCTCTGTGGGGCGGAAATGGGCTGTATTCTCCCTGGTGAGGACAGGTGTGAATTTTCTTGTGTCTTTGTGTGTGCATGTGTGCACACACACATGCGCGTGTGTAGGGGGGGTCAGTCGAGTCCTACAGGGAGCTGAATCACTGGATGTGAATCAGCCATACAAGCCGAGCAGAAGAAACACACACACACACACACACACACACACACACACACACACACACACACACACACACACACACACACACACACACACACACACACACACACACAGCTTGGTACAAGGGAAGGTCTTTGCGTGGGGTGGCATTTTTAGAGGGCATGTGTGTTTATCATTCCTCAAAGCCTCAGTGTGTCTGCCATGATGACACACACTGTCACATCTCATAGATCACACACCTGTGTGTGAGCAGTTTTATTATGCTGAGTGTCACATGCTGTGAGCTTCTCCTCCGTTCTGTCACTTGTATCTTTCTATTAATCAGACGTATGTGTTTGTGTGGGGTGTGTGTGTGTGTATCAATACGTGTTTTGCTGGGTAAACAAACATATGGTTTCTCTTCTCCCCACGCATTGGAATTATTCATGAGCTGTCTGTATGCGATCACAGTCAGATAACACACATAATTGAAGTAATGACGATAGCATAAGGACGTGTGCTGAAGGACACACACACACACGCGCGCACACACACACAAACACCACTAAAATGGCCTGTATCCAGGCAACTGTGAGAGAGCAATAGAGTGTGAATGGTAATAGTCAGAGGACTATTATTATGTATTTAATCGATATTTAATTGAGCCAACCTTAACCCTTTTCACAGTCTCTATGGGCTTTTTATTGTATCGAAAGGGACACACAATGTGCTGCACAAGAATAGAGGAGGGCGGAGGAGAGGAAATGAGAGCAGAGGAGAGTAGATGAAAGAGGGAAGGAGAGGACAGGAGAGTAAATTAAATATGAGGAGAGGGGAGGAGAGGACACGAAAGGAGAGGAGAGGACAGGAGAGGAGGCACGAGAGGAGTGAAAACAAGAGAAGAGGTGAGAGTCTAAAACAATGCCAATTGTTTTAGATCGATTTTACCTTATGATCGCTGGAGAAACCAGTCATATGGCAGCAAACTGAAGAATATCAACATATCACCTTTTCCACCTTGTACAGTGTAAAACATTTCCTGTAGCCAGTAGGTTACTGTACATATAGTATACAGTAATATACGGGCAACACAGAAGCCAGTAAATTACTGTAGATGTACAGGACCTTTACTGTGACACTTTGCAGGATATTACCGGAACACCTGACTACAGCAACATGCTGTATTTTTTATTTATTTACAGCACATTACTGGAAGCACAGTGGGTTAGTAAACTGTTTCAGATTTACAGTGCAGGTAGCTAGTGCCATCGACGGGCAGTATTTCTGGTACATGTATTTGATATATGTATTTCAATACCTCTTCTGTATTTCACTAGCCTAAACTACAATTCATGGAACAGTTTAATTAGAATACATGTATTTTGGATTTTTTTTTAATACAAATATATACTTGCAAAGTAGCCTGCTTAACTATATCATTCTCTGTAACGGTAACATCATCTTTTTACTTGCTATGACTGGTATATTCTTGTTTACCTTAGTTTAATACACTGACTGTAAGTCACTCTGGCTAAGAGCGTCTGCTAAACGACCCCAGAAAAGTGTTAATGTAAAAATACACACTTGCAAAGCACACTGCTGGGTATTATTCTAATGACCTCTGCCCCCAAACAAGGCCGAATTGGATCAAAATACAAACAGTTTTAGGGAGGAGCTCATAATACCCAGCAGTGTGCTTTGCAAATTTACATTTTTAACATTTACATTTTGGTCATTTTGCAGACATTCTTGTCCAGACCGACTTACTGTCAGTGCATTCATCTAAGGTTGATAAAAAAAAAAAACACATATCACAGTCATAGCAAGTGAAATGGTTCTGTATCCATTACTGGGAATGTTGTTGTAGTTAAGGATACATTCACCTTCAACATACCCTGTATTTGTAACAAAATACCTTTTGAATGTATCTTTGCCAATCTCTGGTTAGTGCAAATTATGTTACTGTCAAATATACAGGAACTTGCTCCCTGTAAGTTACTGGAAAACGCAGAGCAATGACAATAATGTTAAACTAGCCCAATATACTGTAAGAAAGGAAATGCTACTAATCATGTTGGCATGTTACAGTAATCACATGGGATTAGTGCAAGCAGGTTGGCTGCTAGGTATTTGTGTATTACAGCATGTTTCTGAATATTTGGTGTTTTAATAAATCACTTGCACTTCTAGAGGACTAAACAAAAGCTTCCAAACTGACTGTGATTAAATCAAATCAAATTGTATTTGTCACATGCGCTGAATACAACACGTGTAGACCTTACAGTGAAACGCTTACTTACAAGCCCTTAACCAACAATGCAGTTGTAAGAAAATAAGATTTCAGAAAAGATTTACTGAATAAACGAAAGTAAAAAAAGTAACACAATAAAAATAACAATATCAAGGCTATATACAGGGGGTACTGGTACCGAGTCAATGTACTATGGTATTCAATCCTGAGCTGTAGTCAATGAACAGTATTCTCACATACTTAGGTTTTATTTTTGTCCAAGTGGGAAAGGGCAGCGTGGAGTGCAATAGAGATTGCGTCATCTGGGGATCTGTTGGGGCGGTATGCAAATTGGAGTGGGTCTAGGATTTCCGGGATGATGGTGTTGATGTGAGTCATGACCAGCCTTTTAAAGCACTTCATGGCTACAGACGTGAGTGCTACAGCGCGGTAGTCATTTAGGCAGGTTATCTTGGCTTTCTTGGGCACAGGGACTATGGTGGCCTGCTTGAAACATGTAGGTATTACAGACTTGTTCAGGTAGAGGTTGAAAATGTAAGTGAATGGCCTCCCGAGTGGCGCAGCGAGCTAAAACTCATCCAACTCATCCCAAACCATCTCAATTGGGTTGAGATCGGATGATTGTGGAGGCCAGGTCATCTGATGCAGCACTCCATCACTCTCTTTCTTGATCAAATAGCCCTTATACAGCCTGGAGGTGTGTTGGATCATTGTCCTGTTGAAAAACAAATGATAGTCCCTCTAAGTGCAAACCAGATGGAATGGCATATCACTGCAGAATGCTGTTGTAGCCATGCTGGTTAAATGTGCCTTGAGTTCTAGATAAGTCACAGACAGTGTCACCAGCAAAGCACCATCACACCACCTCCTCCATGTTTCACAGTGGGAACCACACATGTGGAGAACATCTGTTCACCTACTCTGCCTCTCACAAAGACACAGTGGTTGGAACTAAAAATCTCAAACTTGGTTCCACCAGTCTAATATCCATTGCTCGTGATTCAAAGTTCTTCAAATGTTCTGGATTGACTGACCTTTATGTCTTAAAGTAATGATGGACTGTCATTTCTCTTTGCTTATTTGAGCTGTTATTGCCATAATATGGACTTGGTCTTTTACCAAATAGGGCTATATTCTGTATACCACCCCTACCCTGTCACAACACAACTGATTTGCTCAAACGCATTAAGAAGGAAAGAAGTTCCACAAATGAACTCTTAACAAGGCAGACCTGTTAATTGAAATGCATTCCAGGTGACTACCTCATGAAGCTGGTTGAGAGAATACCAAGAGTGTGCAAAGCTGTCATCAAGACAAAGGGTGGCTACTTTGAAGAATCTCAAATATAAAATATATTTTGATTTGTTTAACACTTCTTTGCTTACTACATGATTCCATATGTGTTATTTCATAGTTTTGATGTCTTCACTATTATTCTACAGTGTAGGAAATAGTCTAAATAAATAAAAACCCTGGATTGAGTAGGTATGTCAAACTTTTGATTGGTACTGCACATGAAATTGTCAGGGTGTTACTACAGTACCACATATCAGTTCAATTGGTACAGCATTTTCACTAATGGTGCAACAAATATAGCCACTTACAAGGCACGCTTTGAAATATGTTAATGAGGCAGTGATTCTTTCCCCTCCCACAAAAATGTTCCACAATGCACCATAATTTGCAGAACGCTGCAGTAAATATACAGCAAAAAATACAATTGTTATATTGTATTTTAATAAAACTATAGTAATTGATAACAGTGAATATTTAATTGTATTATACAGCACACCCTTTCAATATTTGGTGTTTTATATCACTAGCACTTGTTGAGACCTTAAGAAAGGTTTCTAAACCGGCAGTGAGTGCAGGGCAAAACCGATCAAAAGGACATGGCTAAACACTCAATCATTAAAGGTTTTAGACTTGCTGTCACTGTCATCTGTCCCCTATAGTCATTAAGTTATTAGGGGATTACTACCACATATCACTTAAATTCGTACAGCACTCTCACTAATGGGTGCAACAAGTATAGCCTCTTACAAGTCACGCCTCAAAATTTGTTAATGAGCCACAACAATACCATGCACCCACAAAAGATTTTTGGCACTCCAAAATTACAGTATGGTACTGTATTCTGTGGGGTGGTAGTGAATTACAGTAAATTACTGGCAGCACAGTAGCCAGTAAGTTACAGTAGATTTACAGGACGAATCTACCAAAATACAGTATGATACTGTATTCTCTGCTGCCCCAGAATAGAGGAGAGGAGGGCGGAGGAGAGGAAATGAGAGGAGACAAGAGCAGAGTAGATGAAAGAAGAGAGGGGAGGACACAAGAGGAGAGTAGGTGAAATAGCAGAGGACACAAAAGGAGAGGATAGGGGAGGACAACATGAGAGAGGAGAGGAGAGGAGTGGAGAGAGGATTTTCAGGACAATTATTTAAAAAATATGCTATAGTACTGTATTCTGTGAGGTACAGCATTTTCACTAATCGGTGCAACAAGTATAGCCTTTTACAAGGTACGCCTCAAAATATGTTAATGAGCCAGAGATTCTTTCCCACCCACAACATTTTCCCACAATGCACCATAATTCACAGTATGCTTCTGTAAATATAAAGCAAAACATGTAATACAGTACTTTACTGAAGAATTGTATTGTAAAATTACAGCAGTGTAGTGGAATGCCATTGAGCCCCCATAATGCATTGCTCTTTACAGTACTGTAATATAGTGTTACAGTAGCTAACTGTAAAGGTTTTGCTGTAAATCTACAGAAATTTGTTAGTGTAAGTTTCTGTAGCCGTGCGCAAATAACAGTATACCAACTGGGCACAGACGTCAGTTCAACGTCTAGTTTTGATTTATAGTTGGTTAAGTTGTCAACTAACATGAATTCAACGAAACATTACACCCTGTCATTGGATTTAGGTTAAAAGTTGGGTGGAAAAAAAGACAAAATTCCCTGATGTTGATGACTTTTTTCAAATCTAATCAGTTTTCCACGTTGATTTAACGTCATCGCATTGAATTATTTTGTTGAAATGACGTAGAAACGACATAGATTCAACCAGTTTTTGCCCAGTGGGTACCGCCAAACCTTCCGAGTTGATTTATGATTTCTAGAATGTTTTAATTATATGCCTAGACTTTTCACTGTATTTTTTTTTACAATTTGTATCTTATATTAGTCACTATCGGTAGTCACCGTCAGTTATACCTACATGTATAACTGTCACTGACTTTAGTGTTAGTTTCCTTACATTTTGCATCATTCCATTACGTTGTTAGTTTACCTTTCTTCCCTCTGTCTATTCATGTGGTTGTTCCTGAGGATTGCAAGCAATAGTGGATCATTGTGCAAGTTGTGCAATGATATGCAGCCTGAATCATTATGGCTCTGTTGGTAGAGCATGGTGTTTGCAACGCCAGCATGGTGTGTGCAACGCCAGGGTTGTGGGCTCGATTCCCACGGGGGGCCAGTACAAAAAAAAATACAAATAAATAAAATGCATGAAATGAAATGTATGAAATGTATGCATTCACTACTGTAAGTCGCTCTGGATAAGAGCGTCTGCTAAATGACTAAAATGTAAATGTAAAATGATGGAACGCAGACCATACGTAGAAGTATAAACCTGAAGCCTGCTACACGGTTCAAGACGACTGGACGTTGTCATCACAGCTCCATGAGTAGTGAGGATTATTTGGGTGGATTTATAGTACTACTCTTCAACCCCTATTGTACACTTTTCTCACCTTCCAATATTTCATAGATTGAACAATTGGATACGGCAACTTTCCAAATGAATCCAATGAAAATGAAACCCTATTTTTGATTCACCAATATATTTTGTGCGCAATCAATTTTTTTATTTAAATAATATACAGGATGAGAGTGTTTTTAAATCTACCAATTGGTGCTGAAAAGGAGATAAATATGCATGTGTTTACATGTCTTTTTGTCATAATCATCTGAACCGTTCTCTCCATAAATTCTAGCGAGTCTGTCAAGAAAATTTTAATTAAATGGTACACCAAATTTAAAGGCATGGCTTTAGATGAATGTATCCCACGGAAAACTCTATTGAATGAAAACTCCAGGAGAAAATCTGTTGGCCAGGAAGTGGGAGGGCTTTCAGCGGTTGAATTACATTTATTCAGCGTGCGCAAGGGAACCATGCCAGCAAAGCCTGTTAGGCACCTGCCTAAGGTAAGCCTGATTACTAACTACTGAGTAGTGTGTAGGAAAGGCGTGCATAGGAATACCATACATTTCCTAAGTCTGAATCGGATCCTAAGTGACCTGTACGTGAACTCTGAGTGCTGAATGAGCAGGGTTCAGACCTCCAAAGGGAGTGTCACTGGTAACCCTCAGGGATGCTTGTGTTTGTGTGTGTGTGTGTGTGTCACAGTGAAAAGCCTTGTTTTAACAGAAAGTGAAATCCGTTTGCAGCATCTGTCATGATGTGGATCAGCAATTTTATGACAAACTTCATGCAATTATACTCATTTTGCCATGGGGCAGAGGGAAAGAAATGACCGTTTTACAGCAAATTCCCTGCAAATCTACTTGTTTTGCCATGACTTATGCCATGATATCTGAGTGAGAGTTACTAACAATAGCAAAAAATATTTTTTGGGGGGTTGGGGGTTCCCTGGCGGCCTGGGGCCCTAAGCGACCACTTAGGTCACGTATGCCTGTAGCCGGCCCTGAGTAATCCATTTGATTACACACACACACACTGTAAAAGTAATGTATTATCCATCCTGATTCTTTCAATTATTTATTTAGGAGACGTCGTCTTCTCCTTGGGGGCGTTACTGGTGAATAAGGCCTTGTTAGGAGAGTAAACGACAAGAAATGAACAGATTGGAGAGGAGAGAGGAAGGTCGCACATCTCCCTCACTGCATGACAATTAGGCCCTGGATAGACAGAGAGAGAGAGCGAGGGAGCAAGAAAGGGAGCTGTAGAGCAGGGACAGAGCAGCAAAAGTGTAGATAGAATATACTCTATGGAAAGTGTAGATTAAATATACTCTATGGAATGTGTAGATTTGGCAACATGCTCCTTAGTTGTGTTTGTACATTCCCAATATGGATATATTTTCTCTCTATCACAATCATTCTCTCTCTCTCTCTTTCTCTTTATCGATGTGTTTTATTCCCATTGTGACTTGACCAGAGCTTAATTTTACCTGAGGACCCCCCCCCCCCCCCCATAGTGTATGATTAGTGAATAATTTCGGACCTACCTTTCCACTAACTGCTGTTTTCAATTTTTCCTACTCCTTCTCTTTCATTTCTCTCCATTCTTACTCTCTGTCTGGTAAGTCATCTGATAATTGGGTTATTCCAGGATCTACCAATCAGAGGTGAGCCTTTAAGTGGCTTCAGAAAAAATATTAGTATTGATCTCCGCCCCGCTGTGTGTGTTTGTTCTTCTGTGTTTGCGCTGACATATAGCCACTACAGAGAGCTTCTGTTGCTCCTGCTTTATCAAATTAAACTAAAGAGAACAAGAGAGTTAAAGGTGAAATCCACAGTCGTTATATCCATTTTTGGACATATAAATGAATGATATATACTCATTGATTCTTGAAGAAAATAAATTCGAAATTTCAACGGTCATACCCCATCAGAACCCAAAATATGTTTTATTTTTTTGGTCCAATGTTTATAATAATTTTAATATCTTGTATGGTCAGTCCTTGCATCAACTTATCTGTTTATGAATGTAAAGGTAGACTTAGCAATATGACGTAGATGCAGAAAGTAAACAGCGTAGTGGGTCAATTTCTGCAACAACTAAGCGCGGTGAAGCGCGAGGCTCATCTTCTCCGCTGTTTTGGTGCCCTGGCTACCACGCTGTAACAGAGTGAAGTAAACCTGTGCACATACGCAGATACTGTGTGTTTGAGCGAAGTCTTGCATCTCGCTCATCTCAATATATGCAGCGCTGCTCGTGGCAACGTCATTTCGCTGAGTCTACCTTTAAGAGTGATTACATTTGTCCAGGCCCATCCCTCAGCTTTTTAATAAAACAGAGGTTGGGTGGGTCCTTTGTTATTGTTTCAATTGCGGATTGCCCTTTTAAAGGAAAGTAGAGGACAGAGCAGAGAAGTGTGATAGGAGAGAAGTATAAGTCTCTGCGTGCATGTGTGTGTGTTTTTGTGTGTGTGCTGATGTCTTTCTTTGACTCTCATATTCTGCAGTTTTAGCAGTGAACTCGTATCTGATTCCAGGCAGATCGCTCAAAAGAGACTTCGAAATTGGTAGGCTTGGGTTTTGCTAGGGTGTTGTGGATCCCATGACGGTGGATCAGAAGGTTGGGTGTTTGACCCTAGTGGTGAACACACGTTTTTTTGTTTTTTGTTTTTAACCCAATCCTAAACCTTAACCTTTACCTTAACCATTCGGAATGAGTGTCTAAACTTGATGTTTTAACCCTATCCAAAACCTTAACCTTCTGTATTGGACATTTGGAGAGACGGTATGATACTGAACAGGAAGAGTCAACCCAGGATGTCAAAAACACGTCGCAATTTGACATTTGGAGAAACAAAATAAATTGACGTTTTGAAGAAACGTGGATGAACGTCTAATTCAGCACTGAGACTGTGAGAGCTTGTTGCTGAATTATATCTGGCCGGACTCATGTTTTATGTTTTGAATGCTTCTATGATGTTTCACTCCTACCGAATAATATTTAGTGAACTCACACAGTCTCGCAGGGTAGAGTTCACATATTTAACTAATTGGCTTTATCAGCGTGTGCATGTGTGTCTATGAGTGCGTGTGTGTGAGTTTGGGCATATGTGTGTGTGTGTGACGAGGGAGGCTGTAACCAGAGAACTGAGCGACAGGAAGACCGATACCTGACACCCTTTTTCCTGCCTCACCCCCGCTCTATCCTTCCACAGACAGCAATGCTAAACGATTAGTGCTTCTTGAGGTTCGGTTTCTGTTCGATTATTTCAAAAAGAATCACGTAATTATTTGTTGTATTTTTTATTTGACATTAAATTCACTATGTATTATGTGGGTTGAATGCTGCAACAACACATCATTAAACAGTTAGTTTATCATCTCTATAGAGCTGCTGCCAATGCTGTCTGACAAAAATCACTATTTTAGGAGATCTTCAAGGTAAATAATGCATACTTTTATGATTGTGGAATACCAACTATCAATCACTTAGATCATGTATTTTCAGGTAGAGATACCTCACGAAGCAACTGCTCTCCATCCCTCTCGAACACAAGTTCTTCTGTCTCTTCTCTCTGTCTCCGTGTCTGCTTTACACACAAGACAAGTAGGCATGCAATGGATTATGGTCACTAGCCACATTTCCATCATGACAGCTGTGATGGAAACAGGACGTTTCGGTACAATTTTATAAATGCAGACAGATCATTTGTTAGTTCGACCTGGTGGGATCTTTTTAGTTTCTGATAAATGAACTATGTGAGAAATGGCAGTGGAAATGCCTCGATGCGCAAATATTGATATAATAACCATCATATCGAAGTAAACATGGAATCACGCGATGATATGGTGTGTACGACTCAGGAAACCATGCAGTTTATTAGGATACAGATGAAAGAAATGATGATGAACTTCACAGGGTGGTGAATGTGCACAGTGATGAGCTTGATGCTCCTTTCCAATAAATATTGAGGGTCTTATTCTGGTGACATGATAATCAATGCTTGACTACCGTTTGACAAACACAAATATTCTCGCTCTCATCCATAATAATGTCATCATGTAGACTAGACAACCCGCACCGCTACCTGCAGGTATCTGCGAGCTGTTGGCTAGAGGGCAGATGCCAAGACCAGATTAGACACATTTACTATTTGATGCAACAGTTTGTGACCAAACAATCAGTAGAGTATAAAATGTGATGGAAACACAATGAACTTTAGATTCGTATTCGGTACATGAATTTGATTCGATTTGAAAACTTAAGTGAAAAAGTACATTTTGTGTGCACTACCTCACAACACACTGATTTTTATCAGCAACAATTCCATTTGGTGGAAACACACCACTGGTGGGAAAATGTGAATATTTTCTTCATGCAGATTTTAGAATATTTAGAATACATGAAAATCTTTTTCCAATTGGATGGAAACCTAGACACTGTTGTTAATTACCATGTTTTCTGTGTTAAACTATGTAGAATATTGGCCTGTTGGAAACTACAACTCCCTATTGCATCGCACAGTTCAGGCTTTATTTTATTTATCTCTAAAGAAACTGCGCATTGAGCTCACATATTCTCAAATAATTTAACTGATTAGTTGTTTAAAAACAAAAAATTACTGACATTTTGGTTAATTGCTCTATACTAACAGACAGACAATTTTTTCTCTCCTATCACTCAAGGACTCTAGGATTGAGGCGAAGTTGGGTGACATTTAAAATGGCATCGGAATTGAGCATCGCTCAGTTAGTCTACTGGAAATGGAAAATGTGTGTATGAGTCAGTAGCAATTATTGTGTGTCTCTCTATTAGTGGTTATCTTATGTTCACTGAAGAGAGGGGGAGGGGAGAGAGAGAGAGACAGCGAGAGAGAGACAGCGAGAGAGAGGGAGAGAGAGAGAGAGAGAGAGAGAGAGAGAGATGGAGAGAGTGATAAAGAGAGAGACAGTGATACAAGCTAAGATGACAGCATCCCATAACTGCCAGAAGCAATGCTGACAGACACACACACACACACACACCACTGCACTTCTGTAGACTAATCAACACCCATTTAGTGCAATGATTAAGAGTCAATGCACACACACACGCACGGGTCGCATGCACGCACCCAAACATACACACACACTCACACTTGAACACAGACACACTCGACTTGAACATTTAGCATATTGTATACAACATGTTCTTTGATTGCAACCCATTTGAATAGCACATAAAAAATACTAAACATTGATTGAAAGTGACTGGTGAAGAAATGTCAACACTTGTAATGATTTGAAGCTTGTGTTTACTGTAAGAAAGAGACCTACGGTCTGAGTCTTGTAACGGACAGCATTATCAGCAGTTGGTGGAGTGGACGGTGGGACTAATGGCTCCAGGAATCCACGTTTAGGGATTTCTATGTTCTTGTAAGGCTTCAAAAGACCAAATCTTGTACAAAATAGATTTAAAAAAAATGTATAAACCAGAAAAGCAAAGCTAAGTAGACAAATGCTGTAAATAATAACACAAATATCCTTGCAAAACACCGCAGTGCTACCTCACTTGAGTGAGCATTAAACCTGGCCTGTGGGCTATCCACAGCCACAGTACGCCAATACCAAACTGATTCTGATTTTGTCAACCGTTGTCAAATGTTGCAGATAGAAATGGCATGAATAGAACCGATATGATTCCTTGTTCTACATGTCAGAGAGGCATATTTGTTCTACATAACATTATTCTATCTGAATGAATGTATTTTGAACAGTAATAAATGTCTATAATTTATCATGGCCCGTGTATTTACTGCTACAGTGTTTTTAACAAACAAAACAATGCCGCATGGCGCTAACCGACCATTACCACGGCTACCGCTAATTAGAATGGAAATGTTTGTGAAATGTGTAGTTAGTGAAGGAGCGCTATGTGCTTCTCCACACACGACTGAATGGAAACACTCTATAATAGCCCAACATATTTTCTTTGAATGCAACCCATTTGAATTGCAGATTCAAATAAAATGTTAATTTTTTTTATATATAAAGAAGCATTGATTTGAAGTAACTGTGTAACGGGCATCATATAGAGGAGACCGAGGCGCAGCGTGTTGAGTGCTCATCGTTATATTTTAATGAAAACGAACACTAGACAAAATAAACAAAATGACAGCCAACAGTTCCGTCAGGTTAAACAAACTAAACAGAAAGCAACTACCCACACAAACCAGGTGGAAAAGGCTGCCTAAGTATGGCTTCCAATCAGAGACAACGATAGACAGCTGCCTCTGATTGGAAACCATACCCGGCCAAAACATAGAAATACAAACATAGAATGCCCACCCCCTGTCACACCCCGACCTAACTAAACAGAGAAAACACAGCTCTCCTAGGTCAGGGTGTGACAGTACCCCCCCCCCCCCCCCCCCCCCCCCCCCACAAAGGTGCGGACTCCCGGCCGCAAACCTGAACCTATAGGGGAGGGTCCGGGTGGGCATCTGTACTTAGTGGCGGCTCTGGTTCGGGACGTCGCACCCCCACCGCCCACTGATCCCCCCGCTTCTGTGTGTCTGGAGGCTTTGGAACGCTAACCGCCGCCGAAGACTCCGGGCTGAGGGCCGCCGCCGAAGGCTCCGGGCTGTGGGCCACCGCCGGAGGCTCCGGACTGGGGGGCGTCGCCGGAGGCTCCGGACTGGGGGGCGTCGCCGGGCGTCGCCGGAGGCTCCGGACTGGGGGGCGTCGCCGGAGGCTCCGGACTGAGGAGCGTCGCCGGAGGCTCCGGACTGAGGAGCGTCGCCGGAGGCTCCGTACTGGGGAGTGTCACCGGAGGCTCCGTACTGGGGAGCGTCGCCGGAGGCTCCGGACTAGAGAGCGTCGTTGTAGGTTCCGTACTAGGGACCGTTGCTGCAGGCTCCATGCCATGGATCATCTCAAACAGGCTCCGGGCCATGGATCATGCCTACAGGCTTTTTGCCATGGATTATCCCTACAGGCTCCGGACCATGGATAATCCCTACAGGCTTCTTGCCATGGATTATCCCTACAGGCCCCGGGCCATGGATTACCTCTGGAGGCTTCATGCCATGGAACATCCCTACAGGCTCCGGGCCATGGATCATCACTGGAGGCTTCGTGCCATGGATCATCTCTATAGGCGTCGGACCATAGATTATCACTGGAGGCTTTTCTCGTGGAGCTGAAACATGTCTCACCGGACTGGAGAGACGCACTGAGGACCGGGTGCGCAGAGCAGGCACCGGACGTACCGGGCTATGGAGGCGCACTGGAGGGAGAGTGCGAGGAGCAGGCACCGGATGTACTGGGCTATGGAGGCGCACTGGACGGAGAGTGCGAGGAGCAGGCACCGGACGTACTGGGCTGTGGAGGCACACTGGAGGGAGAGAGCGAGGAACAGACACATGCTCCCCACGATAAGCACGGGGAGTTGGCTCAGGTCTCACCCCTGGCCCAGCCAAATTACCCGTGTGCCCCCCCAATTTTTGGGGGGGCTGCCTCTCGTTCTTCCCCGGTAGGCTACGATACCTGTCCAATACCTGGCCCCAAGTCCAGTTTCTCCTTTCAAACCACTCCTCCATCGACCAGGTATCCATCTCTGCCCGGGTACGCCGCTTGATCCAATCGTGGTGGGTAGTTCTGTAACGGGCGTCATATAGAGGAGACCAAGTGCTCATCGTTATATTTTAATGAAAACGAACACTAGACAAAATAAACAAAATGACAGCCAACAGTTCCGTCAGGTTATACAAACTAAACAGAAAGCAACTACCCACACAAACCAGGTGGAAAAGGCTGCCTAAGTATGGCTTCCAATCAGAGACAACGATAGACAGCTGCCTCTGATTGGAAACCATACCCGGCCAAAACATAGAAATACAAACATATAATGCCCACCCCCTATCACACCCCGACCTAACTAAACAGAGAAAACACAGCTCTCCTAGGTCAGGGCGTGACAAACTGGTTAAGAAATATAAACACTTGCAGCTATTTTTATCTCAATATTAAATCATTTCCGGGTAACAATTAAGTACCTTACTGTTTTAAAAAATATATATATATTTCACCTTTATTTAACCAGGTAGGCTAGTTGAGAACAAGTTCTCATTTACAACTGCGACCTGGCCAAGATAAAGCAAAGCAGTTCGACACATACAACAACACAGAGTTACACATGGAATAAACAAACATACTGTGATTGTTTTCAATAAAAATGTTTTTTTTTTATTATTTTTTTTACAAAAATATATTCTTAGCAGAGAGCTGAAAACAAGCTCTTATTGGCAGAGAGGTTTGGAACTCTTTCTTATTGGTCTATTAACCAATTTACTGCCACGTGGTGTCACTAGGCAGGCCAAAATTCCATCCCACCAAAAAAGGCTGAAATTTCAGGCGGTCTTTTTAAACAGCTTTTACACTAAAAGGGCATTATCGTAAATTTCACAGTATTATTCCAACCTTATATTGCTGAACTATAAATAAAACACAGGAAATCACATTTTGACTGCACTGGGCCTGCACTGATTTGCCTGCACTGGGCCTGCACTGATTTGAAGTTGGTGTTGACCTCTGTCAATTTACCAATCAATTCAAGTGTACTGTTAACCAATGTTACTGATTGGCCATATTACTCACCAGAGTCATGTTCAGGAGGCATGAAACATTTTTCAAAACAGGGTGGTAACACCTGAAATTGATTAATAAGAACAGAGATATTTGTATTCTGTGTTGCTGTGCTACAATGTGTTTTCCTACTGAACCTGATACTGGTTTCCCTTTGGTGTTGTCTGGTTTGGAGTCTGCAGGTCCTAGTTCAAACAAACACACACAAACACACATTTACAAACACAATGTTAGGTGAGGGAAAGAGATTTCGGCCTTTTATGACTGTCTGGAACATAAATGACCAGTGGAACAGTCCAGATCATGTGTCACATAGTCTGAGTGTGTCTGGTTATTTTAGGTGGTTTGGACAGTTATTTTTTCCAGAGTGGATTCTGTTTGGACGACCCTCCTTCCTGTCCGTCCTCAGGCTGACTATCTATATCTGGATGAGGACCTTCAAGGACATCAGAGAACAACTCGTGAGCGTGTGTGCACGAAAATGCTGGCTTAAATACAACCCAAATTTGGGTTATTTGATAACCCAGCACTGGGTAAATATTGGACAGAACAAACGCTGAGTTATTTTGACACAGACAGTTGAGCTGCGAGAATAACCCAACATGTTGGGTTGTTAGGATTACCCAAACGTGGGTTCATTTATTAACCATCATTTGGGTTTTTATTCAGTTTCATGCTGGGTCTTTTTTAATGCAGGTGTAGGCCTATTAGGGCTGTGTTAATAATATCATTATTTACAAATTGTAACAAAGCAGTAACTACACCAATATTAAGATATGAATAAGCTCTTGAGCAAGTCATACACTTGTGTAAGCCTCATTAAAAAGACAAAAGTGTCAGTGTTCAACCTTATCGTGTGATATCAATTAGTAATGGGTCGTTCGCGAACGAGTCAGCTCTAAGAGCCGGCTCTTGTAGGTGAATGTTGGGAGCAGGCTTGCATATCAGAAGAGCCGAATCTAGTTATACAAATATTTAAAAAAAAATAAGATATTAATAATCGAAAGTTTTAAATGAATAGAATTAACTAATTCAAAGAACAAAAAAAGAAATAAAATAAATGGGCCTAAATGCTCAAGAGCACACACATTTGTTCTGACTGTCTGCTCAGACTAACAGCCTCACCTGTTGTTCCTGTCAATCAGAAACACAGTGTCAACCAATGAACCAAAGATGTGTGAGGGAGAGCCGAGCCAACTCACTCACAGTCAGTCACACACTTAGCAGCCGAGGAGAGAGAGGAAGGACAGCTGTGAAAACAACAGCTGGAAAATGAGTCGGAAGCACAGTAGCATTTGGATGCATTTTAATAATGTAGACAATGTTAGAGCAGAGTGTAGAATTTGCCAAAACAAAATCTCATATAAAGCCGGTTCTACGCACAACCTACACCGACATATGCGAACTGTGCACCCAACTGTGAAGCTAGCTGTAGCAGAGCTTCGAGAATCTAGCGGGCCTGCTAGTGATAGTGGTGGAGCCAGCACTTCCACACGTGGAGATGTATCCTCTCAGTCAAGTAGGCCTACTCCACGACCCACAGCAACGCAGTCTTCTATGGACCAGTTTATGCCAAAGTCTATGTCTGTAGCAAAACAAGGCCAAATTGGTATTGCGTTGGCTAAAATGATTGCCACCGACTTCTAGCCAGGACAGAGGTTTTATAAATTATAGCAACAGTCTAAATCCAATGTACACAATTCCAAGCAGGAAAACCCCTTCAAAATAACTTATTCCACAACTGTACGAGAGCACACAGGCTTCAGTGCGGGAAAGAGTCCAAAAAGCTACTGCAGTTTGCCATTTTATATGTTGAAGTGATTTCTTAAGTCAAAGGATACCATCATCTCTACCCTGGTCGAGAGAGGTACAGTAAGCAGTTATTACTACATCATTATTTAATCCAGTATTATATATGTATATGAGCAGTTGATGAGAATGTAGTATCAGTAGACAAAACATGAACTTTAACTAATAAGTTACTGTTCTCTCTTTTCAGCTATGTGACAGCCTCAAAAATGATACTCCTCTGTAAGGGTCTGCAGTGAATCACAGCCAGCCGCCAGAGAGAAGCAAATGTAACCACAGGACATGTTCATCAATGGACAGAAAGTTCCACAAAATGGAATATAATCACGTGCTATCAGAAATCGCTGCACTTGACCCCAGGTTTAAGAAGTTAGCCTTCAGTGATGCCAGAGCGATTGATGAGGCTCTTCAAAGAATAACCTCAGCAGCAGGGAGGGACAGCCCCAGCAGTCAGCTACCTCAGGCATCAGGGCAACAGGAAGAAGAGGGATCAGATGGAGCAGAAGCACCAGCAGAAGTGCCACAAACGTCTGCTGTTTGGATGCTGTTTGACGAGAAAGCAACTGGGGATGCAGCACGAAGGAATCCCTCAGCAGATGCCATAATGGAGGTCCGATCCTATTTGGAGGATCTGTAGATCCTCTGAGCTGGTGGAAGAACAAGGCCTCTGTCTACCCACGGCTTACTAAAGTCATGACAGGGAGACTTTGCATAGTGGCCACATCTGTTCCTTCTGAGAGGGTCTTCTTGAAAAGGGGACAAATAATTACTTTGAGAAGAAACTGCATTAGCCCCTCGAAAGTGAAGCAGCTTGCATTTCTGAATGCAAATGTCTCATAAAAGCAAAATATGGTCAGCATTGCTGTGTGCTGCTGGTTATAACATGTCAATAAATAAGAGAGAGAAAAGAGGGACCAGTTTAATGTTTTAAGTGGGATGCTGCAGTTTTGCACATTGTTATTTATTTTTCTTTGATATGGTGCAATATTCTATTATTATGTTGTTCAGATTGTATTCATTTTGAATTGTTACATTTATATGCAATTTGTTTATATACATTAAAAAAGTTATACTTTAAATGCATATTTTTAATAGCATCCTTCTTTTTTACATTTATTTCAATTTGTGGGATGCTGCAGTTTCGCATATTGTTATTTATTTTTCTTTGATATGGTGCAATATTCTATTATGCTGTTCAGATTGTATTCATTTTGAATGGTTAGATGTATATGCACTTTGTTCATATACATTAAAAAGTTATACTTTAAATGCACATTTTTAATAGCATTCTTTTTCATAACAAACCAATGCATTTTAATAATTTAATTAGAATTGTTTTAACACCAATCATAGTCAAACTATCGTAAACTGTTTGACTTGAAAAAATACAAACATATTTTTTTTTAAAGAGCCATTTGGGAGCCAAAAGAGCTGTCTGTTTTTGGTGAGCTGAGCCGAACGAGGCGGCTCACTGAAAAGAGACGGAATGCCCATCAGTAATATCAATACAACAGAAAAGATTAACCGGAATGACATTTACACTCACGGGGGGGCTGAAAAAAGAACTATCTAAGCCACACCCCCTGTCTCCTCATCTGACCCAATAGGTCATATCTCAATAACCCAGCATCAATAACTCAGCATGAACAACCCAACATGCTCTTTTTAAAGAAAACAACCCAACTATGTAACCCAATACCTGCAACCCAGCAGTTCAATCATCCAAACAACCCAGCATTTTTTCTGTGTGCACGCTTGCTCTTGTGTCATGCACGTACACATATCTCAGCAGGTCTCACCCCGACAAGGTAAAGAGGCAGTTTAAACACTCTAATCAGTGAAACTGTTTAACTTGTCTGAACTCTTACCTGGCTATTAACATAGCTTTCTCTCCCATCTTGCTCGCTCTCTCTTTCTCTCTCTCTCTCTCTCTCTCTGTGTTTGTGTGTGGCTGGATTTAAACCTGATGGTAATTAACCTGAGTGCAGAACCTGGTTCAGAAACACACAGAGCAGGTAATAATGACTAATCTCATGTTATTGTCTTACCTCTTGACACAGTGCTGTTTATAGCTGCTGGGTGTGTATGTTTGACCAAGCAGAAAACCTACAGCATTGTACACCTGAGAGTGTGTGTTCTATCTACATCTTTATCAAACTGCATGTGATGTGTCTCTAGGGTTGTCATTGTATAATGACGGGCTGAGGCTGTTCAGAGATTCTACTCAGATAGGGTGAGAAAAGAGATGGAATGAGAGAGAGATTCCTTTCTCTTTGTTCTCTTCTCCCTCTCTGTGTGTGCAAGTGCAGTCAGAACTCCTTTAGTGCCAGTGTTGTTCACCTTGCAGAGGTGGCTGTAGTTATACTGCAACATCAACTTCTGTCAAACACATCATCAATGTTTCATCACCACTGAACTCTATTTATCCTCCCAGCCTCTCAGGGTGTGTGTGTGTGTGTGTGTGTGTGTGTGTGTGTGTGTGTGTGTGTGTGTGTGTGTGTGTGTGTGTGTGTGTGTGTGTGTGTGTGTGTGTGTGTGTGTGTGTGTGTGTGTGTGTGTGTGTGTGTGTGTGTGTGTGTGTGTGTGTGGTGTGTGTGTGTGTGTGTGTGTGTGTGTGTGTGTGTGTGTGTGTGTGTGTGTGTGTGTGTGTGAGAGACAGAGCTGTCAAACATGCTTTGAAGAGCAACAAAGGATTCATGCTTATAACCTCGCATGACAGGGGAACACCTGCAGTGTGTGTGTGTGTGTGTGTGTGTGTGTGTGTGTGGTGTGTGTGTGTGTGTGTGTGTGTGTGTGTGTGTGTTGTCATGACTGTCCTGTGAGGATCCAACTGGGGTGGGGGGACTGGGGGGGGGGACTGGTGGGGGTTAACAACTCACGTCCTGTTGTAAATCAAATTGAGAATATTAATTTCTCCCTCCAATATTCACCACGTTCAACAGCAAATACTGGAACAATATTTCTAACATAGAACATGGGGAATGGTGAGGCGATCTATAGAACACTACTGTCATTTTGTTTGTTATTTTGTGATGTGATGTGCATGTGTTATAAATAAGGATTAAAGTGTTTTTTTAAGAGAGGGATGTGATTTGAGAAACAAAAAGAGATAATTGTTTTACATAACTTTCTACAAGTGACAAGTCACGCCCCTGAGTGAGGTCAGAGAGCGTGTCAGCCTGCCGGAACTGCCCCTTTCCTGCAAACTGTATAAATGATGAGTAAGAAATTAACATACGAGACCAGAAACAGGTCCAGCTAAAGCTTCACGTTTAAACACGAAGTAGAGACAATATCCGCACCTCCCGGGAAATATCTGGCACGGCTGATTAGCTGTCCTAAGTGAAGTATCTTCGAAAGTGAATTTAAGTGGAACCATTCTACTACTCTGCTCAAACCATCGTATAACGCCACTCTCATCACCCCAATGGGAACCCTCAACATGGCTGGAAGCATCTTACAGAGTGAATGGAGGGAGAATAAACTCTGTAGTTCTGTTCAGGACTACACGACAAGTCACCGGATACCGGACAACTGCAGGAGAGCAACAGTAGGACACTTGTTGGAACCTCTTTGGACAGTCAGAGCCTTACAAGCGTGCCGCAAAAAGGCCCAACTCCCTTTCCAAGGCAGCCCTGTCCACTGAGAGAGATCCGGCGAACCAAGACATTTCACGTAAATACGTTCATGATTTCTTACTCAAAGAGGGCGGCAGTTCGTGTGCAAATATATGATTACTGTAAGTGAAAGTAGTTTCTAAATGTACCAATGTTAAGTGTCTCTGACCCTCTCTCTCGCCCTCTCCATCTCTTTTGTAACAAGCAGCCATGTTGTTGTCATTCCGCTAGGGACCTGTTTTTAACGTATTTAGCATGTATGTTTATCCTGTATCACCATTTAATTAGCTAGAAATAAATAATTAAACCAATTTGTGTAGTACTGAATCATAAGTAAGGCTCAGGTTTTTGCAGATGCAAGGAGGTTACGACTGTTCATAATGATGATATGCTACTAGGTTATGATTAATAGGTTTACTGTTTTTAGATGTGATAGAGTTTAATTCGAGAGATGGTATCTCTTTATAGAACTGTTCTCGTGGTGCCCCAGATCCTAATGAGTTAATTGTAACATGATTAATTTCATCGGGTAACAGTTGAACATAGTTAGGTAATTAGATAAATAACAGGCTTCCGATTGATGTTAAAGTCAGGTCAGTGTGTGTGTGTGTGTGTGTGTGTGTGTGTGTGTGTGTGTGTGTGTGTGTGTGTGTGTGTGTGTGTGTGTGTGTGTGTGTGTGTGTGTGTGTGTGTGTGTGTGTGTGTGAGAATCTTAGGGAAACACTGTGCTGCTGGTATGTCACATCCCATCTCCATTCAACCTGTCCTCGTTTCCTCTTTAACACAGTCATACCAGACACACACTTTATTAGCATAGTTATAAATAGACACACATGGACTCTCTAGTAAACATGTGTGTTGGTGAAAGTTTAACAGTGTGAGTGTTAAGGACATGTAATGTCTGTGAGTATGAGTGTATTTCCTTATAGAAACTTAACATAATAATATTGAATATAGTGTGTCGTATGGTCAGTTATGGCAGAGAGGGTAAAACCTTTGTGAGTGTCATGTGTGTGAGAGAGAAAGTGAGTGTCTGCGTGTGTAAATGTGTGTGTGTGTGTGCATAAACGTATGTCCATCCCTCCCTACTCCCATAGGCCTTGGCAGTCAGTCAGAGAGGGCAAAATGATGTGAGGCTATTTGGTGATTATCTGTAGAATATGGTTTCACACAATGTCCCTGACAATGACTGCAGCACTTACCCTGGTGTGTGTGTGTCCTTGGTAGAGCTTCTATCTAAGATTGATGGGTCAGAAAATGGGCTTGTCTGCTACTCAAGACAATCACACCATTTAACTTTCCCTCTATCTACCACTCTCTCCTTCCCTCCTTTTGCTTGCCTCTCTCTTTCTCTCTCTCTCGTCTTTGTATCCTTATCCTTTTCTTCTCTCCTCTACCCTTTCCTTTCCTTTCTCAACCACTAACCCCTCTCCTCCTTCCCTAGCAACTCTCTTCCATCGCCCTCCCTCTCCTTCACTGATTCTCCCTTCTTCTTAGAGAAGGGACATGGAAGGAGAAGGGGTACATGCAGGAAAGGGAAACATGTGAACATCTGAGCTACATCTGAGTCCCTTTACTAGTGCCTATTTCCGAAATGAGTCACACTCACTGGAGTGCCACAACCTTAAACAATTTCGCTCCTCTACGATGCAAAACCATTTGCCCTAGCATTCAGGTGCCACACAAACGCACCGGGTCCCATTCTCCTTTCTATGTATCTTTCTGGTAACACAGTCAACAGTTTCTAGAGGGGGCCTGTAGACTGGGAACGTGCCCTGTGTGAAAAGATGAGCTTACAGTTTTCACTGACAAAGGTCTGTCAAAAGATGGATGCTTGTCATTTGTCATTAACATCAATGTATCCTCACTGACGAGCAAGGTTCTCTCTGAATGTAATCTGGCAGTAACCAGAATGACCATTTTCCTTGCCAGGTGCTGCATGATTGCACTGCCATTCCTGGAACAAAAGGCAACTGCAATTTCAACACAGTGGGATTTTTTTTCTCACCACTTCTGGGTCTTCTGCAAAACATTAGAGTGATCACACTTGTCAACCCCACCCATCTGTCTGTTGTAATCGTGGATTAAAGCAGGCTGGCGGACCACCTTCCTATTCCGAACACCATCCTGTCAGACTAGCCTCGTTACCTGAGTGGAATCATTTACATTGTGAAAATTGGATTGTGTCTCTCCACTGTATGGCCAGTACATTGCCCCCTATCCTACACCAACACATATCCCCACGCTTGGTTTGATGATTGCATTGAACCCCAGGTTCTCTCAGACCACTTACGAGTGCGAGTGATGTATGAACGTTGTTGAACCAAACGTTGTAACCCTGGTATGGCACAACTGTAATGGCACAACTAATTCCTCAACAATTTTCCTGGCTAGGCCAACCACACAACCATCCCGACTGCCGGTGTACACATTGAAATCCAAAGTGTACCCTGTGTCAGATGAAGAAATGATCCATAATTTGAATCCCCTCTTAATTGGCTTCCCTTTCATATACTGCTTGAATCCTGATTGCTCGTTTGATTTGACCTTGCGCTCATCTATGGCTACGTTTTGGTTTGGCTGATACAGCTTTTTCAGGTGTTTCAGGTGGTCCAGTAAGTATCGCAGTTCTCTAAGCCAGTCTGCATTATTCTCAGTGGTAGGATCAACGATGTGTACAGCAGAAAACAGAGCCTTGAAGCGATTGACGCAACATGAAAGCTCTAGCCCAAGAACCATTGAAGAGACTTTGTACCCCATTATCATTGAAGGTTCTGTCAGTTGGGTAAATCCCATGGAAATGAGCAGTCCAAGAAACCGGTAGAATTCTGCAGGTGTAACATCAAGCCACGCTCCGAGCTAGTCACCATACGACGGGCACTCCACAAACCTCTCCCACCATTGCCTGCGTGAAAAACAACAAAAAGAAGTCTCTCTTTCTTAGTCTTTCATGAGCGTTCCACCGAACTGCCTGACGTACACTGCCAAAATCGAAACCAACTGGACGTTCTGGCCTGAAAGGGATGGATTCCAGTGCCTGTGTATCAACATCATCATAGGACTGACTGCTATCGGTTAAGACGTGGAACGCGAACAGAAAGACTTAGAGACAAGACAAGAGAAAATAGATAATTGTTTAAAAAATCTGCCGTTTCCAGCTACAATAGTCATTTACAACATTAACAATGTCTACACTGTATTTCTGATCAACTTGATGTTATTTTCGGCGATGTCATTTACAAAATAGCTTCCAATACCCTACTCAACAAGCTGGATGCAGTCTATCACAGTGCCATCCGTTTTGTCACCAAAGCCCCATATACTACCCACCACTGCGACCTGTACGCTCTCGTTGGCTGGCCTTCGCTTCATAATCGTCGCCAAACACATTGGCTCCAGGTCATCTACAAGACTCTGCTAGGTAAAGTCCCCCCTTATCTCCGCTCACTGGTCACCATAGCAGCACCTACCTGTAGCACGCGCTCCAGCAGGTATATCTCTCTGGTCACCCCTAAAGCCAACTCCTCCTTTGGTCGTCTCTCCTTCCAGTTCTCTGCTGCCAATGACTGGAACGAACTACAAAAATCTCTGAAACTGGAAACACTTATCTCCCTCACTAGCTTTAAGCACCAGCTGTCAGAGCAGCTCACAGATCACTGCACCTGTACATAGCCCATCTATAATTTAGCCCAAACTACTACCTCTTCCCCTACTGTATTTATTTATTTTATTTATTTTGCTCCTTTGCACCATATTATTTATATTTTATCTTTGAACTTTCTTCAAACTACAAATCTACCATTCCAGTGTTTTTCTTGCTATACTTTATTTACTTTGCCACCATGGCATTTTTTTGCCTTTACCTCCCTTATCTCACATCATTTGCTCACATTGTATATAGTCTTATTTTTTTATTATTTTTTTTTTATTCTACTGCATCATTGATTGTATGTTGTTTTACTCCATGTGTAACTCTGTGTTTTTGTATGTTGTCGAACTGCTTTGCTTTATCTTGGCCAGGTCGCAATTGTAAATGAGAACTTGTTCTCAACTTGCCTACCTGGTTAAATAAAGGTGAAATAAAATAAATAAATAAATTTTAATGGACAAGAAATGTGCTTTTCTTTCAAAAACAAAGACATTTCTAAGTGACTCCAAACTTTTGAACGGTAGTGTATATACATCAAGGCCTGATAATACATAACAATAGCACATCATTCATAGTCACCTTCCAATTGAAGAGCTTGGCTGAGAGGCCTCAGATGGTGGCTCCTCAACTTCCTCTGTCTGCTTGATCTCATTCTCTTCATCCTCGTCTTCTCCAAGTAGATCAGTAACAAGGTCATCTTCCTCTAAGAAGGCCTTCATGGTCCTCCTCATCCTGTAGGCCTTCCGCAGCATTGACCCGCAGCTCATCTTCCGTCAGTGTCCTCCTTATGGGCAGGGGCTGCATTATCTCCCGGTACTGGTCTCAAACATAAAGACAAAAAATGAAAATGAACATTTCAAATATAAATCAGGTACAACCCCTCCAAAGAATAGCCTGAGACTGACAAAAAGTTATGTTCAGAATACACCAAAAAAGAGAATCATCAATAAAAGTAAATAGTGTATCCAAAAGATATCAATTGCAAGGTGACAAAGTTACATTTTCCTATCCAAAGGATTTAACTTCAACATTTGAGAAAACATGTCATATAATTGCATAGTCCATTACTGAAATAATATGATCATGCCTCTAAGTAGCAAAGTCACAAACCAGCTAGACCAGGAACATTTAGTTTCCGAGCCGACAACCACAAAATCATTATTCATAGGCTATTATCATAAGGGTATAACATTACATTAATTCTGCAATTACAGCCAGAAGACTTAATATTTTATAGGAAACATATCACAGATAAACAGACACCTAATGAGATATAGCCATAGGCTGGCTAGGAACAAAATATAATCACTAGCCAGTTCAGCTCCAATACCTAATGACAAATGCATTTTATTTTGTACAGTTATCAAAGAAAACATTGACATTAAAAAGACAAGACAAGAGCTACATCCACCAGTCTAACTTTCTCTGTCTTGGGTGACTGACTTGACCAACACAGACTCATTTGTCGTCATAGTTAGAAAAAATACTCTAAAATGGAAATATAATCATTACCAATGTAAAAACAAAGTATATACAGCTAGTTACCTTGATATTGTTGTCCAAATCTGAATGAAGGCGCTGCCAAAGTTAGTCGTAACCTGTTAGATTGAATGGGGGAGTGGCGGCTCCCTGTGGCAACAGCATCAAATCAGACATTTTCATGTTGAGTTTGTCCTTTTGAGAGAGAAGCCTAATTACCGCCCCTTAACCCTAAACCAATCATCTATAATTAATGCAGACACTGTAACCTATCAAAATAAAAAAATATATATGATTGTAGCACGAAGATATTGACGTGACAGCCATTGGAAACATGTTTCTGATTTTTGAATAAATGGGCTGGAAAGTGTTAACCCTATAACCACATGAAATTAACCTGCAAGCACACAGAATTAATGCATAAAAAATAGATGCTCATCCATAACACTTCCTTCCTATCTAGTTAGATCTGACAGTTGGACAGGTCTCAAAGTTGGACAGCTTCCCTCAGGCGTCTGAAAAGATTTGGCATGGGTCCTCAAATCCTCAAAAGATTCTACAGCAGTACCATCGAGATCATCCTGACTGGTTGCATCACTGCCTGGTATGGCAACTGCTCGGTCTCTGACTTCAAGGTACTACAGAGGGTAGTGTGTATGGCCCAGTACATTACCGGGGCCAAGCTTCCTGCCATCCAAGACCTCTATACCAAGGGATGTCAGAGAAAGGCCCTAAAAATTGTCAAAGATTCCAGCCACCCTAGTCATAGACTGTTCTCTCTGCTACCGCACGGCAAGCGGTACCGGAGTGCCAAGTCTAGGTCCAAGAGGCTTCTAAACAGCTTCTACCCCCAAGCCATAAGATTCCTGAACAGCTAATCAAATGGCTACCCAGACTATTTGCATACCCCCCCCCCCCCCCCCCTCTATTTTACACCGCTGCTACGCTCTGTTGTTTTCATCTATGCATGGTCACTTAATAACTCTACCAACATGTACATATTACCTCGACTAACCAGTTGTCACGACTTCCACCGAAGTCGGTCCCTCTCCTTTTTCGGGCGGCGTTCGGCGGTCGACGTCACCGGCCTTCTAGCCATCGCCGATCCACTTTTCATTTTCCATTTGTTTTGTCCTTGTCTTACACACCTGGTTTCAATCCCTCAATTACTTGTTCATTATTTAACCCTCTGTTCCCCCATGTTTGTTTGTGAGTGATTGTTTATTGTATTGCGGTCCGTTGCGGTCCGTCATATCCAACTGCTCTTAAAAATACAAGTAAAACTAAATGCATGCTCTTCAACCGATCGCTGCCCGCACCTGCCTGCCCGTCCAGCATCACTACTCTGGACGGTTCTTACTTAGAATATGT
Source organism: Salmo salar (assembly GCF_965601325.2). Lineage (NCBI taxonomy): Eukaryota > Metazoa > Chordata > Actinopteri > Salmoniformes > Salmonidae > Salmo > Salmo salar. The sequence goes on from NC_138301.1 coordinate 86,664,786, forward strand.
GGACAACTACAAATACCTAGGTATCTGGTTAGACTGTAAGCTCTCCTTCCAGACTCACATCAAACATCTCCAATCCAAAGTTAAATCTAGAATTGGCTTCCTTTTTCGCAACAAAGCATCCTTCACTCATGCTGCCAAACATACCCTCGTAAAACTGACCATCATACCGATCCTCGACTTTGGCGATGTCATTTACAAAATAGCCTCCAATACCCTACTCAATAAACTGGATGCAGTCTATCACAGTGCCATCCGTTTTGTCACCAAAGCCCCATATTCTACCCACCACTGCAACCTGTACGCTCTCGTTGGCTGGCCCTCGCTTCATACTCGTTGCCAAACCCACTGGCTCCAGGTCATCTACAAGACCCTGCTAGGTAAAGTCCCCCCTTATCTCAGCTCACTGGTCACCGTAGCAGCACCCACCTGTAGCACGTGCTCCAGCAGGTATATCTCTCTGGTCACCCCCAAAGCCAATTCCTCCTTTGGCCGTCTGTCCTTCCAGTTCTCTGCTGCCAATGACTGGAACGAACTACAAAAATCTCTGAAACTGGAAACCCTTATCTCCCACACTAGCTTTAAGCACCAACTGTCAGAGCAGCTCACAGATCACTGCACCTGTACATAGCCCATCTATAATTTAGCCCAAACAACTACCTCTTCCCCTACTTTATTTATTTATTTATTTTGCTCCTTTGCACCCCATTATTTCTATTTCTACTTTGCACTTTCTTTCACTACAAATCTACCATTCCAGTGTTTTACTTGCTATATTGTATTTACTTTGCCACCATGGCCTTTTTTGCCTTTACCTCCCTTAACTCACCTCATTTGCTCACATTGTATATAGACTTATTTTTCTACTGTATTATTGACTGTATGTTTGTTTTACTCCATGTGTAACTCTGTGTTGTTGTATGTGTCGAACTGCTTTTCTTTTTCTTGGCCAGGTCGCAATTGTAAATGAGAACTTGTTCTCAACTTGCCTACCTGGTTAAATAAAGGTGAAATAAACTAAATAAAATATTGTGGCCATGGATTTATTTGACGTGTATTGTGATTATTGTTGAGTGACATTGCGTACATTACTCATATCTGCTGTCCTGCGCCTGACTCATCTACACCAGCTACACACAGACGCATTACACCGGTGCCCCGCACATTGACTCTGTACCGGTACCCCCCTGTATATAGTCTCGCTATTGTTATTTTACTGCTGCTCTTTAATTACTTGTTCCTTTTATTTCTTATTCTTATTCGTATTTTTTTTCTTCCTATTTAAGAAAAAAACTGCATTGTTGGTTAAGGGCTCATAAGTAAGCATTTCACTGTAAGGTCTACATCTGTTGTATTCGGCACATGTGACTTATACAATTTTATTTGATTTGAAGGCGGCAGGGTTCTTGTCTCTGATTGGAGAACCACTGACACCTATGACTGCTTATAATGGCTCATATTGGATGATAATGGCTTCAAATGGGCACTTAGACCATTCTGCTCTGAGCACATTGAGAGGGAGATCAGTCCTGTCACTGCAGGGAGAGATATAGAGATCGAGGTGTGTGTAAGGCTGTGGCGGTCACGAAATTTTGTCAGCCGGTGATTGTCAAGCAAATAACTGTTGGCCTCACGGTAATTGACCGTTAATTAACATAAACACATTTAGCATCTCCTGGCTTCTAATAAATCCATGTAATATAGCTTACATCTTCACAATAAATCCATTATTTATTTTAGACAGGTCTAAAGAAACATTATATGAAGAAAATGTAGTCTATTTCAAAAGAACAGAATAGCATACTCTGAGTTGTCTCTGAGTTGTTAGGTCCTGATCTGGCTATGCCATATGGCTGTGGGCTACACTAGTTAATTTAGCAGACAAGGTTTAACAAAGAAATATATATGCCTTTACGCTTAATTTAGCGTTATTAATGTAACTTTAGTTGTTCTACAAACGTTGGGCTATATGTTTTGATATTTAATACATTGTAAGGCTGCATGATGGGACTCTAATGATGGTTTGAAAAAAGTTGCTTGAAAGGCATGAGCTCTGCTTAGTTTTTTTTCGCAGGCAGTCTCGCATTCACAATTTGAGAATCACTTGATAATGCCTTGAATATCCCAGTGGCATCCCTTTTGTGTGGCCATAATGCACCCTAAAAAATCCATGCCTTTTGCAGCCCTTCTCCCTAAATGCTGCCCGCGCCAAAGCACCTCGCATCTCACTCAACAACACAGACAGCTCTGGGTGTTAAACCACTTTGGGCTAGACGTGCCGCTAGCGGCACACCTCGACAACATCCGGTGAAATTGCAGAGCGCAAAATTCAAAATACAAAAATCGTAATATTAAACATTCATGAAAATACAAGTGTTTTACATCATTTAAAAGCTTAACTTCTTGTTAATCCAGCCGCTTTGTCAGATTTCAAAAAGGCTTTACGGCGAAAGCATACCATGCAATTATCTGAGGACAGCGCCCCGCGTACAAAAGCATTAAAAACATTTTCCAAACCAGCAGAGGTGTCACGAAAGTCAGAAATAGCGCTAAAATAAAACACTTACCTTTGAAGATCTTCCTCTGTTTGCAATCCCAAGGGTCCCAGCTACATAACAAATGGTCATTTTGTTCGATAAAGTCCTTCTTTATATCCCAAAAAAGTCAGTTTAGTTGCTGCGCTTGATTCAGTAATCCACCTGTTCCCCTCGTTCAAAATGCATACAAAGGATCCCAAAAGTTAAAATAAACTTCACCCAAACAAGTCAAACAATGTTTCAAATCAATCCTCAGGTACCCTAATATGTAAATAAACGATCAAATTTAAGACGGATAATAGTATGTTCATTACCGGAGATAAATAACGAAGTGCGCACCCTCATCCATGAGCACCACAACACTACAGTCAAAATGATAGCCACCTAGAAAAACTACAAATTCTAGCTCATTTTTCAAAAAACAAGACTGAAACCCTTTCTAAAGACTGGTGACATCTAGTGGAAGCCATAGGAACTGCAATCTGGGAAGATGTCCTTTGATTTTCCCATAGACAGCCATTTCAATGAGTGGTCACCTCAACAACAACAAAAAATTCTGGATGGATTCTCCTCGGGTTTTCGCCTGTCATATCAGTTCTGTTATACTCAGACATTATTTTAACAGTTTTAGAAACTTCAGAGTGTTTTCTATCCAATAGTACCAATGCATATGCATATCCTAGCTTCTGGGCCTGAGTAACAGGCAGTTTTCTTTTGGCACCTCAGTCATCCGAACTTCCGAATACTGCTCCCAAGTCTGCGTAAGCTCTCAGCAGGAGACAATCTAGCCCTGCCCAATTGCATGGGCTCTGGAGGAAACGACTTGACAGCCCTCTGTGATCTCCGAGAGACTTCGGCCGATGTCAGATCCACTCAGAAATGTGGGCTTCGGGGATTTCCGGGATTCCTCAGAGGCGAGGTGGAAATTCGAGGACGAGTGTCGGCGACAGGGAACACACTCCCACTCCCTCCTACATTCCCGTAGCCGCCCATCGATCTGGATGGTCAAGGCTATGAGGGAGTTGAGGTCCAGGGGCTGCGAGCTCGTCTATAATCACCCTTGACAACCCGTGAATGAATGCGTCGAACAGGGCTTCCGAGTCCAAGGCACTCTCAGCCGCCAACGTGCGAAAGTCCACGGCGTAGCCTGCCACACTACGGGAATCTTGACATCGTTAGAGCAGCTTATGAGCCGCCTCTCTTCCGGACAACGGAAATTCGAGCACTTTCCGTACCTCCGCCACGAACTCCTCCAATCTGAGGCAAATGGTGGACTGTTGCTTCCACACCACCATAGCCCAGGCAAGAGCCCTACAGGACATCAGCGTTATCACGTACACTATCTTTGAGATGGAAATGAAGAGGGCTGCAGCTCAAAAATGAGAGAACACTGGGCGAGAAATGCCCGGCAGGATCCGGGATCTCCAGCGTAGCGCTCCGGAAGAGGTAAGCGGGGTTCTTGGGAAGCCAGGTTAGATTGTGGAGAAACGCCGCTGGTAGCGGCATAATTGACAGTCTGGGGGGTTACAGTAGTGGTGGGCTGCCTCACAGACAATCCGAGGAATTGCTCCAGCAATGTGTTGAAGGCACGGTCCTGGCGTTCCGCCAAGGTCTGTAATCGTTCCATAAGAACTTGAAGTAACTTCTCATGTCTTCCAATGGTGGCTCCCTTGGAGGAGACGGTATTGTGGAGCTGGTCCGAGTCTGCCGGGTCAGTCATGGCCAGTTCGTACTATCACAACTCAGGAAATGACCCAGATGCAGACACGGGAGGCTGATAGTACAGTTCTCAGATGATTTATTCGAAACACAGGGCAAATGGCAGATCGAGGGCAGGCAGGGGTTCATGATCAGGTCAGAGTCAGGCAGCTACAGGACGGCAGGCTCGGGGTCAGGGCAGGCGAATGGTCAGAACCGGGAAAAACTAGGAAACAGAACTAGAGAAACAGGAAAGCGGGAAAGAACGCTGGTAAGACCTGACAAGACAAGATGAACTGGCAACAGACAAACAGAGAACACAGGTATAAATACACAGGGGATAATGGGAAGATGGGCGACACCTGGAGGTGGTGGAGACAAGCACATAGACAGGTGAAACAGATCAGGGTGTGACACTCCTCTGAACAATTGATGTTGAGATGTGTCTGTCTTGACCTCTGTGAAACATTTATTTGCAATTTCTGAGGCTGGTAACTCTAATCAATGTATCCTCTGCAGCAGAGGTATCTCGGTTTCTTCCTTTCCTGTGGCGGTCCTCATGAGAGCCAATTTCATCATAGCGCTTGATGGTTTTTGCAACTGCACTTGAAGAAACTTTAAAAGTTCTTGACATTTTCCGGATTGACTTACCTTCATGTCTTAAAGTAATGATCGACTGTCATTTCTCTTTGCTTATTTGAGCTGTTCTTGACATAATATTGATTTGTTTTTTTTAACAGATAGGGTTGTCTTCTGCATACCACCCTTACCTTGTCACAATACAACTGATTGGCTCAAACGTATTAAGAAGGAAAGAAATTCCACAAATTAACTTTTGACAAGGCACACCTGTTAATTGAAATGCATTCCAGGTGAAGCTGGTTGAGAGAATGCCAAGAGTGTGTAAAGCTGTCATCAAGGAAAAGGGTGGCTACTTTGAAGAATCTCACATATATAAAATATATTTAACACTTTATTGCTTACTACATGATTCCATATGTGTTATTTCATAGTTTTGATGTCTTCACTATTATTCTACAATGTAGAAAATAGTAATAATAAAGAAAAACCCTAGAATGAGTAGGTGTGTCCAAACTTTTGACTGCATGTGTGAAATTTGTTTTGATTTAGAATGGACCATTATCTTGCCCCTCTCTCGAAAAAAGGGGAAAGGGAAAAAAGACATCTTCTCTGCACTTAAATAGCGAATGGAGGATGCTTTTCCTGTGGTCTATTTTCATACCAGCCAGGTAGGCTAGACTCCTGTTGTAAAGATAAGCAATGTGCTCAATATTTGCTTAATATTAGGAAAGTTGAGAAATAAATATAGTAGGCCTAGCCTATAGAAAGCTGACGGGATCCTCCTCTTTTTAATAGAGGCCATCACTCTATTTTCTCACGCAATTGCATAGCCTATAGAAATGTTGTGCAACATGAGCTCATGGGCTCTCATGAAGTGTTTGATTAGATTTTTGATTACATTTGCATTGATGTTAGAGTGATTAGAGGGACAATAGAGTGCTGAGTACCAGGCAGTTAGCAAGTTTGGTAGACTACTAATGACCATCAGCAGCATCAAAGCTTGGAGAAGCCTAATAACCATGACTAAGCGGTGTGGCGGTAATACGGTCACTGGAACAGCCATAAGTGTGTGGGAATGTGTATATGTGCATGCTTGTGTGTGTCCATACATGCGTTTGTGCATTCGTGCTTGCATGCATGCTTGTGGACCTACTTCTCAAGCGTGAGAGCATCCTAGTTCTGAATTAGTAATTCATTAAGATGATCTCCGGATTGACTTCACTATTCAACGTTTGTCCAGGGGGGATAAACATCACATTTTTACAGTTAAGTTTAGTCATTAATTCCGAATGGTTAAGGTAAGGGTTAAGGTATGGCATACGGTTAAACCTCAAAAATACAAAAAGTGCCTAGCATTAAGATTGAACACAGCCTCGGAGCCGGAGCTCGCAGCTTTCACAATGCCCTAGCAAGCCGCAAGCCTACTTGATGGTAATAGCATTTACCGGATGGTTTTGAAGGCATCTCCGGACATCCTGGGGACCTGGACAAATGTTAAATATTGCCTTGGATCTCGAGTGACCTGGCTTTTGTGTTTTAGCTCTGTCTCTCTAGCCGACACTGTCCTGTGTTCTGACAGCTACAAACAGACAGACACGGTTCCCAAAGAGACTACACTGCAACCGTAGCGTATCTGTGTTTTGAACGTTGGTCAGCCACCGTGGAAACACATCACCTATAATCAATGAGACATGCCACACCGACCTCAGAAACAACACTTCAGTGAATAAGCACTTCAGTGAAGTAGCCGTCTTTTTAAGCCTTTTTTTTCAAGGGTTCTATGAGTCTGTGAAGTGTAAACAACATTGGCACAATGTAAAAAAAATCCTGTTGTGTTTACGGTAACTTACTGACAGCCAGTTACCTGTAATTACTGTAAATAAGGTACAGTATGTTACTGTAAATTCCCCAAAAACTTTGGGTAACAGTACATTCATTTTTACAATAACTTACAGGTACCGTAAAAATAACAGGATTTACACCCCCCGCCCCCCCCCCCCCCCCCCAGTGCAGTCAAAACAGAACAGAACACTCAATGCTTACGAAATACATGCAACACATGTTGGTTGTGTAGTTTTAGGTTCAGGACCAGGTCAATGGTTACTAAGCATTGCATCAGGTGCTTTTTCCTTCAGAAAATAAAGGTTGAATAAAGGTGAAAAGACTGAATAAGACATAAGTGTTAAGATTGTGCTAGCAGCTAGCTCAAGCTCTGTATGGTATTTTATGTAGAAGATCGTCAGGGTCATCCCTCTCACGGTCTCACGACAGAATTAGACGTTCATCCATCTTTCGCAAATGTCAAATTTCGAAGTTGTTCCAAACATCACATTTTTAAGCATTTAAGGTTAAGTTTAGGCGTTAACTCCACATTTTTTAGGTTAAGCATTAACTCTGAATGGTTAAGGTAAGGGTTAAGGTTCGAGATAAGCTTAATACTTAAAATCTTAGAAAACAACTTTCCATCGCTGGATTCAAACATGGAACCTTTGGCCCCAGAGGTAGATGGTTACACGCAGCCACTATCCCCGTCCGCAATGCCCTAGCAAAAATGAAACCTACTTGAAGGTAACAGCGGTCACTGTTTCCCCTAATGGCCAGTTTCCACGTCATCTCCCTATTTCCTCAGATATTAATAGACGTTGAATACTGACTTGTATCATGGGTGACCTGGCTGCGCTCATACATGACATCACATTCTATCATTCTTATCAGGTACAGTACATGCTCTCAATACTATTTTGTGACATTCTCTTCATAAGCTGTTGAGAAGTAAATGCTACCCTGCCCCAGTGCCTAAACTCTCTAACAAGTCTAATCTGTCTGTTTATCAGATCGTTGCCTTTATCATCAGAGGAGAGCGATCTGTGAAATAATAATAATAGATTATACTGCGTGAATCGAATCTCAGATACAGGCACCTCATTCTGCAAAACATCAAAACGCAGATTACATTATCACTGCTACATCTGGTAGGAGACAAAGACAGTTTCATGTTATAGCTTTGTTGTTGCTGTTTCATCCCCTGGGGGAAAAAACTGATATTAGCTTATCCCCTGGTTGGTTTCTCTTTCTCTCTCTTGTACTCTTTCTCTCTCGTTATCTCTCTCTCTCTCTCATGGCCCCATGCAAGCAGTCCCAGTATGTTCTGTAATTAATATTGCATCGGTTGTCCGGCTGTTAGCTATTTACCCATGATACGCTTACAGATAGCTGTGTGTGTGCACAGGCACATAGAGAGATAGGGCTCTACCTGTGCAGAGCAAATGCTTCTTTACCCTTCCAGTCTCCAAAGTGCCCTTTTCGGTGGTGGTATAATTTCCCCCAAAATGTATTTTTTTATACATATATAAAAAAAATGGTCATCGTTCTGAACTAACTGCAAGCAAGTCGTTGTTAAATTGTCATCTATGCATCAGAACCAAAAAGTGTGTCTTGATTGTTGACCAAATTACCAGTCATCACCATTGGTGTGCAAAGGCAGTTGCTCATGTCCAGATTTGTGACCAGAAAGAACTTGTTTCATCTCCTCCAGTTTTGCAAAAACAGTTTAGGCCTACGTTTATAATCAATATAAAAAAAACTGTTTAGAAGGTTAGAGTCATTGCCAGAACAATACGCCTTCTGATTACTTCCATATTTCAGATAGGCATAGTTTGGGTGGCTACTGGCTATGTCTAAAGATAAGCACCGCCTTCAATATTATGGGATGAAGATGTAACATATTTCTGGGGAATTTATTATGATATTTGTGAGAAAGAACAGGGCTATCCGGCTGGCAACTTGAATAAGCACCTACTGCAGGCAGGCTGCCCTCCAAAGTGATGGCGCAGTGCAGACAAAACATGCTTTCCAGCCAATCACGCAACCTCTGCTACAAGTAAGCCGTATGATTTTCCTTGCTCTGGTCTCCAGAGAAGTGACATGATATATCCCTAGTTGATATTGGCAGCTAACATGAAATGACTTTCAGCTCCAAATGCAGGTGTAAAACGCAGTTTATTTCTGTAGCCTGTCTTGCGTTTTGAAAATGCATCACCGTTTATGGCTGTAATGACAGGCTATACATTTCAGCAGCGATTGTGTGCGCATGTTCGCGTGTGCACACATGCAGGTGCGAGTGCGGGGGTCGCACGTTTTGTACCGCTCTCTTTTGGGGTTAGCTGGTCAAACATTTTGAAAACCATTGGAATATATGATAGTGACAACATTTTTTAGTTGGGTTGGATATAGTAATAGTATGACACAGTATTTCTTACGATCTCCTATTTTGACTGGAATTGGGTTGGTCTTTGCCAATAAGTGCAGCATGCATTCCTTTTCCAAATAGTTTAGCAAAATACTTTACTCATCAGATTGTGCTGCTTTCCCCTCATCTTGTAATAATTGTTCAACAAGTCATTTTCTTTGTGCACGACCCTGTGTGTGCATGTGTGTGTATGTGTGTATGTGTGAGTGTTTGCTTGTGTGTGTGTGTGAATGCTCTGTGATCTCAGGTCATTATCATCACGTGCCATGGCTGGAATTTACACATTTTTTAACTCAAAGCTTTGCATAGTCCTTGTTTCCCTGTCTGTGTTAGCATGCTTGTGGCCGTTCGAGCATGCTGATATGGACAAATGTGTTTTTTTTTTGGTGTGGGTTTTTGTTTGAGTTGGTGTGTGTGTGTGGTTGTGTGTAATGTGTCATTCCAAGCTCCAAGTACTCTCAAACACTCGTACCTACCTGTTCTTGGTTGCCCCCCCCCCCCCCCCCCCATGTCTGTATGTGTGTACATGTGTAGAAGTGTGTGGGTGTCTGCGCATGATTCACTCCAGGCACTGTCGTCAGAATTAGAATGGTCCCCACCGTTCTGCTAAAGGTTTGAGTTCCGCTGTAATTTACTGTTCAAAGGATCTGAGTCTGAGAAGCCAAGCCACAATTACCGCTAGAACGGCATGACCGACCAGGAGAGACACCGTAATTGAGTTCAATTTTAGTTTCTGAATAGATCATTCTATTAATTTCGGAAATAAGTATAGTTCTCTACTATCTGAAAATACTTGCACTCAGGAAAGAGGACGTTTTGATGAAAATAAGGAAATGTCTGAGTTCCTAGTACAACACACACAAACACAGAATCCCTTCAGTACTGCCACCCTAAACTCATGCGACCTCTGCAGCACTGCAAATATTTTTTTAAGAACCAAGGACAGCAGCCACTGAAAAGTATTTTTTTTGCAGCATCACTCCCAACATATTCAGCACTATGGACAGCAATCCCATGACATGGCACCATCACCCTCCGGCCCCCTCCCTCCATCCTCGGATAAGCAATATCCTACTAATCCCACCTGAGACCAAGCATTTAAGCAGTTTCAGGCATCCTTGCAAGGATATAAGACTGCCTTAGCCACACTAGGAACAGAGGTTAGGGAGCCGGCAAAGCCAAACAGAATACAACTGCCCAGGTGTTATGTCTAACAAACCTCTTTATAGGGACTGACCTGAGCCCCCTGCAGCCTTTGTCATCCTGCCTGGCCTGCACCTATTTGTGCTCTGATGCCATGCCTTTTCATTTGGACTCCAAACACATGAAGTGCTCCAGGGCTCAGCTGTACTTTGTGTTTGCCTTGTCATTTCTACTCCTGTCTGAGGACACAACCGCACACATGCACGTGCACACACACTCACGCACATCTGCACCAATGACACTAGTGAGTGAGTTCCAGTCTGACTTGGAGTTACTTGTTTTGAATTGACCTTCTGTCTGCTAGTCTCAACTTTCACCATGTACTCCATATATTCTTCTCTCTCTCCCTCATGCTCTTCCTCTTTTTCATGCTCTCTCTTTCTCATGCGCTCTCTCTCTTACTCTCTCTCCCTCTCTTACTCACTCTCTCTCTCTCTCTCTCTCTCTCTCTCTCCTCTCTCTCTCTCTCTCTCTCTCATGCTCTCTCGCCCTCTCTCATGCTCTCTCTCTCTCTCTCATGCTCTCTTGCCCTCTCTCATGCTCTCTCTCCCATGCTCTCTCGCCCTCTCTCATGCTCTCTTGCCCTCTCTCATGCTCTCTCTCTCATGCTCTCTCGCCCTTTCTCATGCTCTCTCGCCCTCTCTCATGCTCTCTCTCTCATGCTCTCTCTCTCTCATTCTCTCTCACCCTCTCACATGCTCTCACATACTCTCTCTCTCTCTCTCTCTCTCTTTGTGTCTCACTCGCATGCTCTCTCTCATGCTCTCTCACTCACTCTCTCTCTGCAGTAGTGTATAATGGGTCAGGCTGGCTCGGGGGGCCATTAACCTCACATAACATACATAACAATAGTGTCCCTGAGTGTGTGCCTGTGTGTGTGTGTGGTTATGTGGTTATGTGTGTAGAACTGTAGGTGACTAATAGTGTTCTTAGATGTCAGAGCTGAAAGGGAATCTGACACTCTCAAATCTCTCTGCAGACATTCAAAAAATAAACATACAAAATGAACAACCAAAACCCTCTTCTCATCTAACCTCATGTGGTTTGTGGTGTGTTTGTATTTGAAGTGCTGTGTGTTGTTTGTCATGTGCGCTGAAAACAACAGGTGTAGACCTTACCGCAAAATGCTTACTTACAAGCCCTTAGCCAACAATGCAGTTTTTTTTTAAGTAAGTAAGAAAATATATGTATAAAAAAAAGTTGCACAATAAAATAACAATAATTTGGCTATATACAAGGGGTATCGGTAGTTAGTCAATGTGCAGGGATACAGGTTAGTCGAGGAAATTGAGGTTATATGTACACGTAGGTAGGGGTAAAGTGACTATGCATAGATAATAAACAGCAAGTAGCAGCAGCGTATTAAAGGGAGTCAATGCAAATAGTCCGGGTGGCCATTTTATTAACTGTTTAGCAGTCTTATGGCTTGGGGGTAGAAGCTGTTAAGGAGCCTTTTGGACCTAGACTTGGTGCTCTGGTACTGCTTGCCATGTGCTAGCAGAGAGAACGGTCTATGACTTTGGTGGCTGGAGTCTTTGATCATTTTTAAGGCCTTTCTTTTACACCTCCTGGTATAGAGGTCCTGGATGGCAGGAAGCTTGGCCCCGGTGATGTATTGGGCCGTACGCACTACCCTCTGTAGCGTCTTGTGGTCTGATACCGAGCAGTTGCCATACCAAGTGGTGATGCAACCAGCCAGGATGCTCTCGATGGTGCAGCTGTAGAACTTTCTGAGGAACACTCTTTCTTTACCATATATTTTGTCTTTATATAAGTAAATATTGTTAAATAGGAATAAATCATTTAAGCTATTTTTAGATTTACATTGCTAGCTACTGTACTTATTTACCTCAGCCTGCCTAGTCAGCTAGCCAGCAACAAAGCTAATCAGTTAAATAGCCAGACAGTTTTATTTAGCTAACGTTAGCTAGCTAGCTACTGTAACTGTTATTGCAGCTTTCTGTTTGTATGTGGCTTGCACTTCAGTGGCATCTCTCGAGGAGATTTTCTTTTATCTTTCCAACCAGGCGAAGTACTATGAAGACACCCCTGATCTTGACAAGAGGCGAAACATTCAGAGAAATTCACAATTCAGGGTAACGTTAAGCAGTTAACTTCTATTAGATAACTGGAAGGATTTAGCTATGTACAACCATTTTTTCATCAACCATTTTCCATCTGAGGGGAGGATGGCTCATAATAATGTCTGAAATGGAGTAAATGGAATGGTATCAAACACGTTGATACCATTCAATTGACTCCATTCCAGACATTATTATGAGCTACAGTATACGTTAAACCTGATCAATCAAATGGATAGGTGGAAGCAATTGTGGTAATTACAAATGATCTAAACTAGGTGTCTTCGCTAGATAGACACAGAGAGCAGGGAGGAAAAACGTGAGAAAGAAAGAATGAAAGGGAGAGAGAGGTGGGAAGAGAGTGGAAGACATACAGAGAGAGATGGAGAAAGAGAAACAGAGACAGAAAGACAGCAGTGCAATGTACTTAGACTTGAGTATTTCAACAACTCTTCTCTTCCAACTTGTTAGGCAATCACATGTACCTACGGGGGAAGGATGGCCAGCCAGACAGGAGGGTGATTTTTACTAAGGAGGAAAAGGAGGCCGTGCTGACCGAGATGCATGCTGGCCATTTCAGAGTGAAATGCATGATTGCCAAAATCAACCTACGCTTCTTCTGACGGAATTGTCAAGGAGATGGACAGCTGGGAAAGTGAAATAACCTTTTGTTTATCAATTTTATGATTATGATTTCAATGTTTGTCACATCAGAGAGCGCACAACGTTTCAATTTGCCAATTTTTGCTTTAAGGTCCGTACCCGGTCTAGCCTGCCAGAAGTTTGAGAAGGCGAAGACTATGGCGCCAGAGTTGAAGCCCATCAAAGTTGTTTCACCATGACACATGATCAGTAAGTGACCACAGCGGAGTTCAATATTATAGAATGTGTGTGTGTGTGTGTCAGTATCCTTACAAATATGAAAATCTGTATACTGTATGACACAGATACGGGTAAGAATAAAGAAATCTTCTCTCCAACACTTTAAATGTTAGGGGTGGACCTCATCAGACCCTTCACAAAATCCAGGAATGCAACAGCTGGTGTCTGACGGCAACCGATCTCTTTACCAAGTGGGTGGAGGGAATACCCATTAAGGTCAGTAAAGGAAGAGTACATTCTTAACTCTAAATTCCCTTGTGTAACCCATTAAAAAGGGTGCTTGGAACCAAAAATTGATTTTCTTTTTGAATGATACCCATCAAGGATGAGACGGGCGAGGCTACCTCCAAGGCGATGGTAGACATCTTCAACACCCACGGTTCTCCTGAGCTCATCTTGAGTGACTAAGGTCATGAACGCTGGAACAAGTTACAGATTTTATAGGTTATATTCTGTCACCAATGGTTTGATTAATTTATTTTTTTCAATTTGTTTTTGTTTTTGCATGGTACATAATCAGACATATTTCAATATCTTACATTGTCAATAGATATCGCTTTCCTATCCCCTCCTCCTGGTCTGGTGAATGGATCAACCAGACCCTCAAGACTGCCATGGGCAAGTCCCTTGATTAATACCAGGAAGGTTGGGAGAACTACCTGATGGTAATTCTCTTTTCACACAACAGCAGCATCCAGGCCGAGTACGAATGGGAGCCGCAGCTATTGACTTAGGTAAACAATGCAATTGTAGATACAATTATTACATATACTGTAGTCTTTCAAATGTGTGATTGACTTAGTGTTGTTGTTTGTCTATTGCTATTTTTCCATAACGTACTTTCAGATCACTGAAACCCCACCTGATGTGGTGGAAGTTGTGGAACCAGATCAGAATGCCTTCGAGGACCACCTTCAGGCACGGACTGAGAAGGATGTGGAGGTTTTTGACCAGGTAAAAATGATTGTCCGCTGTTAATTTATTTTCTAGCCCTGCCAAGACATATGTAAGAAATGTATTTGTAATATGAAATATAATTTCATTTATTACTGTTATCAATCAAGGTGAGACTGAACATGGACAAGGTGCAGGAGAAACAGAAGGAGCGCTACCGGAGCAGAATAAAGAAGGGGACCAAGTGCTTTGACATCCGGGAGAATTACTTGGTTTGGAAGAAGGACGAAAGGAAGGCGAGACCTGGGAAACCTCGCTGCTCTTTCGCTCCTAGCTGGGGTCACCATCTGTTAAAGTGAATATTAAAAAGATCTCATTTTAACTATTTTTGTTTGCACACATAATAACCTGAAGCTAGTTTTAGTTTCCTGAATATTGATACTTTTCTCTTTGTCTTCCTAAGGTTACCTCGGTGGAAGCCAACAATCTTCTACAGTTGGAGCAGTTGGACAGTCAACCACTGAAAGCCCTGACGCCCTACACTTCAGTGAAGCCCAATAGACAAAGTATGTTAAGCTTTAGTTTACATTTGAGAAAGCAAGAAATTGTAGTTATGCTTATAAAATGTACCTCTTCAATTTACCTCTCCAAAGGACTTTAGGACCATCGACTCTCCGAGCCCCCCAGGAGGTATCCCATCCACCAGAACAAATGAGTTTGGATCAGTCTGATTATCTATGCTCTGAGTTGGAGGGGGACCAGCTTGAGGTAGGCTATACCTTCCAAAAGTCTTGAAAAGTACATATCTGTCATGACTTCCGCCGAAGTTGGTCCCTCTCCTTGTTCGGGCGGCGTTCGGCGGTCGAAGTCACCGACCTTCTAGCCATCGCTGGTCCTCTTTTCATTTTCCATTGGTTTTGTCTTGTGTTCCATCACACCTGGTTCCAATCCCATAAATTACATGTTGTGTATTTAACCCTCTGTTCCCCCTCATGTCCTTGTCGGTGATTGTTTATTGTAAGTGCTTGTACACGTCAGTCTTGGCGTGCATCAGGTTATGTACCCATTATTTGATTGTTCTGTTTTCCGGTGGGTTTTTTGTTATTAAACTGCGATGTTTGGGAAACACAGTTTTTGCTCTCCTCTGTCTGACTTCTCTTCCGCCAGTACGCACTCCTAACAATATCTACCATTTCTAACATTTTCTCACAATAAAGTGTAACCTGTGTGTTTGCTTGTTTACGTCTCTGTCTCCTACCGTGTTCCCTTTAACTCTGCTCCTGTTCTCCAGGACCTAGGGGTTCTGCCCAACACCCAGATGTTACATAATCTAAATCAAATCAAATCAAATGTATTTATATAGCCCTTCTTACATCAGCTGATATCTCAAAGTGCTGTACAGAAACCCAGCCTAAAACCCCAAACAGCAAGCAATGCAGGTGTAGAAGCACGGTGGCTAGGAAAAACTCCCTAGAAAGGCCAAAACCTAGGAAGAAACATAGAGAGGAACCAGGCTATGAGGGGTGGCCAGTCCTCTTCTGGCTGTGCCGGGTGGAGATTATAACAGAACATGGCCAAGATGTTCAAATGTTAATAAATGACCAGCATGATCAAATAATAATAATCACAGCAGTTTGCCAAAGCACAGCCCCCACACCACTATAGGGATAACTTCAACCACCAACTTACCATCCTGAGACAAGGCCAAGTATAACCCACAAAGATCTCCACCACAGCACAACCCAAGGAAGACCATGTCAGTGACTCAACCCACTCAAGTGACGCACCCCTCATTGGGATGGCATGGAAGAACACCAGTAAGCCAGTGACTCAGCCCCTGATCTACAGCTACTGTTGTTGTCATGTTGTCAATATCTGCTAAGAAAGTTATTTGCTCTATCATACTGGGCACATAATATGTGAAATACACAGATTAACTAAAAGCACTAGCACTGCAAACACAGACCAAAGAGAGCAGCAATGCCTGGACTTTGGAGTCTTCCTCTTCATGTCCCTGTTCTGACACAGGCTGGCTATTGAGAACAAGTGACAGGCAGAACCACCCACCCACACAGCAACCACGACCTCTATTTTCCACAAACCAGAATTCAGTATTTTAGTCTATGATTGCCGTGTGAGTGTACAAAAAAATCGGTGAAAATAAATTAATGACACAACTGTACCAAAAACTATTAAAGTTTATGTATTAAAATCTTAAATATTGCCAGATTGGTTTCCACAGCTGTTTCACAAGGTGTTAATTATTGTAAATTGCAAGGTATCCTTTGAGGGTATTTATTTGTTCCACATTATTCATTGTTGTATCCTAGGACCTACAATAGACACATACAGTTGAAGTCAGAAGTTTACATACACTTAGGTTGGAGTCATTAAAACTGGTTTTTCAACCAGTACGCTAATTTCTTGTTAACAAACTATAGTTTTGGGAAGTCGGTTAGGACATCTACTTTGTGCATAACACAAGTAATTTTTCCAACAACTGTTTACAGGCAGATTATTTCACTTATAATTCACTGTATCACAATTCCAGTGGGTCAGAAGTTTACACTAAGTTGACTGTGCCTTTAAACAGCTTGGAAAATTCCAGAAAATGATGTCATGGCTTTAGAAGCTTCTGATACACCTGTGGATGTATTTCAAGGCCTACCTTCAAACTCAGTGCCTCTTTGCTTGACATCATGGGAAAATGAAAAGAAATCAGCCAAGACCTCAGAAAAAAATTGTAGACCTCCACAAGTCGTGTTCATCCTTGGGAGCAATTTCCAAACGCCTGAACAAACAATAGTACGCAAGTATGAACACCATGGGACCACGCAGCCGACATACCGCTTAGAAATGTGTTCTGTCTTCTAGAGATGAACGTACTTTGGTGCGAAAAGTGCAAATCAATCCCAGAACAAAAGCGTAGGGCCTTGTGAATATGCTGGAGGAAACAGGTACAAAAGTATCTTTATCCACAGTAAAACGAGTCCTATATCGACATAACCTGAAAGGCCGCTCAGCAAGGAAGAAGCCACTGCTCAAAACTGCCATAAAAAAGCCAGACTACGGTTTGCAACTCCACATGGGGACAAAGATTGTACTTTTTGGAGAAATGTCCTCTGGTCTGATGAAACACAAATAGAACTGTTTGGCCATAATGTCCATTGTTACATTTTGAGGAAAAGGGGGGAGACTTGCAAGCCGAAGAACACCATCCCAACCGTGAAGCACGGGGGTGGCAGCATCATGTTGTGGCGTGCTTTGCTGCAGGAGGGACTGGTGCACTTCACAAAATAGATGGCTTCATGAGGGAGGAAAAGTATGTGGATATATTGAAGCAACATCTCAAGATATCAGTCAGGAAGTTAAAGCTTGGTCGCAAATGGGTCTTCCAAACGGACAATGAGCCCAAGCATACTTCCAAAGTTGTGGCAAAATGGCTTAAGGACAACAAAGTCAAGGTATTGGAGTGGCCATCACAAAGCCCTGACCTCAATCCCTTAGAAAATGTGTTGGCAGAACTGAAATCCCATAGAAAATGTGTTGGCAGAACTGAAATCCCATAGAAAATGTGTTGGCAGAACTGAAAAAGCGTGTGCGAGCAAGGAGGCCTACAAACCTGACTCAGTTACACCAGCTCTGTCAGGAGCAATGGGCCAAAATTCACCCAACTTATGGTGGGAAGCTTGTGGAAGGCTACCCAAACGTTTGACCCAAGTTAAACAATTTGAAGGCAATGCTACCAAATACTAATTGAGTGTGCGTAAACTTCTGACCCACTGGGAATGTGATGAAAGAAATAAAAGCTGAAATAAATAATTCTCTCTACTATTATTCCGATTTCAAAAAGGCTTTACTGCGAAAGCAAAACATTAGATTATGTTAGGAGAGTACATACCCACAAATAATCATACAGCCATTTTCCAAGCAAGCATATATGTCACATAAACCCAAAACACAGCTAAATGAAGTACCAACCTTTGATGATCTTCATCAGATGACACTCCTAGGACATTATGTTATACAATACATGCATGCTTTGTTCAATCAAGTTCATATTTATATCCAAAAACAGCTTTTTACATTGGCATGTGATGTTCAGAACATGCATTCCCACCCAAAACTTCCAGTGAATTTACTAAATTACTCACCAGAAACGTTGACAAAATACATAACAATTGTTTTAAGAATTATAGATACAGAACTCCTTTATGCAATCGCTATGTCAGATTTTAAAATAGCTTTTCGGCGAAAGCACATTTTGCAATATTCTGAGTACATAGCTGAGCCATCACGGCTAGCTATTTTGACACCCGCCAACTTCGGGGCTCACTAAAAATTGTTATTACCTTTGCTGATCTTCATCAAAATGCACTCCCAGGACTGCTACTTCCACAAGAAATGTTGTTTTTGTTCCAAATAATCCATAGTTATGTCCAAATCCCTCCGTTTTGCTCGTGCGTTCAGGTCATTATCCAAAGGGTAACGCGCGAATGCATTTCGAGACAAAAAAAAAGTAAATGTTCCTTTACTGTACTTAGAAGCATGTCAAACTCTGTTTAAAATAAATTTTTATGGTATTTTTCTCGTAAAATAGCGATAATATTCCAACCGGACAATAGTGTATTCATTTAAAGAGAAAAAGAAAAAACAGCATGGTCGCGGGACCGAGCATCTACAATCTCTTTGTCACTAGGCAGACCACTGACAAACTGTGCTAGTATACTCTGCCCAGAGACAGGAGATGCCTCAATCCGCTTTCTGAAGGCTTTAGAGAGCCAATGTAAGCCTTAGAAAGTGCAATGTAACCCCAGAGATACTGTAGTTTCGAAAGGGACTAGAAAGAAGAACTACAAATTCTCAGACCACTTCCTGCTTGGAATTTTCTCAGGTTTAGAAACTTCAGAGTGTTTTCTATGCAAATCTACTAATAATATGCATATTCTCGTTTTTGGGAAAGAGTAGTAACCAGTTTAAATCGGGCATGGTTTTTTATCCGGTCGTGAAAATACTGCCCCCTAGCCCAGACAGGTTAACAAGGTACCCAAAAGTAGTTTGAATTAATGTTTTCATTTTATTAGCTAAACAAAACTTGTTTAAACAGTGAAATTGTTGTGGAAATCAGTCTTGTTTGCATAGAGATGATGACAAGAACGTCATTTAGGCTGTAATGATCTCCAAAATTCGAATCATTAGGTAATCTCACCGTTGATATAGTAACAGATGCTAATAGTTTATCGAATCCCATTGTGACGCGGTGGGGGACACTATTTTGCCGGGGGACATTATTTGCCATGACAGACCCATGCCAAGGTCTCTGACCTCCTCCCTTTAGGCTGTCTTATTGTTGTCGGTGATCAGACCTACCACCATTGTGTGGTCAGCAAACTTAATGATGGTGTTGGAGTCGTGGGTGACCACGCAGTCGTGGGTGAACAGGGAGTACAGAAGGGTACTAAGCATGCACCCCTGAGGGGCCCCTGTGTTGAGGATCAGTGTGGAAGGATCCAGTTGCAGAAGGAGGAGTTTGGTCCCATGGTCCTTAGCTTACTGATAAGCTTTGAGGGCACTATGATCGCTGAGCTGTAGTCAACGAATAGCATTCTCATGTAGGTCTTCCTTTTGTCCAGGTGGGAAAGGGCAGTGTGGACTGCGATAGAGATTGCGTCATCTGTGGATCAGTTTTGGCGGTATACGAATTGTAGTGGGTGTTGGGTTTCTGGGATGATGGTGTTGATGTGAGCCATGACCAGCCTTTCAAAGCTCTTCATGGCTAAAGACGTGGCAGGTTACCTTGGCGTTCTTGGGCACAGGGACTATGGTGGTCTGCTTAAAACATGTAGGTATTACAGACTCTGTCAGGGAGAGGTTGAAAATGTCAGTGAATGTCAGCCCTGCGGCCTTGTGAATGTTGGCCTGTTTAGAGGGCTTACTCACATCGGCTACGGAGAGCGTGATAACAAAGTCGTCTGTTGTGTGTGCGAGAGTGTGTATGATCTCGTAGAATTTTTAAATCAGGGAAAAACCTCTACCTAGGATTCAACCACAGACTTTCTCCCTCTCTCTTTCTCTCCCTCTCCCTCTCTCTCGTATACCTGTCTCTCTTATCTTTAGCTTTAAAGCTCCTCAGCAGGATATCAGCTCTCCTCTTCTCTCTTCCTCTCTTCCCCTCTTCTCCTTTCTTTCCATTAGATTCAGAGAGGATTCACCCAGACTAATCTCTCACCCTCATCACCTGATCAAACCAGTCTCCGGGTCATCTGCACTATAATACCTCTCTGTCACGTCTCTCTCTACTCTCTCTCACATCTCTGTCTACTCTCTCTCACATCTCTCTACTCTCTGCCACGTCTCTCTCTACTCTCTCTACACTCTGTCACGTCTCACTCTACCCTCTGTCACGTCTCACTCTACCCTCTGTCACGTCACTACTCTCTGTCACGTCTGTCTCTACTCTCTGTTAAGAAGAAATACAGGAAGCATCATCTTACTCTCTTTCTGTTGTTCTCTTCAATCTGACACAGATCTGCTATGGATTATCCCCTTTCTACTGAAGCTCTACTACTCACTCAGTGCAGTCTGAGAGAGAGAGATAGAGAGAGAGAGAGAGAGAGAGAGAGAGAGAGAGAGAGAGAGAGAGAATGTGTGTGGGTTACAGTGAGTACTCAGCTCACTTCTTCACAAAATGGTTTTGTACTAAGTATCCTCTTGTCAATGTGCAATGTTATTGTTACATTTCTGTTTATTGGACAGATAATGTCTACTTCAGTTCCAACTGAATCCATGTGAAAGCACTATATTATCCATGTCTATATATACACTGAGTGTACAAAACATTAAGTACACCTTCCCACTATTGAGTTGCATGGGGCATGGACTCTACAAGGTGTCAAAAGCGTTGCAAAGAGATGCAGGTCCATGTTGACTCCAATGCTTCCCACAGTTGTGTCAAGTTGGCTGGATGTCCTTTGGGTGGTGGACCATTCTTGACACACACGGGGAACTGTTGAGCATGTTCTTACAGTTCTTGACACAAACCAGTGCTCCTGTCACCTACTACTATACCCCGTTCAAAGGCACTTAAATCTTGTGTCTTGCCCATTCACCCTCAATTGTCTCAAAGCTTAAAAATCCTTCTTTAACCTGTCTCCTCCCCTTCATCTACACTGATTGAAGTGGATTTAACATGTGTCATCAATAAGGGATCATAGGTTTCACCTGGATTCACCTGGTCAGTCTATGTCATGGAAAGAGCAGGTGTTCTAATGCTTTATACACTCAGTGTCTTTTTAAGTGATAATGCTCTCGTAGCCGGTGTTTGGAGGATATATTGGCACGGGTGTTGTTAGGCCTGAGACGAAGTAAATCATAATTGACATATTTTTATTAAAAACGTTATTATAATTAATTTAGGGTTTCTACCCAAGCTGGCTGGTCATTCGTTCTATCAGTTCGGCTTTGGTTTTAACCAATCAGCATTTAAGATTAGACCCACCCGTTGTATAAGCACCTCCATTTGTCTATACATCTAAACTTGTATACATATTTGTCTGTACGTCTATACCACTATACCACTCCCATGAATATTCCGCTCCTATTCCACAAGAGGTGGGGCAGGAAATGGTGTGTGTGTATAATGTAAAACTGTAGGTTCTATGTAATATAATGTAATATTCCTTTGTAAGTGTAATATATTCTGGTTAAACAGGAGGACTTGGCTTCAGATGGAGGTGATTTTTGTGTTTTAGCCTCCAGTAACACTGCTACTGCTGGGATTCAATTACATAAACCAGGCCAAGCAGTCTCTCTCTCTCTCTCTCTCTCTCTCTCTCTCTCTCTCTCTCTCTCTCTCTCTCTCTCTCTCTCACACACACACACAGACACACACACACACAGAGAGAAAGAGCACCGAGTGATTCCCTGACATCTCTTTGATGAGCGAGAGACTGGTGAGGATAAGAGAGAGATCAAACACAGCACCAGTAAAACTACAGCTATTACTCTATCCACCTGAGGGAGGGAGAGAAGTACAGAGGCAGGGAGGGAGAAAGAGGAGAGGGAGGTGTATGTGCGTGTGTGTGCTTGTGTAAATGTATCAGGTTCAGCAGAACAGGAATTCTACGCAGAGCTGATTTGAATTAGTTTAGGGAGAGAGGAATTGTTCAGGTAATATGGTTTAATAAGATAGAATTGACAGGAGGTTGTGTGTGTGTGTATATGAGTGGTGTGTGTATGAGTGTGTGTTTGTATGCGTGAATTAGTCTGTGCATGGCATACCTGAATGGAATATGGTTTAATAACATAGGATTCACAGGGGTGATATACTAGAATACTTGTTTTCATTTTAAACAGCACCAGGGAGGTTGTGTGTGTCCATTTATGTGCATATATGACAGAGCACACATGGGACAGAATAGAGCATAATGTTTATGTAGATTTTAGTTCTAGTTTTCTATTTCTATGTTGTTGTTTTTTGGGATGATCTCCAATTAGAGGCAGCTGGTCCTCGTTGTCTCTAATTGGAGATCATACCTAAGTAGGGTTTTTTTCCACCTGTGTTTGTGGGTAGTTGTATTCTGTTTAGTCTATGTACCTGACAGAACTGTGCACTTTCGATTTTGTCTTTAGTGTTTTTGAGTTAAAATAAATTTCATCATGAGCACTCAACATGCTGCGCTTTGGTCCCCTCTCTACGACAGCCGTTACAAATGTATAAAACATTCGCTTGAATTTGCAAGAACACTCCCATCTGTTGACAGAACAGCCTTTCCAAGTTCTTTAAAGGTTCCCAGAACATTTGATTAGGTTGTGGGAACAGTGTGGGTACATTGCAAGAGATAGGTTCCCTATGCAAAAAAATATTGTCAGTTGTAATGATATTCATACAATGTTTAAGTTAGGTTGCACAGCAAATTCCCTTAATGTTGTAAGAATGTTGACAGAACACTTTAACCTTCTTTAAAGGTTCCCAGAACATTTACTTAAGTTATGGGTGTTGTCTGGGATGTTGCAAGAATACTCTTTCCAGACAATGACCATAACTTAATGAAATGTTCTGGGAACCTTCAAATAACTTAGAACAGGTGTTACGTCAACGTTTTTACAACATTAAAAGGCCCAGTGCAATTGAAAACATGATTTTCATGTGTTTTATATTACCCCACTGTGAAATTGGGGGTAATATAAAAAAAGAAAGAGCTGTTTGAAAAGACCCCTGTGAAGTCCAGACTGTTTTGGCGGGATGAAGTTTTGGCCTGCCTGGTGAGATATTGCTAAGAAGTTATTTTTGTCTTTTTTTGACCATTTTATTTGAACACAATCATGGTAAGGTACTTAAATGTTACACAGAAATAATTTGACATTGAGATAAAAATGGATGCAATGGACCTTTAAGGGAATGTCCTGTGCAACCTAATTTAAACATTGTATGAATGTCATCACAACTGAGCATATGTTGTGCTTTGGGAGCCTATCACTTGTAATCTACCCACACTGTTCCCACAACCTAATGACATTTTCTTGGAAACTTTAAAGAACCCAGAAAGGCTTTTTTATCTACATTCCTGCAACATCAATGGAATGTTTTATGCAACCTGATACAAACATTATCTGAAAGTCAGCATAACTGGACAGTTTTACTATTTTGGGAACCTATATGTTGTCATATCCCCACAATGATCAATAAATGTTTTATGAACTTATAAAGAACATAAAAATGTGTTCTGGGAACATTCTTGGGAATGTTTTTGCACCCTTAAAGAGACATTGTATAATCATCTGTACAACTGGACAGTTTATATTTTGTGATGTCCCTACAATGTTCCCACTAGATTGTTCCCACAACCTATTGAAACACTCTGAAAACCTTTAAAGAACAAACAAGATGTGTTCTGGGAATGTTCTTGCAACATCAGGCAAATGTTTTACACAAATCATCAGCATGACTGGACAGTTTTTGTGTTATGAGAACATTTGCCGTAACCTAACAATTGTTCTGGGAACTTTCACAGAACCAATTTTGGCTTGCTGGGAAGTCTTTCAGCTTCATCACATTTCCCTCTTAGCCCAGAAAGTGTGTGTGTGTGTGTGTGTATGCTGCTAATGTCAGATGCAGTGGGAAAAAGCAATAATGTGCTCTTAAGAAGTCTCAAGCAGGGGAATAATTCATAAGGTGTGTGTGTGTGTGTATGTGTCTCTCTCCTCGGTCACCAGGTTTATACAACACTCCAAAGAGTAGTCAGCCCTGGTTCTCCTCTCTGCTTCTCCCCCTGGACCTTCCTGCCTCCACGTCCTACCCAGCAGCCTGCCTGAGACAGAAGCAGCATAGGGGAAATCCTGAGAGGACAGATATGGGATATAGGAGCTATAGGCGTAATCGACATCAGACTGAGCTGAAGGTTCAATAAAGAACCATGCTCATAAGTTTGTAAATGGAACCTGTATGGTTATATAAAGAACCATAAAAAAGACTCCATATAGCACCAAAAAAGGGTTCCGCTATGGTTACATCCCCAAGAACACTTTCTTATGGCTCTTTATAGAACCTTTATGTAGAATTGTTGTATAAAGAACCTTTCTCAATCTAAAATGTTCTTTTTAGATCCTTTTAAAGAACCACATGTTTTTTAGTTGTGATCAGCTATATAATATTGTAAAAATTCCATCAGTGTTATTATTGTGTTCATTGACAAGTTGAATCTGGAACATCTGGGATGTATTGAGAACCACTGATTGATTTAGTCAACTGTTCTCAATTGAATCAAGGCCATACATGAGTCTTTCACAACACACCGTCACTGGCCACACTCACCCACGGTTGAACAATAGAGCTGTGCCCAAACCAACAAAATGATGCCACATTTTAATTATCACTAAAAGAGCAAAGAACCGTTTTGTGAACTGTAAAGAAGCATGGAAGAGCTGAAAGGGTTCTTTGAGTCATTATGGTTCCACATAGAACCATGACCCTTCCCAAAGAACCCTTGAGAAACCGTCATTTTTTTTGTGTGTAGATACAGGGGGTGGGATACTGCTCCTGAGACTAAACCAAGGAGCCGTTAACTCTTGCAAAGTGTGTGTGTGTGTGTGTCATAGTGTGTTACGAACTGGGTCATGAATATTTGTGGAGAAGCGTTAGTTGATGTGATTAACTCTTAAAAGGACAAATTCATAAATAAAACAGCACATTTTACTACCAGACAAGTTTAGTTAATTTAGTTTATTAATTCGACCATTAAAAAAAAAACAAGCACACATAAAACTTGAAAAAACCATACATGCACATGAGTAGAATCATGGAGGATAACACACAATAAAGTCTGGGACTTATTTCCATTGTTAAATCATGGAGGATAACACACAATAAAGTCTGGGACTTATTTCCATTGTTAAATCATGGAGGATAACACACAATAAAGTCTGGGACTTATTTCCATTGTTACATCATGGAGGATAACACACAATAAAGTCTGGGACTTATTTCCATTGTTAAATCATGGAGGATAACACACAATAAAGTCTGGGACTTATTTCCATTGTTACATCATGGAGGATAACACACAATAAAGTCTGGGACTTATTTCCATTGTTAAATCATGGAGGATAACACACAATAAAGTCAGGGACTTATTTCCATTGTTAAATCATGGAGGATAACACACAATAAAGTCTGGGACTTATTTCCATTGTTACATCATGACTAGGCAAGATCCAACACAGTTGAACATGGTATGACAGCGAGATAATAAAACAAAAAAACATAGAAGAAGAACATCTATCTCATCATTGCAGATACATCATAGGGGTCATTCATACGGGCACAGAAGACATCAAACATTCTTTTACTTTATTTTTAAAGCTGCCCAGAGAGGACGTCGTTTTTATGGGCAGAGGCAACTCATTCCACTCTGAGAGCTCCAGTATACAAGAAAGTACCTTTCCCAGCATTACTCCTGAACCTGTATGAGCACACATCAGCAACACCTGATCTGGTGCTGTGATTGTGTGCATCCCTAACATGGGGAAAGTAATCAGTTAGATATCTAGGCGCAGGACCATAAAACCATGTAAACCAAATCCAGTCTAATCTGGGACACCCTAGCCTCAACAGGCAGCCAGTTGAGTTCCTGAAAGCAGCTTCTGCCTATGTGAGTGCGTGGACTCACCTTCAATACTACCCTGATCAGCTTATTCTGGGCTATCTGGAGCTTCCCCTTCATAAGCTTAGATAAGCCCCCAAACCAGGAAGCACTAGCATAGTCAAAATAGCATTGAATGAGGGCAGTGGCTAGCACTTTCATGGAGTCCTTATCAAGCAGCTTGGACTTTCTAGCCAAAAACTTAGTCCTGGCATTTAACCTTCCCTAGCACTTTAGTGGCCATGCTCACACCTCCCAAGCTTCCATCAAGGATGCATCCCAGGTAGCTAACAGAGGTTTTAGTAGTCCGCACCTCACCCCCTAACTCCAAACACACGCATCACAAAGAAACAAGATATTATACGTTGAATTTGATATGATCACACACGTTTTAATATTACTTTGTCACCACATTAGCAATGCTACCGTATGTGTAGTGCAGGTGGATTGGTGGACTGTACGATGGTGAGTAAGATTCCCTGAGACCTGATACCTAGGCTTTAGCTCAGCTGGCTAACAATGTATTTTTGTGCCCAGACAATGCGTGTTCAAACCCATATCAACAAAATGATCAAATTGCTCTCTCTGTAATGATGGATCTGTGAAATGACATTGGGTGTATTGTTAGGTACTAGGTCATCACACAGTGCAGAGAGATGTGTGGGAGTGGATGTGTAGTGGAGGGTAAATCCTTTCTGGTTTCCTTATTTGTTTCGGTCTTGTTTACTCTTGCTTGTCGTTCCAACAGAGTAGAGGAAGCCGTGTATTTAGAAACATATCGCTCACAGCAATAACCAGCGTTATAGAGCTGGGATGACCATCAATTTTTCTCAAGTTTCTGGATCGGTTTTGTAAACGCTGTTAGTCAGGACGTTCTGCTCTTTTGTAATGTAATTTCTAGAGCACCGCAGGCATGTCTTAGAATTCAAGAATTATGGGAAAGTATCACTGAATGCACCTGAGAATATTGCTTGATTGTTTATGTTTTGTTTACTTTTGGGGATTGTGATTGTAATTGATTGGGATTCAAATTGTCACATAAGGGGGTCTCAGATACCTTGTTTTATAACACATGGACAGACGCACGCACACACACACACACACACACACACACACACACACACACACACACACACACACACACACACACACACACACACACACACACACACACACACACACACACACACACACACACAGCTATTCCAGCCTCCTCCCTGCAGCTATTATTCTGACTGTTCAAATCCGTATAAGCCCTCTCTTCCAGTGTGTGTGTGTGTGTGTGTGTGTGTGTGTGTGTGTGTGTGTGTGTGTGTGTGTGTGTGTGTGTGTGTGTGTGTGTGTGTGTGTGTGTGTGTGTGTGTGTGTGTGTGTGTGTGTGTGTGTGTGTGTGTGTGTGTGTGGTGTGGGTGTTTGTGTGCGTGTTCGTGTCTGTCTGTGTGTGTGTGTGTGCGTGCATGCGTGCGTTTTTGTGTGTGTGTGTGAGTTAACAACCGTATCAGCCTGATAGATAAACCCTTTCTGCTGTCTTATTATGGTATTGAGATGACAAAGGGCTTCTTCTCCCAGCGGGTGTGTGTGTATGTGTGTGAAAGCGAGGGGAAATGCTAGTGCTGCTGTGTGTGTGTGAGAGACATTTCGGAACCAGGACCCCACATTTGGTAGATCATAGCACATTCTTTTCTTTAGGAATGTAGTGAAGTCAAATTAAAAGTGGTCAACAATATAAATAGTAAAGTAAAGTACATATGCCGCAAAAAACTACTTAAGTAGTACTATAAAGTATTTTTACTTAAGTACTTTACACCACTGGTTGTTGGTTTTCTGTTTGAGCTGGAAACCAGTGGTGTAAAGTACTTAAGTAAAAATACTGGTTGTTGGTTTTCTGTTTGAGCTGGAAACCAGTGGTGTAAAGTACTTAAGTAAAAATACTGGTTGTTGGTTTTCTGTTTGAGCTGGAAACCAGTGGTGTAAAGTACTTAAATAAAAACACTTGAAAGTATTACTTAAGTCGTTTTTTTTGGTATCTGTAATTTACTTTATTGTTTATATTTTTGACTACTTTTACGTTTACTTCACTACATTCCTAAAGAAAATTATGTACTTTTTTCTCCATACATTTTCCCTAACACCCAAAATAATGCTGAGCAGAACAGGACAATTGCCTAATTCACACATTTATCAAGAGAACATCCCTGGTCATCTCTACTGCCTCTGATCTAGCAGACTCACTAAAGACATGTTTTGTTTGTATGTGATGCCTGAGTGTTGGAGCGTGACCCTGGCTATCCGTAATGTTTTATTTTTTATAAGAAAACGGTGCCGTCTGGTTTTCTTTATATAAGGAATTAGAAATGATTTATACTTTTACTTTTGATACCTAAGTATATTTTAGCAATTACATTTACTTTGATACTTCAGTATATTTAAAAGCAAATACTTTTAGACTTTTACTCAAGTAGTATTTTACTGGGTGACTTTTCCTTTTACTTGAGTAATTTTCTATTAAGGTACAGTATCTTTACTTTTACTCCAGTATGACAATTCCACCACTGCTGGAAACCATAGCGCATAAACTGGACCCTTCCAACCACAAACAGAGGAATGTCAACTACACTATCAATACTGAGACATATAACCCCGGTGCTTTTTAAAATAAAAATGAGTATTCTAGTATATCACCCCTGTCAATCCTATCTTATGATACCATATTCCATTCAGTTATGCCATGAACAGACAAATTCACGCATACAAACACACACTCATACACACACCACTCATATACACACAGGGGCGAAAATCTGATATCAACTTTGGAGGGGACAATTACATTAAATTTTCTCAAGAGCAATTCCTGAGGGGGACACCAAAAGTAGTGCTGTAACACATAGCCTACATTGTAATATGGTAAATGTATATTGAGGAACCAAAGAAATAAGGTGTTTGCCGTACTCCTAACTACCGGTACCCAAAACTACACAACTAATCACAACAGCAATACCATTGCCTTTAACAAATCTTAGTTCAGTCACCAGTTTAAGTTGAGAGTGGGGGTATCCATGGCATTTTCCAATTATGTTCCTATTTTACAAGTCAAAAAAATGGAGAACCTTTCATAATGTTGCCAAACAAAGACTCAACAAACTTACCTGAGACTCCCTGTCTCTGCCAGTCTGTCCCTGCATATCTGTCCCCAACTCTGCTGTCTGTGTGCCATCTGTTGCCTGCTCTGCCTAATGACATCATTGTGAAACATTTCCATTAGAATTTCATTTCTTTCTTATGAACATTTTATCAACTAGTCTTTGAGATATTAGGCTACTAGGGTTCTTACTTTGCGTTTTGGTGTACTGAAAAATACTCTGATGTCCGTCTTTTATTTTTCTGCCATTTTTCTACCTGGCTGGCTGGCTACACACACACACAGTGTGTAGGTTATTTACAGTAGAAGATGGGCTTCTATCATCTTATCTTTTATCATTCTATTTGGGCTTCGATCTAAAAGGTAGCTAGCAAATGTGAAACGGATTAAAATGACAAGAGTTGACAGCTGTATGAGTTCACCATTTACACAACATAAGCTGCAACCTTTTGTAATTTTAATAGTTTGTTTCATATTGGCTGGCTTCCAACAATAGCTGAATTTGCAAAGCTAGCGAGCACCAATTCCGTTTCAGTGGTGTTTGCTATAATCTTTGCTACCCGGGTTAAATAAAGGTGAAATAAAATAAATAAATAAAAGTTCCCTTGCGACAATTTAGCTTTTGCAACGAGACCATTAAATATATTTAAGACAATGGTAGAAGAGAGTGTAGTTCTGTTCAGTTTGGACTTCAGTTTATCGCTAACCTTATCGCAGGGACTTTGAAGCACTAACTTACATCATCTGCATGCTGATCTTTGAATAAATTGATGATAGCAAAAATTCCATCTTTGACGAGGCCACATAAATGGAATAGGTACTAGCTAGCTTACTAGTTAATATTTGCGCGCTAGCTCTGCATATTCAGCTAGTGTGTTTGCGCGATTGACTGGATTAACCTCACTTCAGTTACGTTCATTGAGTGCCTTTCAGACAGTAGATATGACCCCTCTGTTACCTTGCCAACTAAGGAACTGGCAGTGGATCAAAACATTGTGAGGCAAAGGGTGGGGGGGTCGCAATCTTTTGAAACTTAAAAACGCGCTATTAAGTGTCTATAATCAGCACAATTGTTTCATTGCGTATTATTAATATTATTTAAATTACATAGTTATGTTTCAGTGATATATTGGGGGGGACAAATCATATTTTTCCAAGGATGGGGGGGTCGTGTCCCCCCCATCCCCCCTGGGATTTCCGCCCCTGTATACACACACAACCTCCTGTCAATTCTATCTTATTAAACCATATTACCTGAACAATTCCTCTCTCCCTAAACTAATTCAAATCAGCTCTGCGTAGAATTCCTGTTCTGCTGAACCTGATACATTTACACAAGCACACACACGCACATACACCTTCCTCTCCTCTTTCTCCCTCCCTCCCTCTGTCCTTCTCTCCCTCCCTCAGGTGGATAGAGTAATAGCTGTAGTTTTACTGGTGCCGTGTTTGATCTCTCTCTTATCCTCACCAGTCTCTCGCTCATCAAAGAGATGTCAGGGAATCACTCGGTGCTCTTTCTCTCTGTGTGTGTCTGTGTGTGTGTGTGTTTGTGTGCATCTGTCTGTGTATATGTTTGTTTATTTGTCTGACAGTGTGTGTGTGTATCTTTCTGTCTGACTGTGTGTGCACTGAGTCGTCAT
The DNA here is from genome assembly GCF_965601325.2 of Salmo salar. Classification (NCBI taxonomy): domain Eukaryota; kingdom Metazoa; phylum Chordata; class Actinopteri; order Salmoniformes; family Salmonidae; genus Salmo; species Salmo salar. The sequence goes on from NC_138301.1 coordinate 86,695,834, forward strand.
ATCTGAATGCAAATGACTGGCTTGGCTGGCCAGCCTTCAGCAGGACTTAGCTCTCACAGCCGTCCCCTCACACACACAGACGCGCGCGCGCGCGCGCCACACACACACACACACACACACACACACACACACACACACACACACACACACACACACACACACACACACACACACACACACACACACACACCACACACACACCACACACACACACACAGAACTTGTTTCTTGGTTCACTGCATTCTGTTCATAAATACTAATGACTGTAGAGGCTCAGTGTGTGTCTATGTGTGTGCGTGTTTGTGTGTGCTTGCATGTGTGTTTGTGTGTGTGTTTGTGTGTGTTGGAGCTTGGAGCGCCAAGTGGTTGCTTAAGTATTAACTGAGAAAGGAGATTAAATTAATTTGTGAGCATTAGCCATAGTAATAAGGTCATGTGTACTAAACTGTTTATTTCTTTATTTCTTTATGACATTGTGTGTGTGTGTGTGTGTGTGTGTGTGTGTGTGTGTGTGTGTGTGTGTGCGTGTGTGTGTGATGTATAGCATAAAAGGAGATAGTAGGGAAAGAGAAAGGAGAGAAAGGGGAAGAGGGGAGAGGAAGGAGAAAGGAGAAAGAAGAAGGGGGAAAGAGAGAGGGAGGAGAGTGAAAGGAGAGGGGAGAGGGAAGAGGATTCACAGAAGCAGAGAGCCAGTCAGAGTTAGTCAGAGATGGTAGCTTTCATTCTCCTCACTTACTGATAGTCTACAGGCCCTGCTGTGACGAGGTTTTACTATTCACTCTGAAGAAAAAAGAGAGAGCAGAGAGGGGAGAGCGAGAGGGAGAGAGACTTGCAAGGAGTAGATGAATGATCCTCTATTTCTTATCACGTCGCTGCACATGGTGTGTGTGTGTGTGTGTGTGTGTTTGTGTGTGTACAGCTCTGCATCCCGCCTCGCCTAATTCTCAAAGGCAATTCTAATTCTCTTTCATTACTCTCTCTGTCTTCTTCCATTTTCCTCTCTCTCTCTCTCTCTTTCTCCCTCTCTCTCTTTCTCCCTCTCTCTCTCTCTCACTCTCTCTCTCTGTATGTCTGTGGCTGTCTCAGAGGCTGTTCTGGTTTCTATATTGAGTAGCCATTGTGCTTCATGTAAATTTTTATAACAAATTACAAGCCGAATGTCTGCTGTGTAAACTGCTTTCTTAAGGGAATGGGATAATAAAATAACAGAGTTAGACGCTTTATTGAAATACATTTATTAATGTGGTTGTAAGGGACTGATTTGAGCCTACAGTCACACTGTCATGGCCCGTTTGGTCTGTCTGGTCCCAGTGAATATATGGTGTGTTTGTGTGTGTGTGTGTGTGTGTGTGTGTGTGTGTGTGTGTGTGTGTGTGTGTGTGTGTGTGTGTGTGCGCGTGCTTGCGTGTGTGTGTGGTCATGCATAACACTGTGCTCCAGTCTAGTCTCATCAACACAGTGGATCCAAACAGAATAATCATGATGACATGATCTGTTCCTGGTGACTGCACTGAGCAGAGATGTAATGTTCTAGCCGGTTAGAGAATATTTTAGAATGTTCTAATGGGTTGGACAAGGTTCTAGGAGATTAGAGAATAGTTCAGAATGCTTCAGGATTTTAGAGAATGTTCTACATGTTAGAGAATGTTCTAGACTAGAGTGTTCTTGCGAAGTTAAGGAATGTTCTACAGAGTTCTAGTAGGTTGAAGAATGTTATAAAAGGTTGGGAAATGTTCTAACAGGTCAGAGAGTGTTATAATGCAGGGGTTTTCAAACCTCTCCTCGGAGACCTCCTCGTCACGATCTGGCCAAGTTGCAAATTCGGAAGCCCCGCCTAGTTCTACAATTTATCTTCTTTAAATCTGATGTTAAACCTAACCTTAATCGTTTGCCTAACCTTATCCTTAAATTAAGCCCAATAAGCAAATGTTTTGTTTTCGTACATTTTTATGATACAGCCAATGTTGACTTGGCCATCTAGACCCCAAGCCATTCCACGTATTCAACAGCTAGCACACCTGATTCAACTTGCCAACTAACCATCGAGCCATTAAATAGGCGAATCAAGTGAGCTAGTTCAGGCCTACCTGTACAACTAAATTGTGAAATGTCTGTTGGTCCCTGAGGAGATGGTTAAACCACTGTTCTAGCAGGTTAGACATTGGAGAAATGTTAAAATCACAGGGGTGTTTCAGCCCTCCTCTTGAGAGCTTTTGACCATTCTGACCTTTGCCCCAGCCCTGCTCTAACACAGCTGTGCTGATTCTACTAATCAGCTGTTCCTCAGAAGCATGTTGAACTGAGTCCCTATAGGGGCTGGGTGTGTGATTGGCCTATGGTTTGGGTCAGGATCTGATTACAGACTGGTGTAAACACACCTCTCCCTCTCTTTCTCTACCTTTATCTACAGACTACAGATCTCTCCCTCAGAATTCTCTCGTTTTCTCCTTTCATCAAGGAGCTGAATTTTCCTGAAGCCGCACTCCTCTCTCTCTCTCTCTCTCTCTCCCTCTCCCCATGGCAACGCTGCTGCTTTCTCCAGGTTGAATTCCATTACTGTGTATGTGTGTGTATGTGTGTGCGTGCGTTTGCTCTTAGGCAGTGAGGGGAGATGAAAAGGGTCAGTACTTTTGAAGCCTTTTCACAGCGTTCCTCCATTAACGCCGGAGAGAGAGGGATGTAGAGAGAAAGGGATGCAGAGACAAAGGGATGGAGACAGAGAGGGAAGGAGAGAAACAGGGATGTAGAGAAAGAGGGAGAGAGAGAGAGAGAGGGTTAGAGAGATGGAAAGTTGACGAGACAGAGGGATGGAGAGAGAAAGGAAAGTAAAAAATATTTGCATTTATTAAGGATCCCCATTAGTTGCTCCCAAGGCAGCAGCTACTCTTCCTGGGATCCAAACAAAATCTTACTGATAAACATGGTACCAGTCAGAAATTTGTACACACTTAATGAAGACATCAACACTATACAATAACACATATGGAATCATGTAGCAACCAAAAAAGTGTTAAACAAATCAAAATATATACTGCTCCAAAAAATAAAGGGAACACTAAAATAACACATCCTAGATCTGAATGAATGAAATAATCTTATTAAATACTTTTTTCTTTACATAGTTGAATGTGCTGACAACAAAATCACACAAAAATAATCAATGGAAATCCAATTTATCAACCCATGGAGGTCTGGATTTGGAGTCACACTCAAAATTAAAGTGGAAAACCACACTACAGGCTGATCCAACTTTGATGTAATGTCCTTAAAACAAGTCAAAATGAGGCTCAGTAGTGTGTGTGGCCTCCACGTACCTGTATGAACTCCCTACAACGCCTGGGCATGCTCCTGATGAGGTGGCGGATGGTCTCCTGAGGGATCTCCTCCCAGACCTGGACTAAAGCATCCGCCAACTCCTGGACAGTCTGTGGTGCAACGTGGCGTTGGTGGATGGAGCGAGACATGATGTCCCAGATGTGCTCAATTAGATTCAGGTCTGGGGAACGGGCGGGCCAGTCCATAGCATCAATGCCTTCCTCTTGCAGGAACTGCTGACACACTCCAGCCACATGAGGTCTAGCATTGTCTTGCATTAGGAGGAACCCAGGGCCAACCGCACCAGCATATGGTCTCACAAGGGGTCTGAGGATCTCATCTCGTTACCTAATGGCAGTCAGGCTACCTCTGGCGAGCACATGGAGGGCTGTGCGGCCCCCCAAAGAAATTCCACCCCACACCATGACTGACCCACCGCCAAACCGGTCATGCTGGAGGATGTTGCAGGCAGCAGAACGTTCTCCATGGCGTCTCCGGACTCTGTCACGTCTGTCACATGTGCTCAGTGTGAACCTGCTTTCATCTGTGAAGAGCACAGGGTGCCAGTGGCGAATTTGCCAATCTTGGTGTTCTCTGGCAAATGCCAAACGTCCTGCACGGTGTTGGGCTGTAAGCACAACCCCCACTGGTGGACGTCGGGCCCTCATACCACCCTCATGGAGTCTGTTTCTGACCGTTTGAGCAGACACATGCACATTTGTGGCCTGCTGGAGGTCATTTTGCAGGGCTCTGGCAGTGCTCCTCCTGCTCCTCCTTGCACAAAGGCGGAGGTAGCGGTCCTGTTGCTGGGTTGTTGCCTTCCTACGGCTTTCTCCACGTCTCCTGATGTACTGGCCTGTCTCCTGGTAGCACCTCCATGCTCTGGACACTACGCTGACAGACACAGCAAACCTTCTTGCCACAGCTCGCATTGATGTGCCATCCTGGAGGAGCTGCACTACCTGAGCCACTTGTGTGGGTTGTAGACTCCGTCTCATGCTACCACTAGAGGGAAAGCACCGCCAGCATTCAAAAGTGACCAAAACATCAGCCAGGAAGCATAGGAACTGAGAAGTGGTCTGTGGTCCCCACCTGCAGAAGCACTCCTTTATTGGGGGTGTCTTGCTAATTGCCTATAATTTCCACCTGTTGTCTATTCCATTTGCACAACAGCATGTGAAATTTATTGTCAATCAGTGTTGCTTCCTAAGTGGACAGTTTAATTTCACAGAAGTGTGATTGACTTGGAGTTACATTGTGTTGTTTAAGTGTTCCCTTTATTTTTTTGAGCGGTGTATTTTATATTTGAGATTCTTTAAAGTAGCCACCCTTTGCCTTGATGACAGCTTTGGACACGTTTGGCATTCTCTCAATCATCTTCATGAGGTAGTCACCTGGACTGCATTTCATTTGCGCCTTGTTAAAAGTTAATTTGTGGAATTTCTTTCCTTCTTAACTGTCACGTCCTGACCAGAAGAGGGAGCAATTGTATTAGTTTTGGTCAGGACGTGGCAGAGATTTTGTGTTACGTGTGAGTTGGTTGTTGGACTCCCAATTGAAGGCAGGTGTGTTGAGTTGCCGTTGATTGGGAGTCCTATATAGTAGTGTGTGTTTTTCCTTGGGGTTGTGGGTAGTTGTTTTTGCACTGCGTTTTGTGTGCCTGCAAAACTGTTCCTGTCGTGTTTATTGTTTTTTTTCCTGTGGATGCTTTACTTGTGTTTATTAAAAATATGAATATCCACATTCCCGCTGCGCCTTGGTCCATTCCTGACGACAGACCTTACAGAACTACCCACCACAAAAGGACCAAGCAGCGGAGGAGGAAGGAGCATCGGGTTGATGAATGGACTTGGCAGAGTGAAGGACGATTCTGGGAGGACAAACTAAGGGAGCTAAGGGAACCCGAGAGGCAGCCCCAATATTTTTTTTGGGGGGGGCACAAGGGCTGTTTGGCAGGGCGAGATTGGAGCCCCAGGCCAGCTCCCCGTACCCTTGTAGGACGGAGACAGACTGGACAGGTCCCGTGCTTTGGTGTTGGGGCTGTGGTGAGGCCTGGGATTTTCAGGCCGGTTGGCACAGTACCAGCGCCCCGCATGTGCCAGGGCAAAGTGAGCATCGAGCCTGAAGGGGTGATGCCAACCCTGCGCTCAAGACTGCCAGTGCGCCTCTACGGTCCGGTGTTTTCCGCTATATGCACTAGCATGGAGGTGCGTGTTTCCAGGCTGGCACGTCCAGTACCAGCTCCACGCATCAGGCGTATAGTGTGTCAGCCCAGCCTCGCCAGTCAGGAGCTGCCAGAGCTGCCCGCCAGTCAAGAGTCGCCAGAGCTGCCCGCCAGTCAAGAGTCGCCAGAGCTGCCCGCCAGTCAAGAGTCGCCAGAGCTGCCCGCCAGTCAAGAGTCGCCAGAGCTGCCCGCCAGTCAAGAGTCGCCAGAGCTGCCCGCCAGTCAAGAGTTGCCAGAGCTGCCCGCCAGTCAAGAATCGCCAGAGCTGCCTGCCAGTCAAGAGTCGCCAGAGCTGCCTGCCAGTCAAGAGTCGCCAGAGCTGCCCGCCAGTCAGGAGTCGCCAGAGCTGCCCGCCAGTCAGGAGTCGCCAGAGCCGCCCGCTAGTCAGGAGCTGCCAGAGGGGCCTGTCTGCCCGGAGATGCCAGAGTGGCCCGTCTGCCCGGATCAGCCAGAGTGGCCCGTCTGCCCGGATCAGCCAGAGTGGCCCAACTGCCCGGATCAGCCAGAGTGGCCCGACTGCCCAGTTCAGCCAGAGTGGCCCGACTGCCCAGAGCTGCCAGAGTGGCCCGACTGTCCGGAGCTGCCAGAGTGGCCCGCCTGTCTGGGTCTGCCAGATTGTCCCGACTGCCCGGATCTGCCAGAGTGTCCCGCCTGCCCAGATCTGCCAGGGTGCCCTGCCTGTCCTCCATCCAGCCCGAGTGGCCCACCTGTCCTCCGGCCCAGCCCGAGTGGCCGCCTGTCCTCCGGCCCAGCACGAGTGGCCCGCCTGTCCTCCGGCCCAGCCCGAGTGGCCCGCCTGTCCTCCGGCCCAGCCCGAGTGGCCCGCCTGGCCTCCGGCCCAGCCCGGGTCGCCCGCCTGTCCTCCGGCCCAGCCCGAGTCGCCCGCCTGTCCTCCGGCCCTGCCCGAGTGGCCCGACTGTCTTCCGGACCAGCCAGAGTGGCCCATCTGCCCGGGTCAGCCCGAGTGGCCCGTCTGCCCGGTGCAGCCATCGGCGCCACCGAAGTGGGCGACGCCGAAGGTGGAGCGAGGTCCATGTCCCGCACCTGAGCCACCTCCAGGATAGATGGGTTGGGGAGGGAGGGTGTAGCACAGTGCCGTCGTTGACGGCAGCCACCCTCCCTTCCCTCCCTTATTGTTTAGGGGGTATTGTTTATTGGTTTTGTTGGGGTATTGGGGATTTTTTGTATTTTCTTTTTTAAGGTGCATTCCGGGGTCTGCACCTTTAGGGGGGGGGGGGGGGGGGGGGGTACTGTCACGTCCTGACCAGCAGAGGGAGCAATTGTATTCGTTTTGGTCAGGACGTGGCAGAGATTTTGTGTTACGTGTGAGTTGGTTGTTGGACTCCCAATTGAAGGCAGGTGTGTTGAGTTGCCTTTGATTGGGAGTCCTATATAGTAGTGTGTGTTTTTCCTTGGGGTTGTGGGTAGTTGTTTTTGCACTGCGTTTTGTGTGCCTGCAAAACTGTTCCTGTCGTGTTTATTGTTTTTTTTCCCTGTGGATGCTTTACTTGTGTTTATTAAAAATATGAGTATCCACATTCCCGCTGCGCCTTGGTCCATTCCTGACGACAGACCTTACATTAACGTGTTTGAGTCAATCAGTTGTGTTGTGACAAGGCAGGGGTGGTATACATAAGATAGCCTTATGTGGTAAATACCAAGTCATAATATTATAGCAAGAATAGCTCAAATAAGCAAAGAGAAATGACAGTCCATCATTATTGTAAGACATGAAGGTCAGTCAATCCAGAAAATTTCAAGAACTTTGAAAGTTTCTTCAAGTGCTGTCTCAAAAACCATCAAGCGCTATGATGAAACTGGCTCTCATGAGGACCGCCACAGAAAAGGAAGGCCTGGAGTTACCTCTGCTGCAGAGGATAAGTTCATTAGAGTTACCAGCCTCAGAATTTGCAGCCCAAATAAGTACTCCACAGAGTTCAAGTAACAGACACGTCTCAACATCAACTGTTCAGACGAGACTGCGTGAATAAGGCCTTCATGGTCGAATTGCTGCAAAGAAACCACTACTAAAGGACACCAATAAGAAGAGGACTTGCGTGGGCCAAGAAACACGAGCAATGGACATTAGACCGGTGGAAATCTGTCCTTTGGTCTGATGAGTCCAAATTTGAGATTGTTGGTTCCAACCACCGTGTCTTTGTGAGACGCAGAGTAGGTGAATGGATGATCTCTGCATGTGTGGTTCCCACTGTGAAGCATGGAGGAGGAGGTGTGATGGTGTGGGGGTGCTTTGCTGGTGACAATGTCTGTAATTTCTTTAGAATTCAAGGCACACTTAACCAGCATGGCTACCACAGCATTCTGCAGCGATACGCCATCCCATCTGGTTAGGGCTTAGTGGGACTATAATTTGTTTTTCAACAGGACAATGACCCAACACACCTCCGGGCTATGCAAGGGCTATTTGACCAAGAAGGAGAGTGATGGAGTGCTGCATCAGATGACCCGGCCTCCATAATCACCTGACCTCAACCCAATTGAGATGGTTTGGGATGAGTTGGACTGCAGAGTGAAGGAAAAGCAGCTAACAAGTGCTCAGGATATGTGGGAACTCCTTCAAGACTGTTGGAAAAGCATTCCAGGTGAAGCTGGTTGAGAGAATGCTAAGAGTGTGCAAAGCTGTCAGCAAGTCCAAGCGTGGCTACTTTGAAGAATCTAAAATCTAAAATATATTTTGATTTGTTTGACACTTGTTTTTACTGCATGATTTCACAGTTTTGATGTCTCACTATTATTCAACAATGTAGAAATTAGTAAAAATAAAGAAAAACCCTTGAATGAGTAGGTGTGACCAAACTTTTGACTGCTACTGTACTCATTCAAGGGTTTTTCTTTATTTTTACTATCTTGAACAGGATTATTTCATATGCAATTTGAATGGAATTGATGGAGAGAAAGATTGCGATAGATTGCTCACTTAGGCATTGATTTAAAGCAACACTATTCGAGATGTGCTGTCTAACCCTAACCGTGTTGATCACGGCGTCCAGGTTAAGGGAGGGTTAGGCCGGAAGGGATGTCCTTGTTCCATTGTGCTCTAGCGACTCCTGGGTTGAGCCAAGCACATGCACACTGACTTCGGTCGCCAGCTGTATGGTGTTTCCTCTGATACATTAGTACGGCTGGCTTCCAGGTTAAGCAAGCAGTGAAACTTGGTGGGGTCGTGTTTCGGAGGACGCGTGACTCTCGACCTTTGCCTATCCCGAGTCTGTACGGGGGTTGCAGTGATGGAACAAGACCGTAACTACCAATTGTGGAGAATAAAAATTAAAAAATCTTCACATTGTTCATTAGAAGATATAGTTGAGGTTTAGGGTTTAGTAAATTATTTATCCCAAACATAATCCTTTTAGTTTTTTAAATATTTAGGACTAGCTTATTACTTGCCACCCATTATAAAACTGACTACAGGTCTTTGTTAAGTGTTGCAAGGATTTAACTTGCTGTGGTAGCTGACGTGTATAATGTTGAGTCATGTTGAGACTCACAAGCTTTACTCAGTGCTAGCGGCAGGTCATTAGTAAAGCTTGAAAAAGTAAGGGACCTAAACAGCTGCCCTGGGGAATAGCTGACTCTGTCTGGATTATGTTTTAGAGGTTTCCATTGCAAAACACCCTCTGTGTTCTGATAGACAGATAACTCTCGATCTTACGATATAGCAGGGGATGTAAAGTCATAACACATGAGTTGGAGAGAAAGATATATAGAGATGGAGAGAAAGAGATGGTCATAACAACAAGTGAGAGAGATGGAGAAAGAGAGAGAGAGAAGACAGAGAGGATAAAAAGGAAGTGAGCAATAAAATGGATGCTTCACAGAGTAGTCTGACTGTTTGTAATTAGGTAGCTGCCTCTCTCTCACTCCCTCTCTTTTTTTCTTTCCCTCCCTCTTCAGCAAGCTACTTTATCCCCATGGAAACAACTTTACCTTTACCCCGTGAACCCGCTCCCTCCTCTCCGTCTCTTCACCTCACGTTATCTTCCCCCTCTCTCCCGTCACATCCTCCTACCCTTCACTCCCCCCTCTATCTCCCCCCTCCCTACTCCTTCACACATCACAGGCCGCAGGTTCAAACCACTGATAATGTGTAAATGCTTTTTACACCAAAGCTGGACCTTTAGCCACACGCACTCACATACACATGCACAAAAAGCAGCTGACACACACACACGCACACACGCACGCACGCACGCACGCACACACACACACACTCAAACACTCTTTAGACCAAAGCCGGACCTTTAGCCAGCCCCAGGGAACGTTTTTGAGTAAATGCTGATGTTACAGTCAGCTCTCTGATCCCACTGCGAAAAAAAACTGGTTGAATCAGCATTGGTTGAAATGTGGAGGCAATTATTTTATTTAGACTCATACGTACTCTCCTGTTCTTTATTTCATTGTCTATCAGCCAAAGGCATTATCCTAGTCCTATTAGCAACCCATGATAGTTGTTGCATCATAAGATCTCCCCTCTTTCGAAATTTCGAGAAAATATTTCAATCTCTGTTCATGAACCGCTCGCATGTGCGGTGCGCAGGCCTACCGCTATTAGGCACATTGCTGCACTTAAAATGTGAAGAAATAATAGGTTATCAACATTTTAAGTGAAAAATTCTTATCTGTTTCATTAGCCTTAATTGATACAGCTTAAACCTCCACTACAGTACTTTGATACACATCGTGGGGATTAAGAAGTGAGTATATGCAATGCCCAATGAAAAGAAAGTAGGTATACGGCGTCCACCCTCTGCTACACCACTGTGTGTGAGTGTGTATATGTGTGTGTGTGTGTATATGTATGTGTGTGTATATGTGTGTGTGTGTGTGTGTATATATGTATGTGTGTTTGTTGTCTCTGATGGCATCTCTGCTGATAGTGTGTTGTGACGCGTGGGAACTCTGTTCTGATTTAGCCAATTACAGCTTGGCTAACGAAAGGTCACCGTATAATTACAAAGTACACTGTCACATGAGAGAGACCGAAATGGAGGGAGGGAAATGAAATGAGAGAGAAAGGGGCGGAAAGGGGAGAAAGACTGGTCAAAGGAAGTCGAAAGGCATAGAGACCGAGAGAGAGAGAGAAAAATGTAGAGGGAGAAATAAGTATAGAGAGGTAGAAAGGAGGCAGAGGGATGGTCATAGAGAGAAGATATTTGTGAAAGCTGTTAAGCGGGTCTGATACTCTGAGGGCTCTGTCCTGTCTGTGTTACAAGAAGGTTTAGAGGAGATTGACACAACTCTCTCTCTCTCTCTCTCTCTCTCTCTCTCTCTCTCTCTCTCTGTGTCTCTGTCCCCCCTCTGTCCCTCTCTCTCTGCCCCTTTCTCTCTCTCTCTATCCCTCTCACTATTTCTCCCTCTGTTACAGTATATCCCTCTCTCGCTCGCTCCCTCTCTGTCCTATCTGCAGTTTATGGTATGTTTATCGGTACAGTACGTTTTATTGATGTTGGCTTTGTGGCGTGTGTGTGTGCGCATATGTGTGTCAGCTTGTTCTTCTCCACTGAGTAAATCTACTGTATAACCTTAAAAAGAGTTAAACCTTTAATCACTAAACGGAAAGTCACACACACATTCTAGTGGGTCTAGGTAGTCAGGTAAGGTGGAGGTGATATGGTCCTAAACTAGCTTCTCAAGGCAGAAGTGATGATGAGTGCGACAGGGCGATAGTCATTTTGTTCAGTTACCTTCGCTTTCTTACAGGAACAACGGTGGACATCTTGAAGGAAGGGATATTAATTAATATTTCCGTAAACACTAACGCCAGCTGCACACTCAGGCCAGTCTGCACATGCTCTGAGGACATGGCTTGGGATACCATCTGGGCCGGCAGCCTTGCGAGAGTCTGACTGGGGCCGAGCTCCCTGCAATCCTGGACCTCTATATCAGGCAGTATCAGAGGAAGGCACGAAAAAATGCCGGACTTCAGCTACCAAAGCCATGGACTGTTCTTTCTGCTACCATCCAGTAAGCGGTACCGGAGCATCGACTGTCGGACCAACAGGCTCCGAGACAGCTTCTATCCCCAAGCCATTAGACTTTTGAATAGTTAATCAAATGGCAAACCGGACTATCTGCACTGACTCTATGCACACTCACAGGACTCTATCCACACACTCACACACACTTACACTGACACTCTCACACAAACACACACATCCATACACATAACACACACACACACACACACACACACACACACACACACACACACACACACACACACACACACACACACACACACACACACACACACACACACACACACACACACACACACACCCCTACACAGACGGGGATGCTGTTGTAGCACAAAGTAGAGCAGCATGTTTCTGTGACAGCAAGAGTTCTGGACAGGGTGATAGTGAATGGTTTGTTACATTAAAGAAACGTAGTGGGGTGGAGATAGGTATCCCTACAGTTCCTCAGTTAGGTCCTCTGGTTAGAACAATCAATACAACAACCCTGTTTTGGATTCATAATCAATAGAATTAATCTTGTGAAGCAGAAGGAAATCTACTGTAACGGAAGGACAGAGAGAGGCCTTACATGCTGACCACAAGGCTCGCGTCATGTGCAACGAGCGTCTGCGTAGCCAGGCGCTAAAATAGAACTTGGTTCTATTTGTAATGCTTGACACGCTACAAGTCCCGTCTCTCCCATCTCCTCATTGGTTTTTAGGAGCGTATACCCATGTGGAGGATTGAAAGACGAACTGAGGTCCACACCCCAGTCCAGTTGGTGGTTGTAATGCACCTTAAAGTTGGTTGCCAACTGGCATATAAAGTCCAAAGAAGAAGAAGCCTGAAGGAGGAGAGATTACTAGAAACAAACCCGGTTTACCCTTTTATCTGTGGATTAATTGTCGCGGAGTAGAGGGCCTTGTTTATTTCAGGTAAAATAACAACCCAATGTTTATATCCCAGGGCAAATTAGCTAGCTAGTTAAATTGCCATAAATGTTTAATACTTTTCGACCTGTCACCAAATTAACATAGTTGGTTCAAAATTTGTTTTGATATTTCAACCTGCATGTCCTGATTGCGTCTGGTGTAGGTGGACAATATCAGCATGCGTGCGGTTGTGCCCAGCGGCGACTTGCACGCGTGCGATCTGGTCAGCATATTAGAGATCAGGTATGTGTGTGTATACAGTGCATTCGTTATAGCCTTATTCTAAAAGTGATTAAAAAAAATTGTTCCCTCATCAATCTACACACAATACAAAGCGAAAACAGGTTTTTAGAAATTTCAGCAAATGTATTAAAAAGAAAAAACAGAAATACGTTATTTACATAAGTATTCAGACCCTTTGCAATGAGACTTGAAATTGAGCTCAAGTGCATCCTGTTTCCAATGTTCATCCTTGAAATGTTTCTACAACTTGATTGGAGTCCAACTGTGGTAAATACAATTGATTGGACATGATTTGGAAAGGCACCCATCTGTCTATATAAGGTCCCACAGTTGACAATGCATATCAGATCAAAAACCAAGCCATGAGGTCGAAGGACTTGTCCGTAGGGCTCCGAGACAGGATTGTGTCAAGGTACAGATATGGGGAAGGGTATCAAAAAATGTCTGCATCATTGAAGGTCCCCAAGATCACAGTGGCCTCCATCATTCTTAAATGGAAGAAGTTTGGAACCACCAAGACTCTTCCTAGAGCTGACCGCCAGCCAAACTGGGGAGAAAGTCCTTGGTCAGGGAGGTGACCAATAACCCGATTGTCACTCTGACAGAGCTTCAAAGGTCCTCTGTGGAGATAGAATAACCTTCCAGAAAGACAACCATCTAAGCAGGACCCAACCAATCAGGCTTTTATGGTAGAGTGGCCAGATTGAAGCAGCCACTCCTCAGTAAAAGGCACATGACAGCCCAGTTGGAGTTTGCCACAAGGCACCTAAAGACTCTCAGACCATGAGAAAAAAGATTCTCTGGTCTGACGAAACCAAGATAGAACTCTTTGGCCTGAATCCCAAGTGTCATGTCTGGAGGAAACCTGGCACCATCCCTATGGTGAAGCATGGTGGTGGTAGCATCATGCTGTGGGGATGTTTTTCAGCGGCAGGGACTGGGAGACTAGTCAGGACCGAGGGAAAGATGATTGGAGCAAAGTACAGAGAGATCATTGATGAAAACCTGCTCCAGTGCGCACAGGACTTCAGACTGGTGGGAATGTTCACCTTCCAACAGGACAACAACCCTAAGCACACAGCCAAGACAACGCAGGAGTGGTCCAGCCAGAGCCCAGACTTGAACCCGATTCAACATCTCTGGAGAGACCTGAAAATAGCTGTGCAACGACGCTGAAAACCTGAGAAGATTCCTTACAGGAAGTGCCCTCTCTGACAAGATCTTGTTCTTCTTGTATCTGTTTATTGAAGACTGAGGATCTTTGCTGTAAAGTGACACTTCCTACGGCTCCCATAGGCTCTCAGAGCCCGGGAAAAAGCTGAATGATATCGAGGCAGCCCCAGGCTGAAACACATTATCGCTTTTGGCAAGTGGCCGATCAGAGGACAATGGGCTTAGGCGCGTCCACGAGTCGACCCCATGCTTTATTTTCTTTCGTCTTTTTACCTAAACGCAGATTCCCGGTCGGAATATTATCGCTTTTTTACGAGAAAAAATGCATAAAAATTGATTTTAAACAGCGGTTGACATGCTTCGAAGTACGGTAACGGAATATTTAGAATTTTTTTGTCACGAAATGCATTGAGCACGTGACCCTTATTTACACTTCGGATAGTGTCTTGAACGCACGAACAAAACGCCGCTATTTGGATATAACAATGGATTATTTGGGACCAAACCAACATTTGTTATTGAAGTAGAAGTCCTGGGAGTGCATTCTGACGAAGAACACCAAAGGTAATAAAATTTTTCTTATAGTAAATCTGACTTTGGTGAGTACTAAACTTGCTGGGTGTCTAAATAGCTAGCCCTGTGATGCCGGGCTATCTACTCAGAATATTGCAAAATGTGCTTTCACCGAAAGCTATTTTAAAATCGGACATATCGAGTGCATAGAGGAGTTCTGTATCTATAATTCTTAAAATAATTGTTATGCTTTTTGTGAACGTTTATCGTGAGTAATTTAGTAAATTTTTTGTAAATTCACCGGAAGTTTGCTAGTTCTGAACGTCACATGCTAATGTAAAAAGCTGTTTTTTGATATAAATATCAACTTGATTGAACAAAACATGCATGTATTGTATAACATAATGTCCTAGGGTTGTCATCTGATGAAGATCATCAAAGGTTAGTGCTGCATTTAGCTGTCTTCTGGATTTTTGTGACATTATATGCTAGCTTGAAAAATTGGTGTCTGATTATTTCTTGCTGGGTACTCTGCTGACATAATCTAATGTTTTTCTTTCGTTGTAAAGCCTTTTTGAAATCGGACAGTGTGGTTAGATTAACGAGAGTCTTGTCTTTAAAATGGTGTAAAATAGTCACATGGTTGAGAAATTGAAGTAATAGCATTTCTAAGGTATTTGAATAACGCGCCACGGGATTCCACTGGCTGTTACGTAGGTGGGACGAAATCGTCCCACTGGCCCTAGAGAAGTTAAGTAAATATGATATTTCTGTTTTTTATTTTTAATACATTTGCAAAAATGTGTAAAAAACTGTTTTCTTTTGTCATTATGGGGCATTGTATGTAGATTGATGAGTGGAAAAAACTATTTAAGAATTTTCAGAATAACGCTGTAACGTAACAAAATGTCAAAGGGTCTGAATTATTTCATTATCCCATTAACTTCAATCATGTGCACATTAACTCCCTAAGGTTAATATCTCCGCCCCCGCACAAATCAAATTAGGATAATAAAACATCCCCATAAAAATCTGGCAGTTTAAGCTAGAGATATATTTTATGTTGGATGCGTCTCAATCCACCGCATCCGTCAATGTGACACTTCCTTATTTGCGGTGAAAGGTGACCAGAGCTAGAGAAATGTTTGTCACACCATGAGACATCCCGAAAATCGGTTTTCTCACAAAATCGACTGTAGCGTCCGACTCTCATGAACACGATGGTGTTCTCCGCTTCACTCTAGGATGCCCACAGGCATCACAAGACTCGTCTGAAGGTCCCCCGGTACCAATTGAAAAAATGAATGGAAGTATATATGGAGACTGTTTAGTGCCAAAAATGAGGTGTTAAATACATGTAAAAAAAAAAGAATAAATGATGTTTCCTGATCTTTCTTATATCTCTCTGATATAGGACAGACACTTCAGAACAAACTTCCTCATCATTTCTCAATCATAGTTTGTACCTACGGTAGCCTATTGAATATAATTTTATAATCCTCCAAATGCAACTGCATCTGCTTATGCCCACACATGTGACCCGATTCAGGAAACTAGGCATATGTCGCAAGTCACAAATTCACAGGAGAGCCGTTTGAACGTAAAAATTATTTTAAAATCAAAATGCGTTTTTTTGGGCAGAAATGCCTTCTTGAACATGTGAACTTTCATATGCCTTAATATCAAACTGGTACGCCATCTGTAAATACAAATACAATTGTTAAATTACAAGCCTAGTTGGTTTAGCCACAGAAAAAGCAGCAACCTTCCCGCTAGCCATGATTGGCTGAGATAATGAGTGGGCTGGACATGCCGAGAGATTAGTTTGGATTGGTCTGCGGTGTAGCATCAGTGCTGCTCGTAATTCGTAGATAATCCTTTCTACAGCTATTTTTTTTAAAGATATAACAATAGCCATGGAGAACTGCAAATAACATTGCTGCCCTGAATTTATCAGGCGCTATCGACAAAGGATAGTGGGAAAAAGTTGTGATGGACTACTTTCTGGAGGATGATCGTGCCATGCTGACTCTCACTGACTGAAAATGAATCAGACGATGAGGAAATCTCTGATTTATGTAAAAACATTTTCATGAAGAAGACGTTGTAGAGTATTCTTATGACAGTGATGGAGAAGAAATGGCGACAATCAACAATGTTGTTGTCACGGAAGAAGTTGACCGAGTTTTGAAATAGTTTGAATGTCTGGTAGAAGCAGGGTATGATAAGGAGATGAATATAATTCTGCTGTTTGATTGCAAATGCATAGGGAGTCGAAAAGAGAACACAGAAGGCTGTTGTAAAAAACACGTCTCCAGATTACATCTTCAAAGTAAGGGCAACCATGGCATCGGTGACAGAGAGGGAGACGGTCAGTGTGAATCACGGTCAATGTGAACCAGAGTGACTTGACACAACGGGCCAAACAAGCTGTTCAAACTAAAAACGACACAGGACGTCTTATTTAATAAAAGGCGTTGCAGTCTGCCGTGAAGCTTTCATCCATGTACACAGGTAAGAATCTAACATTGAACTTATTTGGTTAACTTTAGCCGGCTATGACAATCGGTTTGTATTGCTAGTTAAAGCTTACTGTTAGCTAGCCAGCTGGACTTCAATGGCTGGCTTGCTAACGGTACTCTATGGATTGGGATTTTAGTTCATTTTTTAGCAAGCTAGCTAACGCTAACATTACATGTCTAAACAAAAGACCCCACGTTAAGGCTTGCTGTTATCTAGCTAACATTAGCAGAGGTTAGATGGCTGGCTTGCTAGCTAACATTGAACCTATTTAGTTAACTTTAGCCAGCTATGACAATTGGTTTGTATTGATAGTTAACGCTTGCTGTTAACTAGCCAGCTGGAGATAAATGGCTGGCTTGCTAACGATACTCTATGGATTGGGATTTTAGTTCCTTTTCTAGCTAGCTAGCTAATGTTAACATTACATGTCTAAACAAAAGACCCCAAGTTAAAGCTTGCTGCTAACATCACATGTATGAAGTGTGTGTAACGTTAGTGTCTGGAATGTGTCTTTCAGCATCAGTAGAACACGCCTGACTCTCCTCCACCAGTCATACAAGGAGAATGGTTTAATGTCTCCCATCAAAAAGAGAGCTGGCCCAAACAAGCAAAGGTTACACCTGAAGCATGAGGACTTGCAGCGAGTGGTGAACTTCATCAACAACTACGCAGAGGATAATGCAGTAGTATTACCAGGATGCCACCCAGGACACAAACACTTTGGTGGAAAGCTGCTGCCATCCCATGTGACAAAAGCAGCAGTGTGGCGTCTCTACAAGGAATCAATGACAACACTTGGTATATAAAGCATAAACACATTTTGATGATTTAATTGACCTCCAACATGACTGACACTACTTTTATTGGACTCACATTTTTTCTGTATTTTCCAGAGGTATGTGTAGTCAGGCTGTCTTCCTTTTCTGCCCCACATCTCAAGCACTAAGCCGAGGACAGACCTGTGCTGGAAGTGCCAGAGGAACAACTATCAGGTCTTCAGATCTGCCAATCTGCCAGAAGCTGTTAAGTCAGCCAAGCTGAAGAACCAAGAGCAGCATCTCCTGCTTGTTCAGAGTGAGCAGTCTGTCTACCAGAAGATGGTTGCTGACTGCAAGATCACCTGTCAAGACCTGCAGTTGTCTCTGGGGGGTCCTACTGAACCAACAAGCAGACATCAGGATACATTACAGCTTTGATTTTTCTCAACAAATAAGCAACATTTCCTACTTTATACTGATTAAGGACATAGGTGGATAGATGATAGATATACACTCAAAAAAAATGGGAGGCAGGCAAATACATTTCACTGAGTGATGTAAAGACATATTGACAGGGGTGAGACTGTCAATGAGAATGAATGAGAATGAATTGTAATTTATCTTAAGGTCTTTTTAACATAAATCTTCAATAATATTTCAACCGGACAATAGCATATTCATTACAGAGGAAAAAGATGGAACGGTGCGCCTGCGTGACTGTGCAGTAAACAACTCATCGGTCTCAGGCTTGAGTCAGCTTTTATTCTTCCCCAGTAACAGTAGAAGCATGAAACAAGGTTCTAAAGACTGTTGACATCTAGTGGAAGCCTTAGGAAGTGCAAAATGACCCCACAGACACTGTAGTTTGGATAGGCAATCACTTGAAAAACTACAAACCATTTCCGGGTTGGATTTTTTTCTCAGGTTTTTGCCTGCCATATGAGATCTGTTATACTCACAGACATCATTCAAACAATTTTAGAAACTTCAGAGTGTTTTCTATCCAAATCTACTAATAATATGCATATCCTACCTTCTGGGCCCGAGTAGAAGGCAGTTTAACCTCTCTAGGGTATGTGGGACGAAATCGTCCCACCTACTCAACAGCCAGTGGAATCCCGTGGCGCGTTATTCAAATACCTTAGAAATGCTATTACTTCAATTTCTCAAACATATGACTATTTTACACCATTTTAACCTGTTGGGGATAGGGGGCAGTATTTACACGGCCGGATAAAAAACGTACCCGATTTAATCTGGTTACTACTCCTGCCCAGTAACTAGAATATGCATATAATTATTGGCTTTGGATAGAAAACACCCTAAAGTTTCTAAAACTGTTTGAATGGTGTCTGTGAGTATAACAGAACTCATATGGCAGGCAAAAACCTGAGAAGATTCTGAACAGGAAGTGGCCTGTCTGACAAGTTGTTGTTCATCTTGGCTCTTTTTATTGAAGACTGAGGATCTTTGCTGTAACGTGACACTTCCTACGGCTCCCATAGGCTCTCAGAACCCGGGAAAAAGCTGAATGATATCGAGGCAGCCCCAGGCTGAAACATATTAGCGCTTTTGAATAGTGGCCGGTCAGAGTACTCTGAGACTCAGGCTCGTGCACGAGGGCACGAGATGTTTTTATTTTCTCTCTCTTTGTACGTATACACGCTTTCCCGGTCGGAATATTATCGCTTTTTTACGAGAAAAATGGCATAAAAATAGATTTTAAACAGCGGTTGACATGCTTCGAAGTACGGTAATGGAATATTTAGAACTTTTTGTCACGAAATGCGCCGTGCTCGTCACCCTTATTTACCCTTTCGGATAGTGTCTTGAACGCACGAACAAAACACCGCTATTTGGATATAACAATGGATTATTTGGGACCAAACCAACATTTGTTATTGAAGTAGAAGTCCTGGGAGTGCATTCTGACAAAGAACAGCAAAGGTAATAACATTTTTCTTATAGTAAATCTGACTTTGGTGAGTGCTAAACTTGCTGGGTGTCTAAATAGCTAGCCCTGTGATGCCGGGCTCTCTACTGAGAATATTGCAAAATGTGCTTTCACCGAAAGCTATTTTAAAATCGGACATATCGAGTGCATAGAGGAGTTCTGTATCTATAATTCTTAAAATAATTGTTATGCTTTTTGTGAACGTTTATCGTGAGTAATTTAGTAAATTTTTTGTAAATTCACCGGAAGTTTGCTAGTTCTGAACGTCACATGCTAATGTAAAAAGCTGTTTTTTGATATAAATATCAACTTGATTGAACAAAACATGCATGTATTGTATAACATAATGTCCTAGGGTTGTCATCTGATGAAGATCATCAAAGGTTAGTGCTGCATTTAGCTGTCTTCTGGATTTTTGTGACATTATATGCTAGCTTGAAAAATTGGTGTCTGATTATTTCTTGCTGGGTACTCTGCTGACATAATCTAATGTTTTTCTTTCGTTGTAAAGCCTTTTTGAAATCGGACAGTGTGGTTAGATTAACGAGAGTCTTGTCTTTAAAATGGTGTAAAATAGTCACATGGTTGAGAAATTGAAGTAATAGCATTTCTAAGGTATTTGAATAACGCGCCACGGGATTCCACTGGCTGTTACGTAGGTGGGACGAAATCGTCCCACTGGCCCTAGAGAAGTTAAGTAAATATGATATTTCTGTTTTTTATTTTTAATACATTTGCAAAAATGTGTAAAAAACTGTTTTCTTTTGTCATTATGGGGCATTGTATGTAGATTGATGAGTGGAAAAAACAATTTAAGAATTTTCAGAATAACACTGTAACGTAACAAAATGTCAAAGGGTCTGAATTATTTCATTATCCCATTAACTTCAATCATGTGCACATTAACTCCCTAAGGTTAATATCTCCGCCCCCGCACAAATCAAATTAGGATAATAAAACATCCCCATAAAAATCTGGCAGTTTAAGCTAGAGATATATTTTATGTTGGATGCGTCTCAATCCACCGCATCCGTCAATGTGACACTTCCTTATTTGCGGTGAAAGGTGACCAGAGCTAGAGAAATGTTTGTCACACCATGAGACATCCCGAAAATCGGTTTTCTCACAAAATCGACTGTAGCGTCCGACTCTCATGAACACGATGGTGTTCTCCGCTTCACTCTAGGATGCCCACAGGCATCACAAGACTCGTCTGAAGGTCCCCCGGTACCAATTGAAAAAATGAATGGAAGTATATATGGAGACTGTTTAGTGCCAAAAATGAGGTGTTAAATACATGTAAAAAAAAAAGAATAAATGATGTTTCCTGATCTTTCTTATATCTCTCTGATATAGGACAGACACTTCAGAACAAACTTCCTCATCATTTCTCAATCATAGTTTGTACCTACGGTAGCCTATTGAATATAATTTTATAATCCTCCAAATGCAACTGCATCTGCTTATGCCCACACATGTGACCCGATTCAGGAAACTAGGCATATGTCGCAAGTCACAAATTCACAGGAGAGCCGTTTGAACGTAAAAATTATTTTAAAATCAAAATGCGTTTTTTTTGGCAGAAATGCCTTCTTGAACATGTGAACTTTCATATGCCTTAATATCAAACTGGTACGCCATCTGTAAATACAAATACAATTGTTAAATTACAAGCCTAGTTGGTTTAGCCACAGAAAAAGCAGCAACCTTCCCACTAGCCATGATTGGCTGAGATAATGAGTGGGCTGGACATGCCGAGAGATTAGTTTGGATTGGTCTGCGGTGTAGCATCAGTGCTGCTCGTAATTCGTAGATAATCCTTTCTACAGCTATTTTTTTTAAAGATATAACAATAGCCATGGAGAACTGCAAATAACATTGCTGCCCTGAATTTATCAGGCGCTATCGACAAAGGATAGTGGGAAAAAGTTGTGATGGACTACTTTCTGGAGGATGATCGTGCCATGCTGACTCTCACTGACTGAAAATGAATCAGACGATGAGGAAATCTCTGATTTATGTAAAAACATTTTCATGAAGAAGACGTTGTAGAGTATTCTTATGACAGTGATGGAGAAGAAATGGCGACAATCAACAATGTTGTTGTCACGGAAGAAGTTGACCGAGTTTTGAAATAGTTTGAATGTCTGGTAGAAGCAGGGTATGATAAGGAGATGAATATAATTCTGCTGTTTGATTGCAAATGCATAGGGAGTCGAAAAGAGAACACAGAAGGCTGTTGTAAAAAACACGTCTCCAGATTACATCTTCAAAGTAAGGGCAACCATGGCATCGGTGACAGAGAGGGAGACGGTCAGTGTGAATCACGGTCAATGTGAACCAGAGTGACTTGACACAACGGGCCAAACAAGCTGTTCAAACTAAAAACGACACAGGACGTCTTATTTAATAAAAGGCGTTGCAGTCTGCCGTGAAGCTTTCATCCATGTACACAGGTAAGAATCTAACATTGAACTTATTTGGTTAACTTTAGCCGGCTATGACAATCGGTTTGTATTGCTAGTTAAAGCTTACTGTTAGCTAGCCAGCTGGACTTCAATGGCTGGCTTGCTAACGGTACTCTATGGATTGGGATTTTAGTTCATTTTTTAGCAAGCTAGCTAACGCTAACATTACATGTCTAAACAAAAGACCCCACGTTAAGGCTTGCTGTTATCTAGCTAACATTAGCAGAGGTTAGATGGCTGGCTTGCTAGCTAACATTGAACCTATTTAGTTAACTTTAGCCAGCTATGACAATTGGTTTGTATTGATAGTTAACGCTTGCTGTTAACTAGCCAGCTGGAGATAAATGGCTGGCTTGCTAACGATACTCTATGGATTGGGATTTTAGTTCCTTTTCTAGCTAGCTAGCTAATGTTAACATTACATGTCTAAACAAAAGACCCCAAGTTAAAGCTTGCTGCTAACATCACATGTATGAAGTGTGTGTAACGTTAGTGTCTGGAATGTGTCTTTCAGCATCAGTAGAACACGCCTGACTCTCCTCCACCAGTCATACAAGGAGAATGGTTTAATGTCTCCCATCAAAAAGAGAGCTGGCCCAAACAAGCAAAGGTTACACCTGAAGCATGAGGACTTGCAGCGAGTGGTGAACTTCATCAACAACTACGCAGAGGATAATGCAGTAGTATTACCAGGATGCCACCCAGGACACAAACACTTTGGTGGAAAGCTGCTGCCATCCCATGTGACAAAAGCAGCAGTGTGGCGTCTCTACAAGGAATCAATGACAACACTTGGTATATAAAGCATAAACACATTTTGATGATTTAATTGACCTCCAACATGACTGACACTACTTTTATTGGACTCACATTTTTTCTGTATTTTCCAGAGGTATGTGTAGTCAGGCTGTCTTCCTTTTCTGCCCCACATCTCAAGCACTAAGCCGAGGACAGACCTGTGCTGGAAGTGCCAGAGGAACAACTATCAGGTCTTCAGATCTGCCAATCTGCCAGAAGCTGTTAAGTCAGCCAAGCTGAAGAACCAAGAGCAGCATCTCCTGCTTGTTCAGAGTGAGCAGTCTGTCTACCAGAAGATGGTTGCTGACTGCAAGATCACCTGTCAAGACCTGCAGTTGTCTCTGGGGGGTCCTACTGAACCAACAAGCAGACATCAGGATACATTACAGCTTTGATTTTTCTCAACAAATAAGCAACATTTCCTACTTTATACTGATTAAGGACATAGGTGGATAGATGATAGATATACACTCAAAAAAAATGGGAGGCAGGCAAATACATTTCACTGAGTGATGTAAAGACATATTGACAGGGGTGAGACTGTCAATGAGAATGAATGAGAATGAATTGTAATTTATCTTAAGGTCTTTTTAACATAAATCTTCAATAATATTTCAACCGGACAATAGCATATTCATTACAGAGGAAAAAGATGGAACGGTGCGCCTGCGTGACTGTGCAGTAAACAACTCATCGGTCTCAGGCTTGAGTCAGCTTTTATTCTTCCCCAGTAACAGTAGAAGCATGAAACAAGGTTCTAAAGACTGTTGACATCTAGTGGAAGCCTTAGGAAGTGCAAAATGACCCCACAGACACTGTAGTTTGGATAGGCAATCACTTGAAAAACTACAAACCATTTCCGGGTTGGATTTTTTTCTCAGGTTTTTGCCTGCCATATGAGATCTGTTATACTCACAGACATCATTCAAACAATTTTAGAAACTTCAGAGTGTTTTCTATCCAAATCTACTAATAATATGCATATCCTACCTTCTGGGCCCGAGTAGAAGGCAGTTTAACCTCTCTAGGGTATGTGGGACGAAATCGTCCCACCTACTCAACAGCCAGTGGAATCCCGTGGCGCGTTATTCAAATACCTTAGAAATGCTATTACTTCAATTTCTCAAACATATGACTATTTTACACCATTTTAACCTGTTGGGGATAGGGGGCAGTATTTACACGGCCGGATAAAAAACGTACCCGATTTAATCTGGTTACTACTCCTGCCCAGTAACTAGAATATGCATATAATTATTGGCTTTGGATAGAAAACACCCTAAAGTTTCTAAAACTGTTTGAATGGTGTCTGTGAGTATAACAGAACTCATATGGCAGGCAAAAACCTGAGAAGATTCTGAACAGGAAGTGGCCTGTCTGACAAGTTGTTGTTCATCTTGGCTCTTTTTATTGAAGACTGAGGATCTTTGCTGTAACGTGACACTTCCTACGGCTCCCATAGGCTCTCAGAACCCGGGAAAAAGCTGAATGATATCGAGGCAGCCCCAGGCTGAAACATATTAGCGCTTTTGAATAGTGGCCGGTCAGAGTACTCTGAGACTCAGGCTCGTGCACGAGGGCACGAGATGTTTTTATTTTCTCTCTCTTTGTACGTATACACGCTTTCCCGGTCGGAATATTATCGCTTTTTTACGAGAAAAATGGCATAAAAATAGATTTTAAACAGCGGTTGACATGCTTCGAAGTACGGTAATGGAATATTTAGAACTTTTTGTCACGAAATGCGCCGTGCTCGTCACCCTTATTTACCCTTTCGGATAGTGTCTTGAACGCACGAACAAAACACCGCTATTTGGATATAACAATGGATTATTTGGGACCAAACCAACATTTGTTATTGAAGTAGAAGTCCTGGGAGTGCATTCTGACAAAGAACAGCAAAGGTAATAACATTTTTCTTATAGTAAATCTGACTTTGGTGAGTGCTAAACTTGCTGGGTGTCTAAATAGCTAGCCCTGTGATGCCGGGCTCTCTACTGAGAATATTGCAAAATGTGCTTTCACCGAAAGCTATTTTAAAATCGGACATATCGAGTGCATAGAGGAGTTCTGTATCTATAATTCTTAAAATAATTGTTATGCTTTTTGTGAACGTTTATCGTGAGTAATTTAGTAAATTTTTTGTAAATTCACCGGAAGTTTGCTAGTTCTGAACGTCACATGCTAATGTAAAAAGCTGTTTTTTGATATAAATATCAACTTGATTGAACAAAACATGCATGTATTGTATAACATAATGTCCTAGGGTTGTCATCTGATGAAGATCATCAAAGGTTAGTGCTGCATTTAGCTGTCTTCTGGATTTTTGTGACATTATATGCTAGCTTGAAAAATTGGTGTCTGATTATTTCTTGCTGGGTACTCTGCTGACATAATCTAATGTTTTTCTTTCGTTGTAAAGCCTTTTTGAAATCGGACAGTGTGGTTAGATTAACGAGAGTCTTGTCTTTAAAATGGTGTAAAATAGTCACATGGTTGAGAAATTGAAGTAATAGCATTTCTAAGGTATTTGAATAACGCGCCACGGGATTCCACTGGCTGTTACGTAGGTGGGACGAAATCGTCCCACTGGCCCTAGAGAAGTTAAGTAAATATGATATTTCTGTTTTTTATTTTTAATACATTTGCAAAAATGTGTAAAAAACTGTTTTCTTTTGTCATTATGGGGCATTGTATGTAGATTGATGAGTGGAAAAAACAATTTAAGAATTTTCAGAATAACGCTGTAACGTAACAAAATGTCAAAGGGTCTGAATTATTTCATTATCCCATTAACTTCAATCATGTGCACATTAACTCCCTAAGGTTAATATCTCCGCCCCCGCACAAATCAAATTAGGATAATAAAACATCCCCATAAAAATCTGGCAGTTTAAGCTAGAGATATATTTTATGTTGGATGCGTCTCAATCCACCGCATCCGTCAATGTGACACTTCCTTATTTGCGGTGAAAGGTGACCAGAGCTAGAGAAATGTTTGTCACACCATGAGACATCCCGAAAATCGGTTTTCTCACAAAATCGACTGTAGCGTCCGACTCTCATGAACACGATGGTGTTCTCCGCTTCACTCTAGGATGCCCACAGGCATCACAAGACTCGTCTGAAGGTCCCCCGGTACCAATTGAAAAAATGAATGGAAGTATATATGGAGACTGTTTAGTGCCAAAAATGAGGTGTTAAATACATGTAAAAAAAAAAGAATAAATGATGTTTCCTGATCTTTCTTATATCTCTCTGATATAGGACAGACACTTCAGAACAAACTTCCTCATCATTTCTCAATCATAGTTTGTACCTACGGTAGCCTATTGAATATAATTTTATAATCCTCCAAATGCAACTGCATCTGCTTATGCCCACACATGTGACCCGATTCAGGAAACTAGGCATATGTCGCAAGTCACAAATTCACAGGAGAGCCGTTTGAACGTAAAAATTATTTTAAAATCAAAATGCGTTTTTTTTGGCAGAAATGCCTTCTTGAACATGTGAACTTTCATATGCCTTAATATCAAACTGGTACGCCATCTGTAAATACAAATACAATTGTTAAATTACAAGCCTAGTTGGTTTAGCCACAGAAAAAGCAGCAACCTTCCCGCTAGCCATGATTGGCTGAGATAATGAGTGGGCTGGACATGCCGAGAGATTAGTTTGGATTGGTCTGCGGTGTAGCATCAGTGCTGCTCGTAATTCGTAGATAATCCTTTCTACAGCAATTTTTTTTAAAGATATAACAATAGCCATGGAGAACTGCAAATAACATTGCTGCCCTGAATTTATCAGGCGCTATCGACAAAGGATAGTGGGAAAAAGTTGTGATGGACTACTTTCTGGAGGATGATCGTGCCATGCTGACTCTCACTGACTGAAAATGAATCAGACGATGAGGAAATCTCTGATTTATGTAAAAACATTTTCATGAAGAAGACGTTGTAGAGTATTCTTATGACAGTGATGGAGAAGAAATGGCGACAATCAACAATGTTGTTGTCACGGAAGAAGTTGACCGAGTTTTGAAATAGTTTGAATGTCTGGTAGAAGCAGGGTATGATAAGGAGATGAATATAATTCTGCTGTTTGATTGCAAATGCATAGGGAGTCGAAAAGAGAACACAGAAGGCTGTTGTAAAAAACACGTCTCCAGATTACATCTTCAAAGTAAGGGCAACCATGGCATCGGTGACAGAGAGGGAGACGGTCAGTGTGAATCACGGTCAATGTGAACCAGAGTGACTTGACACAACGGGCCAAACAAGCTGTTCAAACTAAAAACGACACAGGACGTCTTATTTAATAAAAGGCGTTGCAGTCTGCCGTGAAGCTTTCATCCATGTACACAGGTAAGAATCTAACATTGAACTTATTTGGTTAACTTTAGCCGGCTATGACAATCGGTTTGTATTGCTAGTTAAAGCTTACTGTTAGCTAGCCAGCTGGACTTCAATGGCTGGCTTGCTAACGGTACTCTATGGATTGGGATTTTAGTTCATTTTTTAGCAAGCTAGCTAACGCTAACATTACATGTCTAAACAAAAGACCCCACGTTAAGGCTTGCTGTTATCTAGCTAACATTAGCAGAGGTTAGATGGCTGGCTTGCTAGCTAACATTGAACCTATTTAGTTAACTTTAGCCAGCTATGACAATTGGTTTGTATTGATAGTTAACGCTTGCTGTTAACTAGCCAGCTGGAGATAAATGGCTGGCTTGCTAACGATACTCTATGGATTGGGATTTTAGTTCCTTTTCTAGCTAGCTAGCTAATGTTAACATTACATGTCTAAACAAAAGACCCCAAGTTAAAGCTTGCTGCTAACATCACATGTATGAAGTGTGTGTAACGTTAGTGTCTGGAATGTGTCTTTCAGCATCAGTAGAACACGCCTGACTCTCCTCCACCAGTCATACAAGGAGAATGGTTTAATGTCTCCCATCAAAAAGAGAGCTGGCCCAAACAAGCAAAGGTTACACCTGAAGCATGAGGACTTGCAGCGAGTGGTGAACTTCATCAACAACTACGCAGAGGATAATGCAGTAGTATTACCAGGATGCCACCCAGGACACAAACACTTTGGTGGAAAGCTGCTGCCATCCCATGTGACAAAAGCAGCAGTGTGGCGTCTCTACAAGGAATCAATGACAACACTTGGTATATAAAGCATAAACACATTTTGATGATTTAATTGACCTCCAACATGACTGACACTACTTTTATTGGACTCACATTTTTTCTGTATTTTCCAGAGGTATGTGTAG
Organism: Salmo salar; assembly: GCF_965601325.2. NCBI lineage: Eukaryota > Metazoa > Chordata > Actinopteri > Salmoniformes > Salmonidae > Salmo > Salmo salar. The sequence continues at coordinate 86,723,994 of NC_138301.1, forward strand.
TCAGGCTGTCTTCCTTTTCTGCCCCACATCTCAAGCACTAAGCCGAGGACAGACCTGTGCTGGAAGTGCCAGAGGAACAACTATCAGGTCTTCAGATCTGCCAATCTGCCAGAAGCTGTTAAGTCAGCCAAGCTGAAGAACCAAGAGCAGCATCTCCTGCTTGTTCAGAGTGAGCAGTCTGTCTACCAGAAGATGGTTGCTGACTGCAAGATCACCTGTCAAGACCTGCAGTTGTCTCTGGGGGGTCCTACTGAACCAACAAGCAGACATCAGGATACATTACAGCTTTGATTTTTCTCAACAAATAAGCAACATTTCCTACTTTATACTGATTAAGGACATAGGTGGATAGATGATAGATATACACTCAAAAAAAATGGGAGGCAGGCAAATACATTTCACTGAGTGATGTAAAGACATATTGACAGGGGTGAGACTGTCAATGAGAATGAATGAGAATGAATTGTAATTTATCTTAAGGTCTTTTTAACATAAATCTTCAATAATATTTCAACCGGACAATAGCATATTCATTACAGAGGAAAAAGATGGAACGGTGCGCCTGCGTGACTGTGCAGTAAACAACTCATCGGTCTCAGGCTTGAGTCAGCTTTTATTCTTCCCCAGTAACAGTAGAAGCATGAAACAAGGTTCTAAAGACTGTTGACATCTAGTGGAAGCCTTAGGAAGTGCAAAATGACCCCACAGACACTGTAGTTTGGATAGGCAATCACTTGAAAAACTACAAACCATTTCCGGGTTGGATTTTTTTCTCAGGTTTTTGCCTGCCATATGAGATCTGTTATACTCACAGACATCATTCAAACAATTTTAGAAACTTCAGAGTGTTTTCTATCCAAATCTACTAATAATATGCATATCCTACCTTCTGGGCCCGAGTAGAAGGCAGTTTAACCTCTCTAGGGTATGTGGGACGAAATCGTCCCACCTACTCAACAGCCAGTGGAATCCCGTGGCGCGTTATTCAAATACCTTAGAAATGCTATTACTTCAATTTCTCAAACATATGACTATTTTACACCATTTTAACCTGTTGGGGATAGGGGGCAGTATTTACACGGCCGGATAAAAAACGTACCCGATTTAATCTGGTTACTACTCCTGCCCAGTAACTAGAATATGCATATAATTATTGGCTTTGGATAGAAAACACCCTAAAGTTTCTAAAACTGTTTGAATGGTGTCTGTGAGTATAACAGAACTCATATGGCAGGCAAAAACCTGAGAAGATTCTGAACAGGAAGTGGCCTGTCTGACAAGTTGTTGTTCATCTTGGCTCTTTTTATTGAAGACTGAGGATCTTTGCTGTAACGTGACACTTCCTACGGCTCCCATAGGCTCCCAGAACCCGGGAAAAAGCTGAATGATATCGAGGCAGCCCCAGGCTGAAACATATTAGCGCTTTTGAATAGTGGCCGGTCAGAGTACTCTGAGACTCAGGCTCGTGCACGAGGGCACGAGATGTTTTTATTTTCTCTCTCTTTGTACGTATACACGCTTTCCCGGTCGGAATATTATCGCTTTTTTACGAGAAAAATGGCATAAAAATAGATTTTAAACAGCGGTTGACATGCTTCGAAGTACGGTAATGGAATATTTAGAACTTTTTGTCACGAAATGCGCCGTGCTCGTCACCCTTATTTACCCTTTCGGATAGTGTCTTGAACGCACGAACAAAACACCGCTATTTGGATATAACAATGGATTATTTGGGACCAAACCAACATTTGTTATTGAAGTAGAAGTCCTGGGAGTGCATTCTGACAAAGAACAGCAAAGGTAATAACATTTTTCTTATAGTAAATCTGACTTTGGTGAGTGCTAAACTTGCTGGGTGTCTAAATAGCTAGCCCTGTGATGCCGGGCTCTCTACTGAGAATATTGCAAAATGTGCTTTCACCGAAAAGCTATTTTAAAATCGGACATAGCGAGTGCATAGAGGAGTTCTGTATCTATAATTCTTAAAATAATTGTTATGTTTTTTGTGAACGTTTATCGTGAGTAATTTAGTAAATTCACCGGCAGTGTTCGGTGGGAATTCTAGTCACATGCTAGTCACATGCTAATGTAAAAAGCTGTTTTTTATATAAATATGAACTTGATTGAACAAAACATGCATGTATTGTATAACATAATGTCCTAGGGTTGTCATCTGATGAAGATCATCAAAGGTTAGTGCTGCATTTAGCTGTGGTTTGGGTTTATGTGATATTATATGCTAGCTTGAAAAATTGGTGTCTGATTATTTCTGGCTGGGTACTCTGCTGACATAATCTAATGTTTTGCTTTCGTTGTAAAGCCTTTTTGTAATCGGACAGTGTGGTTAGATTAACGAGAGTCTTGTCTTTAACCTCTATGGGCTAGGTGGGACGCTTGTGTCCCACCTACTCAACAGCCAGTGTAATCCCGTGGCGCGTTATTCAAATACCTCAAAAATGCAAAAACTTCAATTTTTCAAACATATGACTATTTTACACCATTTTAAAGACAAGACTCTCGTTAATCTAACCACACTGTCCGATTTCAAAAAGGCTTTACAACGAAAGCAAAACATTAGATTATGTCAGCAGAGTACCCAGCCAGAAATAATCAGACACCCATTTAGGTAAACAGACAAAAGAAAATAAAGCATGGGGTCGACTCGGGCACGCGCCTAAGCCAATAGTACTCTGATCGGCCACTTGCCAAACGCGATAATGTGTTTCAGCCAGAGGCTGCCTCGATATCATTCCGCTTTTTCCCGGGCTCTGAGAGCCTATGGGAGCCGTAGGAAGTGTCACGTTATAGCAAAGATCCTCAGTCTTCAATAAAAAGAGCCAAGATGAACAACAACTTGTCAGACAGGCCACTTCCTGCTTGGAATCTTCTCAGGTTTTGGCCTGCCATATGAGTTCTGTTATACTCACAGACACCATTCAAACAGTTTTAGAAACTTTAGGGTGTTTTCTATCCAAAGCCAATAATTATATGCATATTCTAGTTACTGGGCAGGAGTAGTAACCAGATTAAATCGGGTACGTTTTTTATCCGGCCGTGTAAATACTGCCCCCTAGCCCTAACAGGTTAACCTCAAATCTGAATTATATTGCGGTAGGCTAACGTCAGTCAGCCAGCTAGCTAGGTTGTAACCTGCTAGTTAATGTCAGCTATGCTAGCAATGATAGTGATAATGATGATCAAAATACAGTGCCTTGCGAAAGTATTCGGCCCCCTTGAACTTTTCGACCTTTTGCCACATTTCAGGCTTCAAACATAAAGATATAAAACTGTAATTTTTTGTGAAGAATCAACAACAAGTGGGACACAATCATGAAGTGGAACAAAATATATTGGATATTTCAAACTTTTTTAACAAATAAAAAACTGAAAAATTGGGCGTGCAAAATTATTCAGCCCCCTTAAGTTAATACTTTGTAGCGCCACCTTTTGCTGCGATTACAGCTGTAAGTCGCTTGGGGTATGTCTCTATCAGTTTTGCACATCGAGAGACTGAAATCTTTGCCCATTCCTCCTTGCAAAACAGCTCGAGCTCAGTGAGGTTGGATGGAGAGCGTTTGTGAACAGCAGTTTTCAGTTCTTTCCACAGATTCTCGATTGGATTCAGGTCTGGACTTTGACTTGGCCATTCTAACACCTGGATATGTTTATTTGTGAACCATTCCATTGTAGATTTTGCTTTATGTTTTGGATCATTGTCTAGTTGGAAGACAAATCTCCGTCCCAGTCTCAGGTCTTTTGCAGACACCATCAGGTTTTCTTCCAGAATGGTCCTGTATTTGGCTCCATCCATCTTCCCATCAATTTTTACCATCTTCCCTGCCCCTGCTGAAGAAAAGCAGGCCCAAACCATGATGCTGCCACCACCATGTTTGACAGTGGGGATGGTGTGTTCAGGGTGATGAGCTGTGTTGCTTTTAAGCCAAACATAACGTTTTGCATTGTTGCCAAAAAGTTCGATTTTGGTTTCATCTGACCAGAGCACCTTCTTCCACATGTTTGGTGTGTCTCCCAGGTGGCTAGTGGCAAACTTTAAACAACACTTTTTATGGATATCTTTAAGAAATGGCTTTCTTCTTGCCACTCTTCCATAAAGGCCAGATTTGTGCAGTATACGACTGATTGTTGTCCTATGGACAGAGTCTCCCACCTCAGCTGTAGATCTCTGCAGTTCATCCAGAGTGATCATGGGCCTCTTGGCTGCATCTCTGATCAGTCTTCTCCTTGTATGAGCTGAAAGTTTAGAGGGACGGCCGGGTCTTCATAGATTTGCAGTGGTCTGATACTCCTTCCATTATAATATTATCGCTTGCACAGTGCTCCTTGGGATGTTTAAAGCTTGGGAAATCTTTTTGTATCCAAATCCGGCTTTAAACTTCTCCACAACAGTATCTCGGACCTGCCTGGTGTGTTCCTTGTTCTTCATGATGCTCTCTGCGCTTTAAACGGACCTCTGAGACTATCACAGAGCAGGTGCATTTATACGGAGACTTGATTACACACAGGTGGATTCTATTTATCATCATTAGTCATTTAGGTCAACATTGGATCATTCAGAGATCCTCACTGAACTTCTGGAGAGAGTTTGCTGCACTGAAAGTAAAGGGGCTGAATAATTTTGCACGGCCAATTTTTCAGTTTTTTTATTTGTTAAAAAGGTTTGAAATATCCAATACATTTCGTTCCACTTCATAATTGTGTCCCACTTGTTGTTGATTCTTCACAAAAAATTACAGTTTTATATCTTTATGTTTGAAGCCTGAAATGTGGCAAAAGGTCGAAAAGTTCAAGGGGGCCGAATACTTTCGCAAGGCACTGTATATACATAACCAGATACATAACCAGCAGTCTATGGTCTAGCTACAGGAATACTCACCACCACTGGAGAACAATGAACTCCAACCAGCTATTATGCATTATAGGGTCCTTCGGCAGGGCATGCAAACCATAGTTGTTGGCTATGCATCCTGCTGGCAGCATGCATTACATGGTCAATCTGTTTGGGGCTTTTCAATCTCAAACGGCTGTGATGGTTTGGTTCCAAATAATCCATAGTTATATCCAAATAGTGGCGTTTTGTTTCGTGCGTTCAAGACACTACCCGAAGGGTAACGAAGGGTGACGTGCCCGACGCGTTTCGTGACAAAAAAATGCAAAATATTCCATTACCGTACTTCGAAGCATGTCAAACGCTGGTTAAAATCAATTTTAATTTTTTTTTCTCGTAAAATAGCGATAATATTCCGACCGGGAAACCCTGTTTTCGTTCAAAGACATGGAGTCGTCTCGTGCATGCGCGCCCCCGTCTCATTGTTCTCAGATCGACCACTTACCAAATGTGCTACTGTTTTTCAGCCATGGGCTGCAAAGTCATCATTCAACGTTCTGGCGCCTTCTGAGAGCCTATGGGAGCCTTAGAAAATGTCACGTTACAGCAGAGATCCTTTATTTTGGATAGAGATGGTGTAGAAGGCCAAGAAATGGTCAGAGAGGGCGCTTCCTGTTTGGAATCTTCTCAGGTTTTGGCCTGCCATATGAGTTCTGTTATACTCACAGACAACATTCAAACAGTTTTAGAAACTTTAGGGTTTTTTCTATCCAAATCAAACAATTATATGCATATTCTAGTTACTGGGCAGGAGTAGTAACCAGATTAAATCGGGTACATTTTTTATCCGGCCGTGCAAATACTGCCCCCTATCCCCAACAGGTTAATTAATTTGATTAATATTATGGTGCTTCTATTCCAAGAAAAACAGAAAACAAAACCCACATGGTTTCCGTTAGGAAAATACGGTGTGCTGTACAACATGACCGGCCTGGAGTAGGCTACAGTACTACAGTAAGAGCAAAATAATCCTAACATTTCCACAACCTAATTGTAGTCTAACCAATACCCAAACGGAGATTCAGTGAAAATAAAAATCTCATTGATTTATCAAGATCAGTCCCCATGCTTGTCTCAGAGCTGCGCTGTCTTGACCTATGAATGCTGTCTTTTTCCCCTTCCACTTGCCTCTTCCATTAATTTTGAAATAGTATTTTCCAGTAAGCATAATCAGTGCTCTAACTCCCCCTTGCGCAGGGTACCGTACTAAACCACAAATTACCTCTAAATCCCGCAGCATGATCTCAAAACCTTTAGTTGAGCAACCATTGTACATGTTCAACAATTTAGGCATTAAGCTCTTTTCTCCCCATCATAAACTTGGGATGGGGGTAAATAACAGTGATTCCTCTTAAAAAGGGGATGCATCTGAGCTTTCCAACAATGCCAGAAACATTACTGTACTCCTATTATTAAGCAAATAACATGAACATTTCCAATCAGATAAAAACAACTGCATTCACATTTGCAGACAGCGAGAGTGGCAACACATGGGAAACTAGAGCTTCTGATGTTATCAAAGCATAGCCTACATGAAAGTAGGAGAGTAAACATTATTGTATCTAGTTTAGGTTAGTTACAATTTAGGTTACTTACAGTTTAGTTAGTTACAATGAGTTACATGAAAGTAGGAGAGAGTAAACATTATTGTTTCTAGTTTAGGTTAGTTAAAATTTAAAGGGTAGGAAGCATGAGTTTTTATTCACCAAAGTACCAACATAGTGTGCTCAAAGGCATAGTTGTAGTCACTATCTGGTTACCTATTACTACAAACATAGTTATGTTTTTGGATTTTTGCATATTTATTCATTTATTTCTGGATACTTCCCACAATGCACAATTTCTCAACATCATATGGAGAATCTACTCTGCGTTAGTTAGCTCGAGCTGGCTAACGTAAGCCTTTAGCCAGCGGTGAGCTACAATCCACCATTCACAAGGAGGTGTGATTTAAACAACCAATGAGATTCCCCACATGTAGGGGCCGCAAAATCTCTGTGAAGAAGGCTACCAGAGTTTTTCAACCTTGTATTAGTTCTAGCGCTACAGTAGCTGACTGTGCTGTTGTTATCATTTTCATCTGGCTGGAGCCTTCCTCCAATCGTTGGCTTATTGTTGACTCTTCCCCTCATCTCCTGTGCCCAATGCCGCCATTGGATTATTGCCTCTAGAATCTACTTTGGATTTACCTCACTATATCACTATTGGATTAGCTGAATCTCCCTCGACCGGTAAAACGACCTCTCCCTCTGAGGCGCCTCTCTTCTTGTCTCTTCTTTGGTAGCTAACTCAGCTGTCAATCGGTAAGTCTCCACTCTCTCTACTTCTGTGAGTTCCTGCCTGTGCTAGACTAGTTGGTGTTGTTCTCTGGCTTACTATTTAGCTATGTCAATCGTGGTGGTTGGTAGCTAGACTAGTTAGCTGGCTAGGCTGGTAGGACTAACGTTAGCAGGTTAGTAGGGCTAACATTAGCCTCTCTAGGGTATGTGGGACGAAATCGTCCCACCTACTCAACAGCCAGTGGAATCCCGTGGCGCGTTATTCAAATACCTTAGAAATGATATTACTTCAATTTCTCAAACATATGACTATTTTACACCATTTTAAAGACAAGACTCTCGTTAATCTAACCACACTGTCTGATTTCAAAAAGGCTTTACAACGAAAGCAAAACATTAGATTATGTCAGCAGAGTACCCAGCCAGAAATAATCAGACACCCATTTTTTAAGCTAGCATATAATGTCACATAAACCCAAACAACAGCTAAATGCAGCACTAACCTTTGATGATCTTCATCAGATGACACTCCTAGGACATTATGTTATACAATACATGCATGTTTTATTCAATCAAGTTCATATTTATATCAAAAACCAGCTTTTTACATTAGCATGTGACGTTCAGAACTAGCATATCCACCGCAAACTTCCGGTGAATTTACTAAATTACTCATGATAAACGTTCACAAAAAACATAACAATTATTTAAAGAATTATAGATACAGAACTCCTTTATGCAATCGCTATATCCGATTTTAAAATAGATTTTCGGCAAAAGCACATTTTGCAATATTCTGAGTAGATAGCTCGCCATCACGGGCTAGCTATTTTGAACCCCACCAAGTTTGGTACTCACCAAACTCAGATTTACTATAATAAAAATTGGATTACCTTTGCTGTTCTTCGTCAGAATGCACTCCCAGGACTTCTACTTCAATAACAAATGTTGGTTTGGTTCAAAATAATCCATAGTTATGTTCAAATATCCTCTGTTTTGTTCGTGCGTTCAAGACACTATCCGAAGGGTGACGCGCCCGACGCGTTTCGTGACAAAAAAATTCTAAATATTACATTACCGTACTTCGAAGCATGTCAACCGCTGTTTAAAATCAAAGACGAAAAAATAAAAACATGGTGTCGCCTCGTGCACGCGCCCCAGTCTCATTGTTCTCTGATCGACCACTATCCAAATGCGCTACTGTTTTTCAGCCAGGGGCTCCAAAGGCATCATTCACCGTTTTGCCGCCTTCTGAGAGCCTATGGGAGCCGTAGGAAGTGTCACGTTACAGCAGAGATCCTCAGTTTTCAATAAAGAGAGTGTAGAAGCCCAAGAAATGGTCAGAGAGGGCACTTCCTGTAAGGAATCTTCTCAGGTTTTTGCCTGCCATATGAGTTCTGTTATACTCACAGACACCATTCAAACAGTTTTAGAAACTTTAGGGTTTTTTCTATCCAAATCAAACAATTATATGCATATTCTAGTTTCTGGGCAGTAGTAATAACCAGATTAAATCAGGTACGTTTTTTATCCGGCCGTGCAAATACTGCCCCCTACCCTAGAGAGGTTAACAGGCTAGTTGGCGAGCAACCTTGCAAGCTGATTTGTAACAATAAATGAATTAAGTATTTGCTTGTAAGTTGGCCGAAATTAAAATTAAAACCAGTACTCATGAGTGCAAACGATTTGATTACATTTGAAGTTATTTCTGTTGGAGTTCACATTATAGGGTGGTCCTCCATATTACATCACACTCCGCAAAAACATTTCCCGGCATGACTTGTTCAGAATTTAGATCGGTTTATGTAATAACTCAAAAAATAGAAAAGTGAGGTGTAACTTTGCAGTGCGACTTTTGATATGTATCCTAATGCAAATCCATATGTTACATGTGGTTACGTTTATGCTACCTACTGTTTAAGTGTCCTGACCAATGAGAGCATTGCATTAAATACTCTGATAAGGCATGCATGCTTATTATTGGGCAAAATGTGAAATTGAATGTCCATTAGTCTCACACGGAATTCTCGCGTCGTCACCACATTTTTATCAACTAAAATGTTTTTTTTTTCATGGCGTCTCATCTCGTTATCGTCATTAGTTCTCGTCAGGAAAAATAGGTACTTTTTGAATATTTTTTTGTCATAGTTATTGTTGATAAACTTAACACTGGTGCGGTTAGGCTACTAGCCCATAGAGACTCCAGGTCAGTGGGAACATTCTAATCTCAGCCCTTTTTCTGCTGAACACAAGCCTTTCCCTGGAACAGAGCTGCCTAACACACACACATACTCTCAGGGATAAATGTGCTAATGAACAGGAACAGCTGAGAATATTGAACAGTTCCAGATAGTGCTGACCATCTTCCCAACAGCACCCTGGGAAATTAACTAGACAAAGTCAGCTAATCAAAGATAGAGAGAGCGAGGGAGGGAAAGAGAGGTGAGAGAGAGAGATTATGCACTTACTCTACTTTCTCTCTCTACTGATTCTCTACTTTCATTATTTCTCTTTCTACTTTCTATTTATTTTAAATTCTCCTCCCCTTGTTATCTCCGTGTTCTCTCAGGCAGATCAAATCTGATTGAGGAGAGAGTAAAAGCTTGTTTCTCTGACATCTTCAAAGTAAACAGTGAAAACTTTGAGTCACAATATTTACCAGAGCCCCAAAAAAAACAGTTGACATTCTGATCAGAGAGAACATTACTGCTTATCACCGCTGCTCTCACTCTGTCTGCTCTTAGTAAAAAACACCAGATGCAAGCACTTGTTTATTATGTACTTTTACGTTCCATCATTCTTATCAGATCAGTGGAGGGCTGTTTGTTGTTTGATTTCTCTGTCTGTTCTTAATGTCAACACTTTTCATTCTCAAGACTTCTCCCCTCTCTTCGTGATTTCTCTCTTTGTGACTTCTCTCTCCCTCTCTCTTCTTCTCCCCCTTTCTGTCTCCCTCTCTCCTCTCCCTCTCCAATCAGTAGATAGCAGGTCAGATTCCTAATTACCCAATCAAGACTTAATCAGAGCTTCATCTGAGTTTCAAACATAGATGTAGATAGACATTGCATCGCTGTATCGGCCCCATTATGGCGTCTATGAGCACACGGGCATCTCCATTTTGAAGTAGTAATTTTTCTTCTACTAATTCTATAGGTTAGGGAGGGTCACATAATTCCATCCATATCACCAGGATTGATCAGCCAATTAATTATACTTGTTAGGAAACATTCCATAACTGCAGGTGGCAGTAAATTGCCAACCTTGGCTTTATACCTCTTCAAGCAACACACTCTAGGTTGCAGTGTGCAACCTTTCAGTTTGTTTGCTAACTCATAGAAAGTCTGACCCAGTTGAATACTTTAAAATGGTGAAAGTCTTCAACGGTGCTGCCCATGCTAAACTGTCTTTTGGGCACTTGAGTCCTCTTTTTATCTCTATGGTTCCAACCTTCATCTGACCCTCCTACAACATCACACGTAGAACATACAACCTAGAGCGGACCTTTCCATCAATCACACGTTACACATCGTTAACGAGAGATGTCGTGTGTGCGTGCGTGACCGACCCCTCGTTAGTGCAGTCTGATTGAACTGATTAGTTGTCACACATTAACAAGGAGATACATCAGCAGACAGACGGTAAGAGGATCTCCTTCACAGACCTAGGAGCACCTCTCCATAATTTATGATTAAATATTACTATGCATTCATAGATAAAATCCCATCTATTTAAAATAAATCAACTAAACAAACACAGATAGCTAAGAGTGGATTTGTCCAACTGAAATCTATTTTCACATATGCCAGATAGACCAGGGGTGTCAAACTCATTCCATCGAGGGCCTAGAGTCTGCAGACTTTTGTGCTTCTTTTCAATTAAGACCTAGACAACCAGGTGAGGGGAGTTCTTTCCTAATTAGTGACCTTAATTCATCATTAATCAAGTACAAGGGAGAATTGAAAACCCGCAGAAACTCTGCCTTCCATGGAATGAGTTTGACACGTGAGATAGGCCCACATGAAAAAATACTATAGTGTATACTATGGTAGGAATACTATAGTAGTCGCTGTGTTTTTGCAGACTTTACTGTAGTATTCACTGTAGTGTTTTTGAGGATTGAGGTCCACTATAGTATTAATACTGTAGTAAAACATTTTAATTACTGTAGTGTTTGGGTAGACTGTAGGGTACTGTGGCATTTACTATAGTGTTTATGTGGACTGTAGTATACTGTAGTATTTTTGGCGACATTACTGCTGTATTTACATAATTGTTTTTGGTTGAATATCTTTGACATAGAAGTGAGGGGCTTTCACCTTGATAAAACCTACTAGAGAAATACTAACGGAGCCAATTTCATCACTTCTACTCTTTTCTATAACCATAGGGAACACAATATATGGTTTTTATTTGGCATAAATAGGGATATCGGTGAGGGGAATGGGCAGGGTATATGCAAATTACACAGTCTACAAAACATTAAGAACATCTGCTCTTATCATGACATAGACTGAACACCTGAATCCAGGTGAAAGCTATGATCCCTTACTGATGTCACTTGTATAAATGGCGCTGGAAGAAATGGCAGCAGTTTTACGGGCGCCCAACCAATTGTGCTATTATGTGGGTTTGCTTCGCGTTATTTGTGACTTATTTTGTACATAATGTTTCTGCAACCGTATCATACGGCAAAAAAGAGCTTCTGGATATCAGGACAGCGATCACTCACCTCGGATTAGATGAAAAAAAAATCCTCAACAAGCAGGAAACACAGGATATACTGCTAACACCCGGCAAGGCCAACATCCCCGTTATTGGCAAGAGAAAGAGACGCAGGTACAGAGGACACAGAGCAGGGTGCCTCATAAGGATCCACAGAAGGCGAGTGGGAAAGCTGCCGTTATCGTCAATATTACTGGCTGAATGATGACATGGATATTCAGCTGGAGGGATATACGCTGCACCGGCAAGATAGAACAGCACACTCCGATAAGACGAGGGGGGGCGGTCTGTGCATATTTGTAAACAACAGCTGGTGTACGAAATCTAAGGAAGCCTCTAGATTTTGCTCGCCTGAAGTATCTTGTGTATCTTCTGATAAATTGCAGACCACACTACTTTCCTAGAGAGATTTCAGCTATACTTTTCGTGGCTGTTTATTTACCACCACAGACGGATGCTGGCACTAAGACCGCACTCAGTCAGCTGTATAAGGAAATAAGCAAACAGGAAACCGCTCACCCAGAGGTGGCGCTCCTAGTGGCTGATTTAAGTTTCCCTAATGTAGGGAAACTTAAATCAGTTCTACCTAATTTCTATCAACATGTGCAACAAGAGAGACTCTACACACAGAGACGCGTACAAAGCTGTCCCTCACCCTCCATTTGGTATATCCGACCACAATTCTATCCTTTTGATTCCTGCTTACAAGCCAAAATTAAAGCAGGAAGCACCAGTGACTCGGTCTATAAAAAAGTGGTCAGATGAAGCAGATGCTAAACTACAGGATTGTTTTGCTATCACAGACTGGAACATATCCCGGGATTCTTCTGATGGCATTGAGGAGTACACCACATCAGTCACTGGCTTTATCAATAAGTGCATTGAGGACGTCATCCCCACAGTGACTGTACGTACATACCCCAACCAGAAGCCATGTATTACAGGCAACATTCGCACTGAGCTAAAGGGTAGAGCTGCCGCTTTCAATGTGTGGGACTCTAACCCGGAAGCTTATAAGAAATCCTGCTATGCCCTCCGACGAACCATCAAACAGGAAAAGCGTCAATACAGGTGTCACGCCCTGACCTGAGAGAGACGGTTTGTGGTTAGGTCAGGGTGTGGGGTGGGCATTCTATGGTGTCTATTTCTTTGTGTTGAGCCAAGTATGGTTCCTAATCAGAGGCAGCTGTCTATCGTTGTGTCTGATTAGGAATCATACTTAGGCAGCCTTTCCCCACCTGTAGTTGTGGGATCTTATTTTTGTACTGCTTGTTATAGCCTGCAAGACGTGACGGTCGTTTGTTTATGATTTTGTTTAAGTGTTCTGATTTATAATAAATATTAAGATGAACACTCACCACGCTGCACCTTGGTCTACTCCTTTGGACGGTCGTTACAACAGGGCTAAGATTGAATCGTACTACACCGGCTCCGACACTTGTCTTATGTGGCAGGGCTTGCAAACTATTACAGACTACAAAGGCAAGCACAGCCGTGAGCTGCCCAGTGACACGAGCCTACCAGACGAGCTAAATCACTTCTATGCTCACTTTGAGGCAAGCAACACTGAGGCATGCATGAGAGCACCAGCAGTTCCGGACAACTGTGTGATCACACTCTCCGTAGCCGACGTGAGTAAGACCTTTAAACAGGTCAACATTCACAAGGCTGCGGAGCCAGACAGATTACCAGGACTCGGGGCATGTGCTGACCAACTGGCAGGTGTCTTCACTGACATTTTCAACATGTCCCTGATTGAGTCAGTAATAACAACATGTTTCAAGCAGACCACCATAGTCCCTGTGCCCAAGAACACGAAGGTAACCTGCCTAAATTACTACAGACCCGTAGCACTCACACACGTAGCCATGAAGTGCTTTGAAAGGCTGGTAATGGCTCACATCAACACCATTATCTCAGAAACCCTAGATCTACTCCAATTTGCATACTGCCCAAACAGATCCACTGATGATGCAATCTCTATTGCACTTCACACTGCCCTTTCCCACCTGGACAAAAGGAACACCTATGTGGGAATGCTAGTCATTGACTGTAGCTCAGCGTTCAACACTCTAGTACCGTCAAAGCTCATCACTAAGCTAAGGATCCTGGGACTAAACACCTCCCTCTGAAACTGGATCCTGGACTTCTTGACGGGACGCCCCAGGTGGTGAGGGTAGGTAGCAACACATCTGCCACGCTGATCCTCAACACTGGAGCCCCTCAGGGGTGCGTGCTCAGTCCCCTCCTGTACTCCTTGTTCACCCACGACTGCATGGCCAGGCACGACTCCAACACCATCATTAAGTTTGCAGACAACACAACAGTGGTAGGCCTGATCACCGACAATGACGAGATAGCCTATAGGGAGGAGGTCAGAGACCTGGTTGGCTGGTGCCAGAATAACAACCTATCCCTCAACGTAACCAAGACTAAGGAGATGATTGTGGACTACAGGAAAAGGAGGACTGAGCACGCCCTCATTCTCATCAACGGGGCTGTAGTGGAGCAGGTTGAGATCTTCAAGTTCCTTGGTGTCCACATCACCAACAAACTAGAATCGTTCAAACACACCAAGACAGTCATGAAGAGGGCACGACAAAGCCTATTCCCCCTCAGGAAACTAAAAAGATTTGGCATGGGTCCTCAGATCCTCAAAAGGTTCTACAACTGCAACATCGAGAGCATCCTGACTGGTTGCATCACTGCCTGGTACGGCAATTGATCGGCCTCCGACCACAAGGCACCACAGAGGGTAGTGTGTACGGCCCAGTACATCACTGGGGCTAAGCTGCCTGCCATCCAGGACCTCTACACCATGCGGTTTCAGAGGAAGGTCTTAAAAATTGTCAAAGACCCCAGCCACCCCAGTCATAGAATGTTCTCTCTACTTCCGCATGGCAAGCGGTACTGGAGTGCCAAGTCTAGGACAAAAAGGCTTCTCAACAGTTTTTACCCCCAAGCCATAAGACTCCTGAACAGGTAATCAAATCACTACACGGACTATTTGCATTGTGTGCCCCCCCCCCCCCCCCCCCGCCCCCTTCTTTCGCTGCTGCTACTCTCTGTTTATCATATATGCATAGTCACTTTAACTATACATTCATGTACGTACTACCTCAATTTTCCCGACCAACCAGTGTCCCCGCACATTGGCTAACCAGGCTATCTGCATTGTGTCCCGCCACCCACCACCCGCCAACCCCTCTTTTACGCAACTCCTACTCACTTTTTATCATATATGCATAGTCACTTTAACCATATCTACATGTTTATACTACCTCAATCAGCCTGACTAACCGGTGCATGTATGTAGCCTCGCTACTGTTATAGCCTCGCTACTGTATATAGTTTCGCTACTGTTATTTTTCACTGTCTTTTTACTGTTGTTTTTATTTCTTTACTTAACTATTGTTCACCTAATACCTTTTTTGCACTGTTGGTTAGAGCCTGTAAGTAAGCATTTCACTGTAAGGTCTACACCTGTTGTATTCAGCGCACGTGACAAATAAACTTTGATTTGTTAAATCCACTTCAATCATTGTAGATGAAGGGCAGGAGACAGGTTATAGAAGGATTTTTAGGTCTTGAAGCAATTGAGACATGGATTGTGTGTGTGCCATTAAGAGGGTGAACGGGCAAGACAATGTATTTAAGTGCCTTTGAACGGGGTATGGTAGTAGGTGCCAGGCACACTGGTTTGTGTCAAGAACTGCAACGCTGCTGGGTTTTTCACACTCAACAGTTTCCCGTGTGTAGCAAGAATGGTCCACCACCCAAAGGACATCCAGCCAAGTCAACATGGTCCAGAATCCCTGTGGAACGCTTTCAAAACCTTGTAGAGTGCTTGCCCTGATGATTTGAGGCTGTTCTGAAGGCAAAAGTGGGTGCAACTCAATATAAGGTAAGTGTTCCTAATGTTTGGTATCCTCAGTGTATATACTGTAGTATTTACTATAGTAAAACAATATATATACTGTTTTTGCTTAACGTTTTATTGTATTTACTGCAGTGTTGTTTTGTGGATAATTCTGATGTATTTACTATAGTACTCTATAATATACTACCAAATTATACATAATTCTATAGTAAGTATTCTAGTATTTATAGTAAACTTCAGTACTTTTTATGTGGGTGCAGTGATATGTCTTTGTATTGTATAGAGACACATGCACATGAGTCACCCATGGGTAAAAAGGTATGCGCTTGACTGTAAGACACTTTGGATAAAAGCGTCTGCTAAATGTCATATATTATATATAACTCATATATATATATAGGACCAAGGAAGGAGAGAAGAGAGGAAGGGAAGAGACTGGAGGACAGATATGGTGAGGATGGATACTAGAGAAGTAGAGGGAGGACAGACAGGAGAAATGGAGAAAGGATCGAACAGAGAAGATAGATTGAGCAACGAAAGGGGGAAGAGTAAAGCAGACTAAAGAGATCATACAACATAAAAGCAGCAGGAGAAGCCTTGAACAGCACAGAGAAACAGACTTCTCTTCTAATGACCTAGTTCCAGCTAACAATGCCAGATGAAGACAACATTGCTGATGTGTTCCTGCTGTACAATAATCTGACTCTGTGTGTGTGTGTGTGTGTGTGTGTGTGTGTGTGTGTATGTGTGTTCCGAGTCAATGCTGTTCACTCGTGTTTCATGTGTTTGGAAACTTGTAATGATTAATGCTGATAAAATTATTTCCAGCAACAGCAGCTCATTTACATAATAGACAATTTACTACATGGTTTATTAAATACATACACATAATTATTTACACCCCCCTACACACACACACACACACACACACACACCACACACACCACACACGCACACACCATGTTGAAGTACAGATAGAGGATCTGTTCTCAGTGTTAGTCGGTCTTGTTTTTTCACATCAGTGACTCTCTCTAAATCAAATCAAATGTATTTATAAAGCCCTTCTTACATCAGCTGATATCTCAAAGTGCTGCACAGAAACCCAGCCTAAAACCCCAAACAACAAGCAATACAGGTGTAGAAGAAGCACAGTGGCTAGGAAAAACTCCCTAGAAAGGAACCAGGCTATGAGGGGTGGCCAGTCCCCTTCTGACTGTGCCGGGTGGAGATTATAACAGAACATGGCCAAGATGTTCAAATGTGCATCAGTGACCAGCAGGGTCAAATAATAATAATCACAGTGGATGTCGAGGGTGCAACAGGTCAGCACCTCAGGAGTAAATGTCAGTTGGCTTTTCATAGCTGATCATTCAGAGTACCTCTACCGCTCCTGCTGTCTCTAGAGAGTTGAAAACAGCAGGTCTGGGACAGGTAGCACTTCTGGTGAACCGGTCAGGGTTCCAGAGCCGCAGGCAGAACAGTTGAAACTGGAGCAGCAGCACGGTCAGGTGGACTGGGGACAGCAAGGAGTCATCAGGCCAGGTAGTCCTGAGGCATGGTCCTAGGGCTCAGGTCCTCCGAGAGAGAGAAAGATAGAAAGAAAGAAAGAAAGAAAGAAAGAAAGAAAGAAAGAAAGAAAGAAAGAAAGAAAGAAAGAAAGTGAGAGATTTAGAGAGAGCATACTTAAATTCACTCAGGACACAGGATAAGACAGGAGAAATACTCCAGATTTAACTTCTTATGGATGGTGGCAGTATTGAGTCGCTTGGATGACTGATGTGCCCAGAGTAAACTGCCTCCTACTCACTCCCAGAAACGAAGATATGCATATTATTAGTAGATTTGGATAGAAAACACTCTGAAGTTTCTAAAACTGTTTGAATGATGTCTGCGAGTATAACAGAGCTCATATGGCAGGCAAAAACCTGAGAAAAAATCCAACCAGGAAGTGATTTGTAGTTCTATCTAATCCCTGTTCAAACTACAGTGTCTGTGGGGTCATTTTGCACTTCCTAAGGCTTCCATTGGCTGTCAACAGCCTTTAGAAACGTCTTTCATGGGTCTCCTGTTACTGGGCAGAGAACAGGAGCTTAGTCTATCAGTGGACTGCCTGGGAGCAGTGAGTTGTTTACTGCGCATTCACACTGGTGCGCTGCTCATTCTTTTTCTTCTGTAATGAATACGCTATTGTCCGGTTGGAATATTATCGACGTTTAATTTTAAAAAGACCCTAAGGATTGATTGTAAACATCGTTTGACATGTTTCTACGAACGGTAATGGAACTATTTGACTTTTTGTCTCTTATTTTACGCACACGCGTTAATCCTTTGGATAGTGATCTGTACGCACAAACAAAACTGAGGTATTTGGACATAAATATGGAGTATTTCGAACAAAAAGAACATTTCTTGTCGAAGTAGGAGTCCTGGGAGTGCATTCAGACCAAGATCAGCAAAGGTAAGGGAATATTTATAATACTAATTCTGAGTCTAGTGCACTCCAGAACTTTGCTTGTATCTGTATAGCTTCCTTTGATGGTTGAGCTCTGTACTCCGAATATTGACAAATGTGCTTTCGCCGAAAAGCTATTTTAAAATCTGACACAGCGGTAGCATTAAGGAGTAGTATATCTATAATTCTTTCAATAACTGTTGTAAATTTAATCAACGTTTATGATGAGTATTTTTGTAAATTGATGCGCTCATTCACCGGTAGTTTTGGTGGGAATACATTTTCTGAACATCACGCGCCAATGTAAAATGGGGTTTATGGATATAAATATGAACTTTAGCGATCAAAACATACATGTATTTTGTAACATTGAGTCCTGGGAGTGTCATCTGATGAAGATCATCAAAGGTTAGTAATTGATTTTAGCTGACTTCCTGGTTTTTGTGATGCCTCTGCTTGCTTGGAAAATGGCTGTGTGATTTTTCTTGTTTTGGTGCTGTCCTAACATAATCTAATGTTTTGCTTTCGCCGTAAAGCCTTTTTGAAATCGGACACTGTGGTTAGATTAAGGAGAATCTTATCGTTAAAATGGTGTATAATATTTGTATGTTTGAGAAATTTTAATTGTGAGATTTTTGTTGTTTTGAATTTGTCGCCGTGCACTTTCACTGGCTGTCGTCATATCGATCCTGCTAACGGGATCAAGCCATAACAGGATAACAGACTGACCCTAGCCCCCCGACACATAAACTACTGCAGCATACATACTGGAGGCTGAGACAGGAGGGGTCAGGAGACACTGTGGCCCCATCCGACGATACCACCGGACAGGGCCAAACAGGCTGGATATAACCCCACCCACTTTGCCAAATCACAGCCCCCACACCACTAGAGGGATATCTCCAACCACCAACTTACCATCCTGAGACAAGGCCGAGTATAGCCCACAAAGATCTCCGCCACGGCACAACCCAAAGGGGGTGCCAACCCAGCCAGGAAGATCACGTCAGTGACTTAACCCACTCAAGTGACGCACCCCTCTTAGGGATGGCATGAAGAGCACCAGTAAGCTAGTGGCCCCTGTAATAGGGTTAGAGGCAGAGAATCCCAGTGGAGAGAGGGGAACTTTCTCCAGTGCCTTTCCGTTCACCTTCACACTCCTGGGCCAGACTACACTCAATCACAGGACCTACTGAAGAGATGAGTCTTCAATAAAGACTTAACTTCTATGGCCTACGTGGGATGCGAGCGTCCCACCTGCGGGACACAGCCAGTGAAATATCAGGGCGGCAAATTCAAAAACAACAAAATGTCATAATTCAACTTTCTCAAACATATAACTATTTTACACCATTTTAAAGATACACCTCTCCTTGATGTAACCACATTGTCCGATTTCAAAAAGGCTTTACAGCGAAAGCAAAACATTAGATTATGTGAGGAGAGTACATTGACAAAAATAATCACACAGCCATTTTCCAAGCAAGGACATGTGTCATTAAAACCCAAAACACAGCTAAATGAAGCACTAACCTTTGACGATCATCATCAGATGACACTCCTAGGACATTATGTTACACAAAACATGTATGTTTTGTTCGATAAAATTCATATTTATATCCAAAAACAGCATTTTACATTGGCGCGTGATGTTCAGAAAATGTATTCCCACCAAAACTACCGGTGAATTTGCACATCAATTTACAAAAATACTCATCATAAACGTTGACAAAATATATAACAATTATTTAAAGAATTATAGATAAACTACTCCTGGATACAACCGCTGTGTCAGATTTTAAAATAGCTTTACGGAGAAAGCACATTTTTCAATATTCTGAGTACATAGCTCAGCCATCACTGCGAGCTACACAGACACCCGCCAAGTTCGGGGCCACCTAAACTCAGAATTAGTATTAGAAATATTCTCTTACCTTTGCTGATCTTCCACAGAATGCACTCCCAGGACTGCCTCTTCCACAAGAAATGTTGTTTTTGT
This sequence comes from Salmo salar, assembly GCF_965601325.2. Taxonomy (NCBI): domain Eukaryota; kingdom Metazoa; phylum Chordata; class Actinopteri; order Salmoniformes; family Salmonidae; genus Salmo; species Salmo salar. The sequence continues at coordinate 86,744,232 of NC_138301.1, forward strand.
TCGAAATAATCCATATTTATGTCCAAATACCTCTGTTTTGTTTGTGCGTTCAGAGCACTATCCAAAGGCATAACGCGCGAGCGCGGTACCAGAGACGAAAAGTCAAAATGTTCCATTACCATACTTAGAAGCATGTCAAATGCTGTTTAAAATCAATCTTCATGGTATTTTTTATGTAAAATTGTGATAATACTCCAACTGGACAATAGCGTATTCATTCAAGGAGAAAAAGAAGGAACGGCGTGCTCGCGGGATCGAGCATATCCAATCCCTTTGTTGCCAGGCAGTCCACTCAGTAACTGAGCTCATATTATCTGCCCAGTGACAGGAGAATGCTGAAACAACTTTCTGCAGGCTTTTGACAGCCAATGGAAGCCTTAGGAAGTGCAACGTAAGCCCACAGATACTGTAGTTTCGAAAGGGACTAGAAAGAAGAACTACAATTCTCAGATCCTCCACTTCCTGGTTGACTTTTTCTCAGGTTTTTGCCTGCCATATGAGGTCTGTTATACTCACAGACACCATTCAAACAGTTTTAGAAACTTCAGAGTGTTTCCTATCTAAATCTACTAATAATATGCATATTCTAGTTTCTGGGCCAGAGTAGTGACCTGTTTAAATTGGGTACGTTTTTCATCCGGCCGTGAAAATACTGCCCCCTAGCCCAGACAGGTTAAAGGTTGAGACCGTGTCTGCGTCCCTCACATGGGTAGGCAGACCATTCCATTAACCTCTTACATCTAGACGTTCCGCTAGCGGAACACCTGCTCCAATATCCAATGATAGGCGTGGTGCGAATTACAAATTCCTCAAAAATACAAAAACTTCAATTTTTCAAACATATGACTATTTTCCAGCATTTTAAAGACAAGACTCTCCTTTATCTAACCACACTGTCCGATTTCAAAAAGGCTTTACAGCGAAAGCAAAACATTAGATTATGTCAGCAGAGTACCCAGCCAGAAATAATCAGACACCCATTTTTCAAGCTAGCATATAATGTCACAAAAAACAAAACCACAGCTAAATGCAGCACTAACCTTTGATGATCTTCATCAGATGACACTCCTAGGACATTATGTTATACAATACATGCATGTTTTGTTCAATCAAGTTCATATTAATATCAAAAAACAGCTTTTTACATTAGCATGTGACGTTCAGAACTAGCATTCCCACCGAACACTTCCGGTGAATTTACTAAATTACTCACGATAAACGTTCACAAAAAACATAACAATTATTTTTAAAGATTTATAGGCACAGAACTCCTTTATGCAATCGCGGTGTTCGATTTTAAAATAGCTTTTTGGTGAAAGCACATTTTGCAATATTCTGAGTAGATAGCCCGGCCATCACAGGCTAGCTATTTTGACACCCACCAAGTTTGGTACTCTCCAAACTCAGATTTACTATAAGAAAAATTGGATTACCTTTGCTGTTCTTTGTCAGAATGCACTCCCAGGACTTCTACTTCAACAACAAATGTTGGTTTGGTTCCAAATAATCCATAGTTATATCCAAATAGCGGCGTTTTGTTCGTGCGTTCAAGACACTATCCGAAGGGTGACGCGCCGGTGCATATCGTGACAATTTTTTTAAAAATATTCCATTACCGTACTTCAAAGCATGTCAAACGCTGTTTAAAATCAATTTTTATGCGATTTTTCTCGTAAAATAGCGATAATATTCCGACCGGGAGTCGTTGTTTTCGTTCAAAGACTGAAAAAGTAAAATGGACTCTTCACGTGCACGCGCACACCCGTCTCATTGTTCTCAGATCGACCACTTACCAAATGCGCCACTGTTTTTCAGCCAGTAACTGCAGAGTCATTATTCAACGTTCTGGCGCCTTCTGAGAGCCTATGGGAGCCTAAGAAAGTGTCACGTTACAGCAGAGATCCTCTGTTTTGGATAGAGATGACAAAGAAGGCCAAGAAATGGTCAGAGAGGGCGCTTCCTGTTTGGAATCTTCTCAGGTTTTGGCCTGCCATATGAGTTCTGTTACACTCACAGACACCATTCAAACAGTTTTAGAAACTTTAGGGTGTTTTCTATCCAAATCAAACAATTATATGCATATTCTAGTTACTGGGCAGGAGTAGTAACCAGATTAAATCGGGTACGTTTTTTATCCGGCCGTGCAAATACTGCCCCCTATCCCCAACAGGTTAATCCCACCACAGTGTCCGATTTCAAAAAGGTTTTACGGTGAAAGCATACCATGCGATTATGTTAGATCAGTGCCTAGTCACAAAAAAACATACAGCCATTTTCCAGCCAAAGAGAGGAGTCACAAAAAGCAGAAATAGAGGTAAAATGAATCACTAACCTTTGATGATCTTCATCAGATGGCACTCATAGGACTTCATGTTACACAATACATGTATGTTTTGTTCAAAAAAGTTCATATTTATATCCAAAAATCTCAGTTTCCATTGGCGCGTTATCTTCAGTAATGTTTTGCTTCCAAAACAACCGGTGATTTTGCAGAGAGCCACATCAATTTACAGAAATACTCATCATAAACGTTGATTAAAAATACAAGTTTTATTCATAGAATTAAAGATACACTTCTCCTTAATGCAACTGCTGTGTTAGATTTCAAAAAAGCTTTACGGCAAAAGCACACCTTGCAATAATCTGAGTACAGCGCTCAGGCACCAAAACAAGCCATACAGATACCCGCCATGTTGTGGAGTCAACAAAAGTCAGAAATAGCATTATAAATATTCACTTACCTTTGATGATCTTCATCGGAATGCACTCCCAGGAATCCCAGTTCGACAATAAATGTTCAGTTTGTTCGATAAAGTCCATATTTATGTCCAAATACCTCCCTTTTGTTCACGCGTTCAGTCCAAATGCAAAATGCGCGAGCACTAAGTTCAGACGAAAAGTCTAAAAAGTTCAATTACAGTTCGTAGAAACATGTCAAACGATGTCAATCTTTAGGATGTTTTTATCATAAATCTTCAATAATATTCCAACCGGACAATTCCTTTGTCTTCAGAAATGAAAAGGAACTCAGCTCTCTCTCACGGCCGCGCGCATGACTGACGTCATGGCATTTTTCCAGACACCTGATTCCAATAGCTCTTATTCTCTCCCCATTCACAGTAGAAGCCTGAAACAACGTTCTAACGACTGTTGACATCTGGTGGAAGCCTTAGGAAGTGCAATATGTCCCCACAAACACTGTATATTGGATAGGCAATCACTTGAAAAACTACAAACCTCAGATTTCCCACTTCCTGGTTGGATTTGTTCTCAGCTTTTTGCCTGCCATATGATTTCTGTTATACTCACAGACATCATTCAAACAGTTTTAGAAACTTCTATCCAAATCTACTAATAATATGGATATCCTAGCTTCTGGGCCTGAGTAGCAGGCAGTGTACTCTGGGCATGCTTTTCATCCGGATGTCAAAATACTGCCCACTAGCCCAAAGAAGTTATAAACTTAACTCCTAGTTAATCCAACCGCGTTGTCAGATATCAAGCGAAAGCATTCCATGCGATTATCTGAGGACATCGCCCCACACCAAAATACTTTTCCAAACCAGCTCAGGCATCACAAAAGTAACAAACAGCAATAAAATAAATCACTTACCTTTGAAGATCTTCCTCTGTTTGCAATCCCAAGGGTCCCAGCTACACAACAAATGGTTGTTTTGTTCAATAAAGTCCTTCTTTATATCCCAAAAATGTCAGTTTAGTTGGCGCGCTTGATTCAGTAATCCACTCGTTCAACATGCATACAAACAAATCCAAAAAGTTATAAGTAAAGTTCGTCCAAACAAGTCAAATGATGTTTCTAATTAATCCTCTGGTACTCTAATATCTAAATAAACTATAACATTTAAGACGGAGAATAGTATGTTCAATAGGGAAGATAAATAACGAAGAGCGCACGCAACAAGACTACATTTCTAATGAGAGACACCTTGGAAAAACTCCAACTACTCGGTCATTTTTCAGAAAACAAGCCTGAAACCCTTTCTAAAGACTGTTGACATCTAGTGGAAGCCATAGGAACTGCAATCTGGGAGCTATTTATTTTTATATCCCATAGACAAGCATTGCAATGGACTGTGACATCAAAAAAACATTTTCCGGGTGGATGTTCCTCGGGTTTTCACCTGCCATATCAGTTCTGTTATACTCACATACATTATTTTAACAGTTCTAGAAACTTCAGAGTGTTTTCTATCCAATGCTACCATTATATGCATATCCTAGCTTCTGGGCCTGAGTAACAGGCAGTTTACTTTGGGCACGTCATTCATCCGAACTTACGAACACTGCCCCGTAGCCCTAAGAGGTTTTAGAATCAGATCCAACAATAATATCAAGGGGTTAGAAATCCAGGGCTTAAAAACAAAGGTGCCATTGCATGCTGATTTTTTTCTAAATGTATTTTTTATTTGACCTTTTATTTATACAGGTTTCTCATTGAGATAACATCTCTTTTTCAAGAGAGACCTGGTCCAATTGCAGCAGGGGAACAAAGTTTTAGACAAAACTACTTACATACACTAACACAACATTAAACAAAACTATAGACACATACACTGCGTGCACAGTTATTAGGCAAGTGAGTATTCTGATCTTATCATTGTTTCTATTCACATTTTCAAACTCCAAACCAAATAAACTTGAATGCTTATTGGATTGAATCATTTTCAGGTGATATGTATTTGTGTAATGAGGGAGGGTGTGGCGAAAGTGAATAACACCTTATATCAAGGTGTGCGTAATTATTAGGCAGCCTCATTACCTCAGATAAAATGGGCCAAAAAACGAATTTAACTGACACTGAAAAGCCAAAAATGTAAAATGCCTTTCAGACGGATGCGACACTCTATAAATAGCTAAACTATTGAGGTGTGACCACCGGACATTCAAACGTTTTGTTGTGAATAGTGAACTGGGGCGCAAAAAACGCATTGGGAAGAAAAGGCGCAAATTAACTGCAAAAGACTTAAACGTCAAACTCCCTGGAATCCATTATCCTCCAGTGCCACCATATTCCAGAACTGCAACCTTCCTGGAGTGTTCAGAAGGACAAGGTGTCAAGTGCTCAGAGACATGGCCAAGGTCAAGAAGACTGAAACAAGACCACCACTGAATAAGATTCACAAGTTGAAGTGTCAAGATTGGGCAAAGAATACCTGAAATACCTGAAGACAGATTTTTCAAAGGTTTTATGGACAGATGAAATGAAAGTGACTCTTGATGGACCAAATGGATGGGCCCGTAGCTGGATCAGTAATGGACACAGGGCACCACTTTGAGTCAGGTGCCAGCAAGGTGAAGGAGGGGTACTGGTATGGGCTGCTATCATTGAGGATGAGGAAGTTGGACCTTTTTGGGTTGAAGATGGACTGAAACTCAACTCCCAAACCTACTGCCAGTTTCTGGAAGATTCTTTCGTCAAACAGTGGTACAGGAAGAAGTCCTCAGCATTCTAGAAGGCCATGATCTTTATGCAGGACAATGCTCCATCACATGCATCCAAGTGCTCCACTGCTTGGCTAGCCAGCAAGGGCCTCAAAGATGCCTGAATAATGACCTGGCCGCCTTCCTCACATGACTTAAATCCTTCTGAGAACTTGTGGGCCCTTCTCAAACGTGAGATTTACAGTGATGGAAGACAATACACCTTTTTGAACAGCATTTGGGAGGCTGTGGTTGCTGCTTCAGCGAAAATTGATCGTGAACAGATCAAGTAACTGACAGACTCCATGGATGGAAGGCTCATGGCAGTTATTGAAAATAGGGGTGTCTATATTGGTCACTGAGGCCAAAAATGTTATATAATTGTCATTTTGTGTTACTTATCTGTTACACTTACTCTAAAAATTGAGAATAAACAAGTGAGTTAAGATAAATTATTTTTGTAACTTAGTTGCCTAATAATTCTGGACACTAATAGTTGCCTAATAATTGTACACACTTCTATTTCCCTGAGAAAGACAAAACTCACTTTTCCTTTGTTAAACATTCAGGTTTGAGGTTCAATAACATTTTGGATTGACTGAGAGCATTGTGTTTGTTCAACAATAAAATGAATCCCGAGGAATACAATTTGCCTAATAATTGTGCACGCAGTGTATAGTACAACATCATGTAAAATAAATCATAAACGCCTTGACTAAAAATCACCTGTCCTAAAGACAATTACACTCTATGACATTTACATCGATCAAGTGTTTAAACTCCACCAACGAGATTAAATCATAACATTTTTAAATGTTCAGGAGAGAATTCCAGGACCACGGAGCTGAGCAACTAAAATTCTTTCTACCATAACCTGTTGTAATTCTTGGTACTGTTAAAAGCAAATGCGACCGTAAATTATATTTATTTACCGACCTGATTAAAAAACAGATAAAATGGCATTTTACCCAGTATGTCCTTATAAATCAGTGTATACCAGTGTTTAAGCCTACGCAAGGTCAATGACTACCAGCCAACAGTGCTGTAGAGATCACAATGATGTGTTAGACATTTTTTGATTTGTAATGAACCTGAGGGCCGCATGATATACTGAATCAAGTGCTCTCAGAGTAGTGGTTGAGGCCTGTACATATATAACATCACCAAAATCTAAAACCGTCAGTAATGTACATCGTACCAGCTCTTTCCTGGCCTCCAGAGAAAAACAAGCCTTATGCCGGTAATAAAAACCTATTCATGGTTTCTTTTAAATCCACAATTTGGATCCCTCCACAGCCTCAGAGGATCTAGATACTTTTTTAAACCTCTCTGGATTACAAGGTGCACTATATTATGTATTGGATCACCAAAAAATGTTACTTTTACATTACTGTGTAATTTACCAATAAAATGGTCTGACAGTGATGTGGACATACTTGGTATACATATCCAGAAAGAAAGAAATGATCTCAACTTTAATAGAAAGTTAGCAAAAATAGATAAGATCTTGCTACCATGGAAAGGAAAATACCTGTCTATTTTTGGAAAAATCTCCCTGATTAACTCTTTAGTCATATCTCAGTTTACCTATTTACTTATGGTTTTACCTACACCTAGCGACCTTTTTTCAATTTTATTTGGAATGGCAAGCCAGGCAAAATTATAAGGACCTATTAATATAATTAATGTGAATTCGGAGGGTAGAAATTATTAAATATTAAAGCATTAGACCTCTCACTAAAGGCGTCAGTCATGCAAAAGTTATTCTTCAATCCGAACTGGTTCTCTAGAAAATTTGTAAGATTGTCTCACCCCATGTTCAAGAACGTGTGACGTGGTAAGGTTAGACCTAGGTGCAGAAAAGAGACCAGATGAGGAATCGGTGGTTAAGGATGAATATAATACTTTACTAAGAAACGGTAGCAGCAGGATCAGAGTATAGTTGGAAAAAACACTAGGAAACAAACGCACATGGTAAAAATTGAGATGGGAGAAATGGAAGGATGGACAGACCCTCATAGACCTGGGAAGCTGGAGACGATAGGTGACCGTGTTGATGAGACTCAGGATTTTGAATGGTCCCATGACAAACTGACACTCGAACGGTGAGAGTCCAGTGTGTTGTGGACATGCTCCGCACAGTTGAGGAACTTGCTCCAGTTGCTGGCCTGGGTGGAGACAAAACAGTGGTGGAATTTCTCCAGCTCCTGGTTGGCCCGCTCCGTTTTCCCATTCGACTGTGGGTGGAACTGAGGAGAAACTCACCGACGCCCCCAACAGGGAGAAGAAGGCTTTCCAATACCGTGTGATGAACTGGGGCCCACGATCTAAGACAATGTCCTGGGGAAGTCCTTGTAGTCAGAAGACATGGTTAATCATGAGATCAGTGGTCTCCTTCACTGAGGGCAACTTGGGTAAGGCAATGAAATGGGTTGCCTTGGAGAACCGATCAACGACCCCCAGGATAGTGGTAAGCTCTTGGGATGGAGGTAACACTGTCGATAAAGTCTATGGACAGGTGGGACCAGAGTCAGCTGGGGATGGGCAGAGGTTGGAGCAACCCAGCCGGTCGCTGGCATGAGGACTTGCTCTGGAACAGGCTGCAACAAAGGATCTCACCTCCTCAATCATGTTGGGCCACCAGAATTTCCACCTCAGGAACTCCGGTGTCCGATTAACACCTGAAGAGGAGTGTCCCCATTGTAGTACTTGGGAACTGGCTGATCGCGGAACGTAAAGTCTGTCACGAAAGGATGAGGTGCCCCCTCCAACCAGTGTCTCCACACCTCAAGGGCCCGCTTGCCTACATTGTAGTTGTGTTCTGCTTGTGAGAACCACTTGGAGAGAAAAGAGCATGGGTGCAGTTTCGTGTCCTCCTCGTTCCGCTGTGAAAGAACCGCCCTTGCTCCGGTGTCCGAGGCATCCACCTCTACCACAAAAGGTTGAGTAGGATCAGGATGAACGAGGATGGGTCCATGAATGTCGGGAGTCCAGCAAAATTGGATCTGGGACTTGCGGGTTAGGACCGTTCGGCGCTGCCAAAGCACCAAAGTTGCATATTAAAACACCTGTAAAAATTGGCAAATTCGAGGAACCGCTGGACCTGCTTGAGTGAGGTGGGACTGGGCTAGTCGGCGACCGCCTCAACCTTTACGGGGTACATTTGGATTCCTGCGGTAGAGATAATGTGACCCAGGAAGGAATAACTTACACTTCTCTATCTTGACATATTGTTGACTCTGCAGGAGGCATCTCAGGACTTGGCAGACGTGCAGTGTATGTTCAGAAAAGATCAGGATGTCGTCAAGGGAAACAAAGACAAATTTAGCACATACCTAAGAGTGTCATTGATCAATGCTTGAAAGACTGCCGGTGAGTTCGACAATCTGAAGGGCATGACTAAATACTCATAGTGACCACTAGGGGTGTTAACCTCTCTGGAGTAGGGGGCAGTATTTTGACATCTGGATGAAAAGCGTGCCCAAAGTAGGATATGCATATAATTGGTAGATTTGGATAGAAAACACAAAATCACAGAACTGATTTGGCAGGCAAAACCCAGAGGGCAAACCATCCAGGGAAAAGAAAAATTGAGGTCATAGAATTTTCCAATAACTTTCTATGGCATACCCTATTTATTCAGAACCTGGTTCCAGTTCCTATGGCTTCCACTAGATGTCAACAGTCTTTAGAAATTGTTCGATGTTTTTCTTTTGAGAAATGAAAAAGTAGGGCTGTTCTTTATAAGTATCACTCCAGGTGGACTCTACTGTTTTGGTGCGCGTGAACTGGAGCGTGCTTCACGTTGTTTTTATCCGGTATTAGAAAAAGTTTATTCCGTCTTAAATTGTATTGATTATTTACGTTGTAGGGTCCCTGAGGTTGAATTAGGAACGGAGTTTGAAATGTTTGGACCAAGTTTACAGGTAACTTATTAGATACTTTGTAGGCATGTTGGGCGAGTTGAAACCGGTGTATTTCTGAATCAAACGCACCAAATAAATTGACATTTTTGGGACATAAAGAAGGACATTATCGAACAAAAGGACCATTTGTGATGTTTCTGGAACATTATATCACTATTTCTGACTTTCGTGGCGCACCTGCCTGGTTGAAATATGTTTTGCATGCTTTTGTATGCAGGGCGCTGTCCTCAGAGAATAGCATGGTTTGCTTTCGCCGTAAAGCCTTTTTGAAATCTGATACAGCGGCTGGATTAACAAGAAGTTAAGCTTTATTGGCGCAATCAAACAAGCTAAGCGTCAGTATAGAGACAGTGGAGTCACAATTCAACGGCTCAGACACGAGAGGTATGTGGCAGGGTCTACAGTCAACCACGGACTACAAAAGAAAAACCAGCCCCATCGCGGATCACGATGCCTTGCTCCCAGACAGACTGAACAACTTTTTTGCTCGCTTTGAGGACAATACAGTGCCACTGACATGGCCCGCTACCAAAACCTGCGGGCTCTCCTTCAGTGAAGCCAACGTGAATAAAACATTTAAACGTGTTAACCCTCGCAAGGCTGCAGGCCCAGACGGCATCCCTGGCCGCGTCCTCAGAGCATGCGCAGACCAGATGGCTGGTGTGTTTACGGACATATTCAATCACATCCTTATCCCAGTCTGCTGTCTCCACATGCTTCAAGAGGGCCACCATTGTTCCTGTTCCCAAGAAAGCTAAGGTAACTGAGCTAAATGACTACCGCCCTGTAGCACTCACTTCCGTCATCATGAAGTGCTTTGAGAGACTAGTCAAGGACCATATCACCTCCACCCTACCTGACACCCTAGACCCACTCCAATTTGCTTACCGCCACAATAGGTCCACAGACGACGCAATCGCCATCACACTGCACACTGCTCTAACCCATCTGGACAAGAGGAATACCTATGTAAGAATGTTGTTAACCTGTTAGGGCTAGGGGGCAGCATTGACACGGCTGGATAAAAAACATACCCGATTTAATCTGGTTACCACTCCTACTCAGTAACTAGAATATGCATATACTTATTACATATGGATAGAAAACACCCTAAATTTTCTAAAACTGTTTGAATGGTGTCTGTGAGTATAACAGAACTCAAATGGCAGGTCAAAACCTGAGAGATTCCTTTACAGGAAGTGGCCTGTCTGACCATTTGTTGAACTTCTTTTCCATCTCTATCATTTACTAAGGATCTCTGCTCTAACGTGACACTTCCCACGTCGTCCATAGGCGCTCAGAGCCCGGGAAAAAACAGAATGTCGTCATTCCAGCCCCAGGTTGAAACACATTATCGCCTTTCTCAAGTGGCCGATCAAGAGACACTAGCTTATGCGCGTGACCCAGACCGCCCCCGCCTTTGGGATTTTTTCCTCTGTTTGCCGAAAAGGAGATTCCCTGTCGGAATATTATCGCTTTTCTACGAGAAAAATGTCGTAAAAATTGATTTTAAACAGCGGTTGACATGCTTCGAAGTACGGTAATGGAATACTTAGAATTTTATTGTCACGAATTGCGCCAAGCGCGTGACACTTCTTTACTATTTCGGATAGTGTCTGGAACGCACGAACAAAACGCCGCTATTCGGATATAACGATGGATTATTTTGGACCAAACCAACATTTGTTATTGAAGTAGCTGTCCTGGGTGTGTATTCTGATGAAGACAACAAAAGGTAATGAAATTTTTATAATAGTAAATATGATTATGGTGAGTGCTAAACTTGCCGGGTGTCTAAATAGCGAGCCCGTGATGCCTGGGCTATGTACTTAGAATATTGCAAAATGTGCTTTCACCAAAAAGCTATTTTAAAATCGGACATATCGAGTGCATAGAGGAGGTCTGTATCTATAATTCTCAAAATAATTGTTATGCTTTTTGTGAACGTTTATCGTGAGTAATTTAGTAAAATGTTAGCGAATTCCCCGGAAGTTTGCGGGGGGTATGCTAGTTCTGAACGTCACATGCTAATGTAAAAAGCTGGTTTTTGATATAAATATGAACTTGATTGAACAAAACATGCATGTATTGTATAACATAATGTCCTAGGGTTGTCATCTGATGAAGATCATCAAAGGTGAGTGCTGCATTTAGCTGTCTTCTGGGTTTTGGTGACATTATATGCTGGCTTGAAAAATGGGTGTCTGATTATTTCTGGCTTGGTACCCTGCTGACATAATCTAATGTTTTGCTTTCGTTGTAAAGCCTTTTTGAAATCGGACAGTGTGGTTAGATTAACGAGAGTCTTATCTTTAAATGGCTGTAAAATAGTCATATGTTTGAGAAATTGAAGTAATAGGATTTTTAAGGTTTTGAAAATCGCGCCACAGGATAGCCGTGGCTGTTACGTAGGTGGGACGAATTCGTCCCGCCTAGCCTAGAGAGGTTAATCGATTACAGCTCAGCATTTAACACCATAGTACCCTCCAAACTCGTCATTAAGCTCAAGACCCTGGGTCTCGACCCCGCCCTGTGCAACTGGGTCCTGGACTTCCTGACGGGCCGCCCCCAGGTGGTGAGGGTAGGTAACAACATCTCCACCCCGCTGATCCGCAACACTGGGTCCCCACAAGGGTGCGTTCTCAGCCCTCTGCTGTACTCCCTGTTCACCCATGACTCCGTGGCCATGCACGCCTCCAACTCAATCATCAAGTTTGCAGACGACACTACAGTGGTAGGCTTGATTACCAACAACGACGAGACGGCCTACAGGGAGGAGGTGAGGGCCCTCGGAGTGTGGTGTCAGGAAAATAACCTCACATTCAATGTCAACAAAACAAAGGAGATGATCGTGGACTTCAGGAAACAGCAGAGGGAGCAGCCCCCTATCTACATTGACGGGACAGTAGTGGAGAGGGTGGAGAGTTTTAAGTTCCTCGGCGTACACATCACGGACAAACTGAAATGGTCCACCCACACAGACAGCGTGGTGAAGAAGGCGCAGCAGCGCCTCTTCAACCTCAGGAGGCTGAAGAAATTCGGCTTGTCACCAAAAACACTCACAAACTTTTACAGATGCACAATCGAGAGCATCCTGTCGGGCTGTATCACCGCCTTGTATGGCAGCTGCTCCGCCCATAACCGGAAGGCTCTCCAGAGGGTAGTGAGGTCTGCACAACGCATCACCGGGTGCAAACTACCTGCCCTCCAGGACACCTACACCACCCGATGTCACAGGAAGGCCAAAAAGATCATCAAGGACAAGAACCACCCGAGCCACTGCCTGTTCACCCCGCTATCATCCAGAAGGTGAGGTCAGTACAGGTGCATCAAAGCGGGGACCGAGAGACTGAAAAACAGCTTCTATCTCAAGGCCATCAGACTGTTAAACAGCCATCACTAACATTGAGTGGCAGCTGCTAACATACTGACTCAACTCCACCCACTTTAATAATGGTAAAATTGATGTATTCAATTTATCACTAGCCTCTTTATATTATATAATGTTTACTTACCCTACATTACTCATCTCTTATGTATATACTGTACGCTATACCATCTACTGCATCTTGCCATCTGATGTAATTAAATGTATCACTAGCCACTTTAAACAATGCCACTTTATATAATGTTCTCATACCCTACATTTCTCATCTCATATGTATGTACTTTACTCTATACCATCTACTGCATCTTGCCATCTTGATGTAATGTATCACTAGCCACTTTAAACAATGTCACTTCATATAATGTTTTCATACCCTGCATTGCTCATCTCATATGTATGTACTGTACTCTATACCATCTAATGCATCTTGCCTGTGCCGTTCGGCCATCACTCATTTATATATTTTTATGAACATATTTGTATTCATTCCTTTACACTTGTGTGTATAAGGTAGTTGTTGTGAAATTGTTAGGTTATATTACTTGTTAGATATTACTGCATGGTCGGAACTAGAAGCACAAGCATTTCGCTACACTTGCATTAACACCTGCTAACCATGTGTATGTGACAAATACATTTGATTTGATATTTTGATGTATAACACATATATTTTCAAGAATGTTAAATATTTTAATTGAGTATTTTTGAATTTCACGCTCTGCAATTTCACCGGATGTTGGCCAGGTGGGACGCTACCACCTGCCCGTAAGAAGTTAAAGTCAGTTTCCACTCATCTCCCTCCCTGATGCTCACCAGATTGTAAGCATTGCGGAGGTCCAGTTTGGTGAAGTATCGGGCCCCTTGGGCCACCTCCAAGGCGACAGACATCAGAGGTAGGGTGTAACGATTCTTGATCGTAATCCGGTTCAGCCCTCTGTAATCGATGCAAATACGCAGGCCTCCATCCATCTTCCACACGAAGAAGAAGCCTGCACCAGTTGGGGATGTAGAGGGGTGAATGAAACCTGCCTCCAGCGACTCCCGGATGTAACTGTCCATGGCTGCTGCTTCAGGGGTCGAGAGGGAGTACAGACGGCCCCGGGGAGGTGTGGAGCTGGATATGAGTTCTATAGCACAGTCGTATGGATGATGAGGGGGGGAGAAGGGTGACGGCTTGCCTCTTATTGAAGGCCACCCAGAGGTTGAAGTATTTGGGAGGGAGAGTGGAGAAGTCTTGGTCTTCAATGGATGCAGGAGGTCACGGAGAGGCTCTTGGTGGTGGTCTTAGACATTTAGTCTGGCAGTCCTTACCCCAGTCTAGTAGGTGGACCAGGAGAATAGTGGGTTATGTAGCGCTAGCCAGGGTTACCCTAGGATAAGGGGGTTCTCGGGAGCAGTGATCAAAATAAAACTAGGAGTCTGAGTGGTTCACACCAACCTTCCAGCGAGGCCTTGAATCTGTAGAGGGATGGCACATTTCATGCAGGGGATTTGAAATTCTCTGGCAAAGTCCTGACCAATGAAATGAGTCGGCTTGAATCTGGTGCTGACGGTGGTCCCAGTGGAGGGTTGCGGGTAGTGCAAAACAGTGACTTGGGAGCTGGGGGATAACTGCATAGCTCGTTAGGGTCTCCCCTTGTCCTGGTGAGCCATGGCTTTTCCCGTCAGCTCTGGGCATGTAGCACGTAGATGGCCGAGACCTCCGCAGTAGAAGCAGCAGCCTTCGAGCATGCGCCTGGCACGCTCCTGTGGGCTCAGACGAGTGCGACCCGTCTGCATGGGCTCTTCAATGCTGGGTTTGGGAAGGCTTGGGGTGCTCAGGAAACCGTGATACTGGGGTGGTGTCAAAAAGGAGCTGTCTCACATTCTTGGAGGCGGTGGTCAATCCTGATTACCAGTGTGATCAGGGACTCAAGGTCCTCTCCCAGTTCCCGAGACGCCAGTTCATCCTTGATGGAGTTAGGCAAACCATGGTAGAAAGCAACCAGGGTCTTCGTATTCCACCCACTCTCGACAGTGAGGGTGTGGAACTCAATGGCGAAGTCAGCCATTGGTCTGGCCCCTGGGTGGATGTTGAACAGTCAGCTGGTCGTTTCTCGTCCTCCGACTGTGTGCTTGAAGACTTGTCGTAGCTCGGCAGTGAAGGCTAATATGGAGCTGCAGGATGGTGGCTGTTGTTCCCACAATGCCATTACCCACACAAGGGCCTTGTTCGAGAGTAGAGAGATTATGTAGGCGATCATGGCCTGATCGGTGTGGAACGAGGAGGACTGTAGCTCGAACATCAGAAAACACTGATTGAGGGACCCCTTGCATCCTCCCGGGTGGCCGTCATACTGCTCGGGGGGCTGGGATCTTGGGTTCCCGGTGCAGGTTCCCTGGAGGAATTACAACGACGCCTGTAGCACTGGGTGATAAGACTTGGGCATTGGCTCCTCCTGGGTTGGGGTTGGACTGTTCTTGGAGGGAGTCGGTAAGTGCCTGGAGGGTCTCTGATATTTGGGAGAGTTGTTATTGCTTTATCGAACAAAAGGACCATTTGTAATGCAGCTGGGACCTTTTGGAGTGCCAACAGAAGATGATCTTCAAAGGTAAGGCATTTATTTTAGCGCTCTTTCTGACTTTCGTGGCGCACCTGCCTGGTTGAAAAATGTTTTTAAGGCTTTTGTGTGCGGGGCGCTGTCCTCAGATAATCGCATGGTGTGCTTTCGCCATAAAGCCTTTTTGAAAACTGACACAGTGGCTGGATTAACAAGAAATTAACCTGTCTGGGAACCTGGGACACTTGCGTCCCACCCTAGTCAACAGCCAGTGGAATCGCGTCGCGCGAAATACAAATACTTCATAAATGCTATAACTTCAATTTCTCAAACATATGACTATTTTACACCATTTTATAGATACACCTCTCCTGAATCAAACCACGTTGTCCGATTTCAAAAAGGCTTTACAGCAAAAGCAAAACATTAGATTATGTTAGGAGAGTACCCTGCCAAAAATAATCACACTGCCATTTTCAAAGCAACTAGCATGCATCACAAATACCCAAAACACAGCTAAATGCAGCACTAACCTTTGGCAATCTTCATCAGATGACACTCCTAGGACATCCTGTTACACAATACATGCATTTTTTGTTCGATAAAGTTCATATTTATATATAAAAACAGCATTTTACATCGGCGCGTGACGTTCAGAAAATATTTTCCCTCAAACGCTTCCGGTGAATCAACGCTACAATTTACAAAATAAATATTGTACATTTTAACATTTATTTAACATTGTTAAAATGTAATATTGTCATACAATGAATTATAGATTAACATCTCGTGAATGCAACCGCATTGCCAGATTTAAAAATAACTTTACTGGGAAATCACAGTTTGCAATAAACGAGGTGCTATGCTCAGAAAAATAGGCTAGGCGATACAGGTTAGCGCCATCTTGGAACCATCTAAAATCAAATATACTATTGTAAATATTCCCTTACCTTTGATTATCTTCATCAGAAGGCACTTCCAGGAATCCCAGGTCCACAACAAATGTAGTTTTGTTCAAAAAAGTTAATAATTTATGTCCCAATAGTTTTGTTCAAAAAAGTTAATAATTTATGTCCCAATAGCTCCTTCTTGTTAGCGCATTCCGAAGGCTACTCATAATGTACTGCAACGCGCGGGACTTGTCGTCACGAATGTGCAAAAAATATATTTACGTTCGTCAAACGTTGTATAACATAAATCTTTAGGGCCTTTTTCAATCAGAGCTTCAATAATATTCAAGGCGGACGATTGCATTGTCTTACTAAACGTTTCGGAACGAGAGGGTACCCACGGGCGCCCGCATCATAGTAGTAATGGCCCTCCCCCTATGACCAACTTTCCAGGCCTCTCGTTCGGTCAGTTTTTACCGGAGAAGACTCAAACCACTTTGTAAAGACTGTTGACATCTAGTGGAAGCCTTAGGAAATGCTAAATGAATCCTAACTCACGGTGTGTTTCATAGGCAAAGTGTTGAAGGTGATTCCACAAATCAGATTTCCACTTCCTGCATGGAATCTTCTCAGGTTTTGGCCTGCCATATGAGTTCTGTTATACTCACAGACACCATTCAAACAGTTTTAGAAACTTTAGAGCGTTTTCTATCCAAATTCACTAATTACATGCATATTCTAGTTACTGGGCAGGAGTAG
This sequence comes from Salmo salar, assembly GCF_965601325.2. NCBI lineage: Eukaryota > Metazoa > Chordata > Actinopteri > Salmoniformes > Salmonidae > Salmo > Salmo salar. The sequence goes on from NC_138301.1 coordinate 86,761,177, forward strand.
TAACCAGATTAAATCGGGTACATTTTTTATCCGGCCGTGCAAATACTGCCCCCTTGCCCCAACAGGTTAAATAACAAATCTTCATTGTAAAGTGTTTAAGTTATTTGGATTTTTAAGAATTTTCTTTGAAAGACAGGGTCCTGATAAATGGACGTTTCTTTTTTTGCTGAGTTTATAACATATATTTTTCTAAACTAATCCAATCTGTCAGTACTTGGATTTCTTGCACCCATTACTGAGATGGTTGTTTCAGTTTAGATGATTGAGGTAGTCTCAGTAAACTAAGATTTTTCCTAACACCACTGTGTTAGGGTATAACCAGGCCCTCAAAGAAAGGCCTTATGATATACACTGAGTGTACAAAACATTAAACCACAACAGTCTAAGCCCTGTCTAAGCTGGGGGAGGGGGGGGGGGTTCTACTAAGCTATGTGGAATTGTTTTAAGAATATTATACTAAGAATAATTTAGCTTTTTGATTTAGAATTTTAAGACCTGTTGAGATATAAATTCTATATATGAAACAATTATTTGATGAAATAAAATTGGGGAAAGATCAGGAAACATGTATTTTTAACATGTATTTAACCCCATATTTTTGGCACTAAACACTCTCCATATATACTTCCATAAATTTTTTCAACTGGTACTGGTACTTCAGACGAGTCTCGTATAAAAACATGTGCGTGTCCGTGAGAGTCTCAACTTTCCACAGAGGGGTCATATTAGTGTGTAGCCCAAACTGTTCGGGCACTACAGACAGAAGTTGGCAGATCAGCTGTACCAACTTTGGACAAGTCCCAAGACGCTTGTGGGGGTCGTAGAGAAAAATGGAGAACACCATTGTGAGAGTCTCATATTTCCATAGAGTTTGTAGGCCAAACCGTTCGGATGCTACAGACGATTTTGTGAGAAGACTGATTTTCAGGATATCTCATATTCTGACAAACACCACTCTAGCTCTGTCACCTTTCACCGCAGATGCAGAAGTGTGACATCAGCGGATGTGGTGGATTGAGACGCATCCAATGCAAAACTGATATTAATAAAAAAACTGATAGCGATTAAATATTCATTTACTTATTGCTTCCTCTGATTTGTCATCCAAAGGGTCCCAGCTACAAAATATAGTGTCGTTTTGTTGGATAAAATCCTTCTTTATATCTCAAAAAGTCTGTTTAGTTGGCGCCATCGATTTGAGTAATCCACTCGTTCAACTTGCAGAGAAAGGAATCCAAAAATCTACCCCTAAACTTTGTTTCAACAAGTCAAAATATGTTTCTATTTACTCCTCAGATACCTTAAAATGTAATGAAACTATAATATTTCATACGGAAAGAAGTATGTTCAATAGAAAAACGATATTAGCGGGTGCGTGTCCTCTTCATAGCACGCGCATTATCTGATTTCCAAGTCTCTGTCTATGTATCAAAACTCATTATTTTTCCTTATTTGGGAAGAAACAAGCCTGAAACCTTGAACAAAGACTACTGACACCCAGTGGAAGCCATAGGAATTGCATACTGGGAGCTAGATTCCTTTTTTTCCCTATACGTTCCATTGGAAGAGCATTGGCTCTCAAAAAGAAACAATTTCCGGTTGGTTTTTCTTTGGATTTTCTACTACCATATCTATTGTGTTATAGTCTTCTTCATTATGTTAACATTTCTATAAACTTCCGAGTGTTTTCTTTCCAATGGTACGAATTATATGCATATCCTGGCTTCAGGGCCTGAGCAATAGGCAATTTACTTTAGGCACGTCAGTCTGGCGTAAATTGAGAAAAATAGACCCTAGCCTGAAGAACCTGTTATGGCTAGGCTTGGTGCTAGGGACCCACCTCAACAACATCCGGTGAAATTGCAGAGCGCAAAATTCAAATTACAGAAATAGTCATATTTAACATTCATGAAAATAGAAGTGTCATACATCAGAAACAATCTTAAACACTGTTTTCCATGCTTGTTCAATGAACCATAAACAATTAATGAACATGCACCTGTGGAACGGTCATTGAGACACTAGCAGCATACAGATGGTAGGCAATTTTTATTTTTTATTTCACCTTTATTTAACCAGGTAGGCAAGTTGAGAACAAGTTCTAATTTACAATTGCGACCTGGCCAAGATAAAGCAAAGCAGTTCGACACATACAACAACACAGAGTTACACATGGAGTAAAACAAACATACAGTCAATAATACAGTAGAAAAATAAGTCTATATACAATTTGAGCAAATGAGGCGAGATAAGGGAGGTAAAGGCAAAAAAGGCTCTGGTGGCAAAGTAAATACAATATAGCAAGTAAAACACTGGAATGGTAGATTTGTAGTGGAAGAAAGTGCAAAGTAGAAATAGAAATAATGGTGTGCAAAGGAGCAAAATAAATAAATAAATAAAGTAGGGGAAGAGGTAGTTGTTTGGGCTAAATTATAGATGGGCTATGTACAGGTGCAGTGATCTGTGAGCTGCTCTGACAGTTGGTGCTTAAAGCTAGTGTGGGAGATAAGGGTTTCCAGTTTCAGAGATTTTTGTAGTTCGTTCCAGTCATTGGCAGCAGAGAACTGGAAGGACAGACGGCCAAAGGAGGAATTGGCTTTGGGGGTGACCAGAGAGATATACCTGCTGGAGCACGTGCTACAGGTGGGTGCTGCTACGGTGACCAGTGAGCTGAGATAAGGGGGGACTTTACCTAGCAGGGTCTTGTAGATGACCTAGCAGGGTCTTGTACCACTCCTCCCTCATGTGGTACCCTTCCTGCAGGCTCATCCTGACATGACCATCCAGCATGACAATGCCACCAGCCATACTGCTTGTTCTGTGCATGATTTCCTGCAAGACAGCAATGTCAGTGTTCTGCCATGGCCAGCGAAGAGCCCGGATCTCAATCCCATTGAGCACGTCTGGGACCTGTTGGGTCGGAGGGTGAGGGCTAGGGCCATTCCCCCCAGAAATTCCCGGGAACTTGCAGGTGCCTTGGTGGAAGAGTGGGGTAACATCTCACAGCAAGAACTGGCATATCTGGTGCAGTCCACGAGGAGGGGACGCATGGCCACACCAGATACTGACTGTTACTTTTGACCCCCCCCCCTTTGTTCAAGGTCACATTATTCCATTTCTGTTAGTCATATCTGTGGAACTTGTTCAGTTTATGTCACAGTTGTTGCATCTTGTTATGTTCATACAAATATTTACACATGTTAAGTTTGCTGAAAATAAACGCAGTTGACAGTGAGAGGTCGTTTCTTTTTTTGCTGAGTTTATGTCTTTGTGTAGCATAACATCATCAACCAATAAATGTACAGGAAAAACATCTATATTAAAACAAACAATCTGACCTGCAATAGAGCATTCTGGGAAATATGATATATGGTTCTATGTAGAACTCTACTTTCCTTCCAAAGAACCCTTCTTGCTTTCCAAAGAATTATCAAAGAACCCTTCACTCCAAAAACGGTTCATAGGATGTTAAAGGTTCTAGGTATAACCCTTTGCTTTTCAAATAACCCTTGTCGTCCAAAAAGGGATCTTCAGGTCCAAACAGTTCTTGGTAGAACCCTATCACTCCACAAACTTTTTTGGAACCCTTTTTTCTAAGAGTGTACTGTTACCAAATAGTATCCTATGCTTAGTCTACTCATCAAATTAGGAATTGCCTTTTATTTGTTAGCCTGAAAATACTTTATTATAAAGGTGTTTTTTTCACCTTTTCGAATGGGCATTCTCAGTAGGATGAGCCTATGGTGCTGTTATTTGTCGCTTACTGCATTCAATTTTACTCAACTGTACATTGTAAATAGAATGTAGTACGATTAGTACACACAGTATGCCAAATTTCGGACACGAACCAACAAGACAGTACTGCTGCATCAATCAGTCATGGGAGAGGAGAAGGGAGGGGTGGACAGCAGAGAAGGAGGGGAACAATAGGAGAGTATAGGAAAGAAGAGGAGAGGAAAGGAGATGAGAGACACTCATCCTTGTTTTCTCAGAGTAATCACTGTGTCTACTGGAGTGTATAGAAGGAAGCTTTGGGTCTATTAACTACACACACAGTGTGAGTGGAAATCAATGAGCTGGACGCACACACACACACACACACACACACACACACACACACACCACACACACACACACACACACACACACACACACACACACACACACACACACTCACATACAAACACACATGCACACGCGCGCACACACACACAGACAAACACACACACACACACACACACACACACACACACACACACACACACACACACACACACACACACACACACACACACACACACACACACACACACACACACACACACACATACACACTCACAAACACGCATACACGCAAAGACTTGCATGGTTGCACACATGCTCGTTAATCCAGATGAATCATATCGGTTCCACACAGAATACACGTTAGTTACCTCTGTTTGTGTCTCTCTCTGTTCCCTGTTAGAACAAAACCACACCATAACATTCTAATCCTGATGACATTTTGAAATTATGAAGAGAAGCAGGAGGGGGGGTTGTTGAAAGTAAGACAGAAAAGGAATTAAACAACAGTGCAAAAAAGATAAGCAGTTCTAATCTCCCTCTCTGTCTGTTTCTCTCCTGTTCTCCATCTCTCTCTTTCTGTGTCTCCAGGTGGTAAAGTGTTATAGTCTCTTGCTCTCCACCCTCTCTCTCTTTCTCCTTCTCCCTCTTTCACTCTTTCTCACCAGCCATATGTGTGTTTCCTGGTGTTAGAGTGTCATAGTCCCCTGGTGGTACGGTGATACAGTCTCTCTCTCTCTGTCTCTCTCTCTCTCACTCTCGGCTATGTTGCAATATCTCCTGATGCTAGGGTGTTATAGACTTGCTTTCTCCTCTTGATACAATCTCCCTCTCTCTCTCCCTTGGCTATGTTGCAATGTCTCCTGTTGCTAGGGTGTTATAGTCTTGCTCTCTCCTCTTTTTCTCTCCCACCTCTTCCTTTTCTCTCCTCTCTCCGGACAAAGAAAGGCGCCTAAAAAGATGGTGCAGACGCAAACGGACCACAGCTTTATGAGCTCCAACTCGAACTATGCTACAGTGAGGGAAAAAAGTATTTGATCCCCTACTGATTTTGTATGTTTCCCCACTGACAAAGAAATGATCAGTCTATAATTGTAATGATAGGTTTATTTGAACAGTGAGAGACAGAATAACAACAAAAAACTCCTGAAAACGCATGTCAAAAATGTTATAAATTGATTTGCATTTTAATGAGGGAAATAAGATTTTGACCCCCTCTCAATCAGAAAGATTTTTGGCTCCCAGGTGTCTTTTATACAGGTAACGAGCTGAGATTAGGAGCACACTCTTAAAGGGAGTGCTCCTAATCTCAGTTTGTTACCTGTATAAAAGACACCTGTCCACAGAAGCAATCAATCAATCAGATTCCAAACTCTCTACCATGGCCAAGACCAAAGAGCTCTCCAAGGATGTCAGGGACAAGATTGTAGACCTACACAAGGCTGGAATGGGCTACAAGACCATCGCCAAGCAGCTTTGTGAGAAGGTGACAACAGTTGGAGCGATTATTCGCAAATAGAAGAAACACAAAATAACTGTCAATTTCCCTCGGCCTGGGGCTCCATGCAAGATCTCACCTCGTGGGGTTGCAATGATCATGAGAACGGTGAGGAATCAGCCCAGAACAGCACAGGAGGATCTTGTCAATGATCTCAAGGCAGCTGGGACCATAGTCACCAAGAAAACAATTGGTAACACACTACGCCGTGAAGAACTGAAATCCTGCAGCGCCCGCAAGGTCCCCCTGCTCAAGAAAGCACATGTACATGCCCGTCTGAAGTTTGCCAATGAACATTTGAATGATTCAGAGGACAATTGGGTGAAAGTGTTGTGGTCAGATGACACCAAAATGCAGCTCTTTGGCATCAACTCACCTCGCCGTGTTTGGAGGAGGAGGAATGCTGCCTATGACCCCAGAACACCATCCCCACTGTCAAACATGGAGGTGGAAACATTATGCTTTGGGGGTGTTTTTCTGCTAAGGGGACAGGACAACTTCACCGCATCAAAGGGACGATGGACGGGGCCATGTACCGTCAATTCTTGGGTGAGAACCTCCTTCCCTCAGCCAGGGCATTGAAAATGGGTCGTGGATGGGTATTCCAGCATGACAATGACCCAAAACACACGGCCAAGGCAACAAAGGAGTGGCTCAAGAAGAAGCACATTAAGGTCCTGGAGTGGCCTAGCCAGTCTCCAGACCTTAATCCCATAGAAAATCTGTGGAGGGAGCTGAAGGTTCGAGTTGCCAAACGTCAGCCTCGAAACCTTAATGACTTAATGAAGATCTGCAAAGAGGAGTGGGACAAAATCCCTCCTGAGATGTGTGCAAACCTGGTGGCCAACTACAAGAAACGTCTGACCTCTGTGATTGCCAACAAGGGTTTTGCCATCAATTACTAAGTCATGTTTTGCAGAGGGGGTCAAATACTTATTTTCCTCATTAAAATGCAAATCATTTTATAACATTTTTGACATGCGTTTTTCTGGATTTTTTTGTTGTTGTTCTGTCTCTCACTGTTCAAATAAATCTACCATTAAAATTATAGACTGATAATTTCTTTGTCAGTGAGCAAACGTACAAAATCAGCTGGGGATCAAACACTTTTTTCCCTCACTGTATTTAGTTATTTTTTCACATTTATCTTTACTTTTTTTACAGAATGCTCATGCTATTAAAACCTATAACCACAGGAGGCTGAAGAGATTTGGCATGGGTGTCACGTCCTGACCAGTAAGGGGTAATTTTTTTATTGTAGTATGGTCAGGACGTGGCAGGGGTGTGTTTGATTTATGTGTCTTGGGTATTTGGGTAATGTTCTATGTTGTCTATTTCTATGTTTGAATGTCTATTTAGTATTTTTCTATGTTCAGGTTTTGGTTTGGCCTTCAATTGGAAGCAGATGTTATTCGCTGCTTCTAATTGGAGGCCATATTTAAGTAGGGGGTTTTTGTCACTGTGTTTGTGGGTAGTTGTCTCCATGTATAGCTTTGTAGCCTTACAGGACTGTTTTTCGTCGTCGTTGTTTGTTATTTTTGTTAAGTGTTCACGTTTATCCAAATAAAAAAGGAAGATGAGCACGATACCCGCTGCGCCTTGGCCCACTTTTTACGACGCTCCTGACAATGGGCCCTCAGACCTCAAGAAGTTCTATAGCTTCACCATCGAAAGCATCTTGCATCACCACCTGGTACGGCAACTTCACTGCCCTTAACCGCAGTGGTGGGAAAAATAACAAATTGTCATGCTTGAGTAAAAGTATACATACCTTAATAGAAAGTTACTCAAGTAAAAGTGAAAGTCACTCAGTAAAATACTACTTGAGTAAAAGTCTAAAAGTATTTGGTTTTAAATATACTTAACTTCTCTTTAAAAGGGGGGCAGTATTGAGTAGCTTGGATGAATGAGGTGCCCAGGGTAAACTGCCTGCTATTCAGGCCCAAAAGCTAGAATATGCATATAATTAGTAGATTTGGAAAGAAAACACTCGGAAGTTTCTAAAACTGTTTGAATGATGTCTGTGAGTATAACAGAAATCATATGGCAGGCAAAAAGCTGAGAACAAATCCAACCAGGAAGTGGGAAATCTGAGGTTTGTAGTTTTTCAAGTGATTGCCTATCCAATATATAGTGTTTGTGGGGACATTTTGCACTTCCTAAGGCTTCCACTAGATGTCAACAGTCTTTAGAACGTTGTTACAGGCTTCTACTGTGAATGGGAAGAGAATGAGAGCTGTTGGAATCAGGTGTCTGGCAGTAGGCCATCTTCTTAGTCACGCGTTCAGGTGTGAGCACGAGATCCCTTCTCTTTCCTTTATGAAGTCAAAGGAATTGTCCGGTTGGAATATTATTTAAGATTTATGATAAAAACATCCTAAAGATTGATTGCATACATCGTTTGACATGTTTCTACGAACTGTAATGTAACTATTTTGACTTTTAGTCTGGACTAAACACGCGCTCTTGTGAATTTGGAATGCTGGACTAAAACACGCGAACAAAAATGAGCTATTTGGACATAAATATGGACTTTATCGAAACAAAACGAACATTTATTGTGGAACTGTGATTCCTGGGAGTGCATTCCGATGAAGATCATCAAAGGTAATTGAATATTTATAATGCTATTTCTGACTTTTGTTGACTCCACAACTTGTTTTGGTGACTGAGCGCTGTGCTCAGATTATTGCAAAGTGTGCTTTTGCCGTAAAGCTTTGTTGAAATCTGACACATCGGTTGCATTAAGGAGAAGTGTATGTTTAATTCTATGCATAACAGTTGTATATTTTATTAACGTTTATGATGAGTATTTCTGTAAATTGATGTGCTCATTCACCGGACCTTTTGGAGGCAAAACATTTCTGAACATTACAGGCCAATGTAAAATGGGGGTTTTGGATATAAATATGAACTTTATCGAGCAAAACATACATGTATTGTGTAACATTAAGTCCTATGAGTGCCATCTGATGAAGATTATCAAAGGTTAGTGATTCATTTTAGCTGTATTTCTGTTTTTTGTGACGCCTCTCCTTGCTTGGAAAATGTCTGTGTGGTTTTTCTTGTCTAGGTGCTGTCCTAACATAATCTAAAGGTATGCTTTCGCTGTAAAGCCTTTTTGAAATCGGACACTGTGGTTGGATTAACGAGAAGTATATCTTTAAAATGGTGTATAATACTTGTATGTGTGAGAAATTTGAATTATGAGATTTTTGTTTTGAATTTGGCGCTCTGCTATTTCACTGGCTGTCAGCGATGTCAGAGATGTTTAAGTATCAAAAGTAAATATAATTGCTATAATATACTTAATTATCAAAAGTAGAAGTAAAAGTACAAAGTAAAAAGTACCATATTTTCTTTAGGAATGTAGTGAACTAAAAGTTGTTAAAAATATAAATAGTAAAGGAAAGTACAGATACCCCCCAAAACAACTTAAGTAGTACTTTAAAGAATTTTTACTTAAGTACTTTACACCACTGCTCAACCGCAAGGCTCTACAAAGGGTAGTGCGGACAGCCCAGTGCATCACTAATCAAATCAAATCAAAGTTTATTGGTCTCGTACACAGAATTGCAGATGTTTTTGCAAGTGCAGCGAAATGCTTGTATTTCTAGCTCCAACATTGGCATAATAATACCTAGAGAAACAAAACAATATGAACATAATCTAAATAGTTTGTGTAAATAAATAAAATAAGAAATATCAGAACGAGCAATGTCAGAGTCCAGAATATCTGTCTCATATATATATATATATATATATATATATATATATATATATATATGTATGTATGTATATGTATGTCTCACAAGTCCTCAACTGGCAGCTTTATTAATAGTACCTGCAAAACACCAGTCTCAACGTCAACAGTGAAGAGGTGACTCCGGGATGTTGGCCTTCTAGGCAGAGTTCCTCTGTCCAGTGTCTGTGTTCTCTTGCCCATCTTAATCTTTTGTTTTTATTGGCCAGTCTGAGATATGGCTTTTCCTTTGCAACTCTGCCTAGAAGGCTGGCATCCCGGAGTTGCCTCTTCACTGTTGATGTTGAGACTGGCTTTGAGGGTACTATTTAATGAAGCTGCCAGTTGAGGACTTGTGAGGTGTCTGTTTCTCAAACTAGACACTCTAATGTACTTGTCTTCTTGCTCAGTTGTGCACCGGGGCCTCCCACTCCTCTTTCTATTTTGATTAGAGGCAGTTTGCGCTGTTCTGTGAAGGGTGTAGTACACAGCGTTGTACGAGATCTTCAGTTTCTTGGCAATTTCTTGCATGGAATAGCCTTCATTACTCAGAACAAGAATAGACTGGCGAGTTTCAGAAGAAAGTAATTTTTTCCTGGTCATTTTGAGCCTGTAATCAAACCCACAAATACTGATGCTCTAGATACTCAACTAGTCTAAAGAAGGCCAGTTTTATTGCTTCTTTAATCAGAACAACAGTTTTCAGGTGTACTAACATAATTACAAAAGGGTTTTATAATGATCAATTAGCCTTTTTAAAATGATAAAGTTGAATTAGCTAACACAACGTGCCATTGGAACACAGGAGTGATGGTTGCTGATAATGGGCCTCTGTACGCCTATGCAGATATTCCATAAAAAATCTGCCATTTCCAGCTACAATAGTAATTTACAACATTAACAATGTCTACATTGCATTTCTGATCAATTTGATGTTGTTTTAATGGACAAATTTTTTTTGCTTTTTTTTCAAAAACAAGACATTTCTAAGTGACCCCAAACTTTTTAACTTTGTACACTGAGTGTACAAAGCATTAAGGACAACTTAATATTAGGAAGGTGTTCCTAATGTTTGGTTTACAAAACATTATGAACACCTTCCTTATATTGTGTTGCACCCTCCTTTTTGAGAACAGCCTTCATTTATCAGGGCATGTACTCTAGAAAGTGTTGAATGCGTTCCACAGGGATGCTTGCCCATGTTGACTCATATGAAGTAAAAAAATGTTGTAACCATTACTGAGAATTTTGATGTAGTTAAGTCTTCAATATATTTTTGTACTTGTAACAAGATACCTTTTGATGTATATTTACCCGTCTTTGGCTAGTGTCCTGTATTTTACTGTAATATTCATAGTAACTTGCCACCAGCTTCCTGTAAGTTCCTGTAATACCAGAGCAATGATACAGTATTATAAAATTTGCCTACTATACTGTAAGAAAGAACATGCTACTGTAATAATAATACTAGTATCTTACTGTAATTACATGTCATTGTTGCAAGCAAGTTTGCAGCATTTTTATGAATATCTGGTGTTTTATATCACTTGCAATTCTAGAGGCCTTAACAAAGACTTCCAAGATGATAGGGCAAACCACTCAATCAGTAAAGGTTTAAGACTTACTGTGACTCTGATCTGTCCCCTATATACACCATTATTACTGCATTACCACCACATATCAGTTAAATTGGTACAGCATTCTCACTGATGGGTGCAACAAATACATCCATTTCCAAGGCATGCCTCAAAATATGTTAACCAGCCAGTAATTCTTTCCCCTCCCACAACATCTTACCACACTGCACCATGATTTACAGAATGCTGCAGTAAATATACAGCAAAACAACACTTTTTTGTTGAATTATTTTGTAATAACAATTACAGCAATCGCTAACATTGAGTATGTAGTTATATACTACAGCATACCAATTATTATTTGGTGTGTTATTTTACTAGCACTTGTAGAGGCCTTAACAAAGGCTTCTAAACTGGCAGTGAGTGCAGGGCAAAACCGATCAAAAGGACATGGCTAATCACTCAACCATTAAAGCTTTGAGACTTGCTGCCACTCTGATCTGTACCCTACACACATTAAATTGATAGGGTACTACTACCACATTTCAGTTAAATTGGTACAGCACTCTCACTAACAGGTGCAACAAATATAGCCTCATACAAGGCAGACACACACACACTTTCACACATGTACAGTTAGACTCATCATTAACACTGCTGCTACTTTGCTTTTTACTCTTATTTCTACCATGATGACTAGTCACTTTACCCCTGCATAAATGTACATACCCACCGCATCTACCTCGTACCCCTGCACATTGATACGGTATTGGTACTCCCTGAATAGCTTGATTCTTGCGTGTTTTTACTTATCTTGTGTTTTTACTCTTATTTTTAGCTCTGCATTGTTGGGAAAGATCTTGTAAGTAAGCATTTCAATGTAAGGTCTACACCTGTTTATTCGGCACTTGTGTCAAATACAGTTTTATTTGATTTGTTGCAATGTCTCCTGGTACTAGGGTGTTACAGTCCTTCTTCTCTCTCCCCCCTCTTTCCCATTATCTTCTCTCTCAACTATGTTGCAGAGTCTCCTGGTGCTAGAGTGTTATAGACCAGAGTGAGAGAAGTCAACCTCAGAGGGCCAGACAGAACAAGATACACTGATCTCAGCTGACACACTCATCAACACACGACACAGGTGGTGTGTGTGCACACTGTGCAGATTGCTACTGTCATCCTTGGAGGCCTTTCGTGCCTGGGCCTGTGTGTGTGTGTGTGTGTGTGTGTGTGTGTGCGTGTTTGTTTGTGTGTCTGCGCCTGTGTGTGTGTGTGGTGTCATGTGATTATCTGCTTGTAATTCCTCCTGATGTTTACTATGATTGCTTTATCACACAGAGAGATGCACGTCATGATTTCACCAAGTAGGTTGTGTTCCTGGATTGTCTTTATTATGTTGTCCCTTGTGACATCATCAACATGTCTATGCCCATCCAGCAAATACAGAATAATTGTGTGCACTGCTTTAAAGTGGTAGAAACTTCATGACCCTAAACATTACACATATGGCACCTTATTGAAAATTATTAAAGCCAACATCATTAGATATCCAGCCTTGTGGAATTTGAATAATGTATTCCAGACGGGGCACCTCTCTCTCTCTCTTTGTCACTTCCTTCATCACTTCCTGTCAGGGAGAGCTCGGTTTGTTGTTTTGGAAAGTTTTGAAAGTCTTTTGAAAATGTTGGTTATTAGCTAGCTTTTGAGTATGGATCCCGCGACGCAGTTTTCATCGGTTGCTGGGATCACAATATAGTGGCTATATCCAGGAAAGCCAAAGTTCCTAAAGCTGGGCCTGAAATAGTGTATAATAGATCATACACAAGATGTTGCTGTGACTCTTATGTGGATGACGTTAAAAATATTTGTTGGTCTGATGTGATTAATAAGGAGCATAAAGACACTGCACTTGATTAATTTATGAAATTGCTTCTTCCAATTATTGATAAACATGCACCTGTTAAGAAACTGACTGTTAGAACAGTTAAGGCTCCATGGATTGATGAGGAATTGAAAAACTGTATGGTTTATAGAGATGGGGCAAAATGAGAGGCTAATAGGTCTGGCTGCACATTTGACTGGCTGACTTACTGTAAATTGAGAAATTATGTGACTAAACTCAACAAAAGAAGAATAAACTGTATTATGAAGCCAAGATCAATGATATAAATAATGATGGAAAAAGACGTGGAGTACTTTAAATGAAATTATGGGCAGAAAGACAAACCTTAATTGAATCAGATGGCTTATTCATCACAAAACCGTTTGATTTTGCCAAATATTTTAATTATTACTTAATTGGAAAAGTTGGCCAATTTAGGCATGAAATGCCAACAAATGAACATTGAGCCATTGTACTCATGTATAAAAAACAAATAATGAAAGAAAAGCATTGCAGGTTTGAATTGTGTAAAGTTAGTGTGGGAGAGGTGGAAAAATGATTGACATTGGCATTGACAACTTAGATGGAAAGCAACTGAGGATGGTAGCTGACTCTATAGCCACTCCTATCTGTCATATCTTTAATCTGAGCCTAGAGGAAAATCTTTGTCCTCAGGCCTGGAGGGAAGCCAAAGTCATTCCGCTACCCAAGACACAAATTACTGATGATTGGTTTAAAGAAATTGATAATAAGATCATTGGAGCTGGACTGTTAGATTTCAGTGCAGCCTTTGATATTATTGACCATAACCTGTTGTTGAGAAAACATATGTGTTATGGCTTTTCAACCTCTGCCAACAGACATGGCAGCTCTGCTTCTAAGCAAGTTTGCAGTATTTTGTTTTTTTGTGTGTTATTTCTTACATTTTTAGCAAAGAAAGTTTTTTTTGTTTGTGTTATTACATATAGCCGGAAAGAACTTTTGGATATCAGAGCGGTGGTAACTCACTAGAATTACGACCAGGAATATGACTTTCCCAAATTGGATCCTTTGTTCGTACCCCCCAAGTTCAATTGAAACTGCTCCATGGTGCCGTAGGCGGAGAAGAGGTATTCGGAGTGGACTTCTAGTCCAACTCAGGAGGTGTGCACACCATTCACAATTTCTGAGTATATTACTCGCTAATGTTCAGTCTCTGAACAATAAAGTAGACGAGCTCAGGGCGAGGATCTCCTTCCAGAGAGACATCAGGGACTGTAACATACTCTGTTTCAAGGAATCATGTCTCTCTCCAGATATACTGTCCCCGTCCATACAGCCAGCTGGGTTCTTAGTACATCGCACAGACAGGAATAAAGAACTCTCCGGGAAGAAAAAAGGCGGGGGTGTATGTTCCATGATTAACTACTCATGGTGTGATTGTGATAACATACAGAAACTCAAGTCCTTTTGTTCACCTGACCTAAAATATCTCACAATCAAAAGCTGACCGTATTACCTCCCAAGAGAATTCTCTTTGGTTATCCTGTTGAGGCTCGGGGGCAGTATTGAGACATTTTGAAAAAAATATGTGCCCATTTTTAACTGCCTCCTACACCAACTCAGAAGCTAGGATATGCATATTATTAACACATTCGGATAGAAAACACTCTGAATTTTCTAAAACAGTTTGAATGGTGTCTGTAAGTATAACAAAACTCATATTGCAGGCAAAAACCTGTGAAAAATAGATAAAAAAACAATTGAATTTTGTGACTGTACTATTTAGTGTCATTGTTTTATAGATACCATAGTGAGAAAGGATTCATTTCGCAACTCCTACGGCTTCCACTAGATGTCAACGATCTTTATAAAGTTGTTTGAAGCGTCTATGATGAACAGAGACCGGATGGCAATGAAGAGAAGTTGACCTCCCTGGGATGTCGTCACTTCATTATTGGCTGCACCTGCGCAATCATGTGATGCGATACATTTTTCAAAGACGTTTTTCAAGACACAGGAGAGGTCGGGTTGAAACATTACTGATGTTTCACGTTAAAAATGGCTCTAAAGATTGATGCTAAACAACGTTTGACATGTTTGAACAATGTAAATAGATTTTTTTTTTTACTTTTCGCCGTGAATCCCCCCCCCCCCCGCGCTACTTTTTAGTAGCCTACCGAAGCGCTAACAACATGGAACAACTTGGAGTTATTTGGACATCAATTATGAACTTTGTCAAAAGAAACCACATTTGTAGTGGACCTGGGATTTCTAGAAGTGCCAATGGATGAAGATAATCAAAGGTAAGGGAATATTGACAATAGTAATTTTGATATTACATGGTTACATATGGTGCTAACCTGTATAGCCTAGCCTATTGTTCTTAGCACAGCACCCGGTTTATTGCAAATTGTGATTTCCCAGTAAAGTTATTTTGAAATCTGGCATTGCAGTAGCATTTACGAAATGTTAAACTATGAATATTTGAATGACAATAATATAATTTACCAATGTTATCGAATAGTAATTTTGTGATTTGTAACGTTGTTCACCGGAAGCATTTGAGAGAAAAAAAAATCTGATTTTCACCGCTTCGGTAAAATGCTGTTTTTGGATATAAATATCAACTTGATGGAACAAAAAATGCATGTATTGTGTAACATAATGTCTTAGGAGTGTCATCTGAGGAAGATTGTCAAAGGTTGGTGTATAATTCTAGCTGGTTATCCGCTTATGGTGACGCCTGTGTTTGAATTGACAAAACATTACACACAGCTATTTTCAATGTACTCTCCTAACATAACCTAACTTTATGCTTTCGCCGTAAAGCCTCTTTGAAATCGGACAATGTGGTTGGATTTAGGAGATGTTTATCTTTCAAATTGTGAGAAATAGTTGATTGTTTGAGAAATTGAAATTATTAGATTCTTGCAGTTTTTGAATTTCCCGCCGTGGTCTCTTGACAATGAATCCCGATATCGGGATAAGATCCCCAACAGGTTAAAGTCACAGCCATCAGTATATTCCCCCTCAAGCCGATACCACGATGGCCCTCAAGGAAATACATTGGACTTTGGGCAAACTGAAAACCACATATCTTGAGGCCGCATTTATTGCAGCTAGGGATGTTAAAAAAGCACATTTGAGGAAAACGGTACCGAAGTTCTATCAACACATTGACTTGCGCTGCTAAAACACTCAACACTGCTACTCCAACTTCCGGGATGCCTACAAGGCCCTCCCCCACCCTCCCTTTGGCAAATCAGATCATGAATCCAATTTTTTCATCCCTTCCTATAGGCAGAAACATAAACAGGAAGTACCCGTGCAAAGGTCTATTCAATTCTGGTCTGACCAATCGGAATCAATGCTTCAAGAATGTTTTGATCACGTGGACTGGGATATGTTCCAGGTAGCTTCTGAGAATAACATCGACATATACACTGACACGGTGACTGAGTTCATCAGGAAGTGTAGGTCGGATGTTGTTCCCACTGTGACTATTAAAACCTACCCAAATCAGAAACTCTGTATAGATGGCAGCATTCCCGCAAAACTGAAAGCGGGAACCACTGCATTTAATGGTGGCTTTATTCAGTGTTCTATAATCAATGCAGGGGCGTAGTCCCTGACTCGGGAATATGGTTGAACACAAACAGTGTATTTATTCCCTCCAAGGCAATCAAACAGGCAAAACGTCAGTACAGAGACAAAGTGGAGTTGCAATTCAATGGCTCAGACACGAGATGTATGTGGCAGCGTCTACAGATAATCACGGATTACAAAGGGAAAACCAGCCACGGACACCGATGTTTTGCTTCCAGACAAGCTAAACACCTTCTTCGCCTGCTTTGAGGATAACACAGTGCCACAGACGCAGCCCACTCCCAAGGACTGTGGACTCTCGTGCTCCGTGGCCGACGTGAGTAATACATTTAAACGTGTTAACCCTCGCAGGGCTGCCGGCCCAGACGGCATCCCAAACCACGTCCTCAGAGCATGCGCAGATAAGCTGGCTGGAGTGTTTATGAACATATTCAATCTCTCCCTATCCCAGTCTGCTGTCCCCACTTGTTTTCAGATGTCCACCATTGTTCCTGTACCCAAGAAAGCAAAGGTAACTGAACTAAATGACCATTGCCCCGTAGCACTCACTTCTGTCATCATGAAGTGCTTTGAGAGGCTAGTTAACCTGTCTGGAAAACGTGGGACGTTTGCGTCCCACCCTAGTCAACAGCCAGTGGAATCGCGTCGCGCGAAATACAAATACCTCATAAATGCTATAACTTCAATTTCTCAAACATATGACTATTTTACACCATTTTATAGATACACCTCTCCTGAATCAAACCACGTTGTCCGATTTGAAAAAGGCTTTACAGCAAAAGCAAAACATTAGATTATGTTAGGAGAGTACCCTGCCAAAAATAATCACACTGCCATTTTCAAAGCAACTAGCATGCATCACAAATACCCAAAACACAGCTAAATGCAGCACTAACCTTTGACAATCTTCATCAGATGACACTCCTAGGACATCCTGTTACACAATACATGCATTTTTTGTTTGATAAAGTTCATATTTATATATAAAAACAGCATTTTACATCGGCGCGTGACGTTCAGAAAATATTTTCCCTCAAATGCTTCCGGTGAATCAGCGCTACAATTGACAAAATTACTATTCGAAAACATTGGTAAAATATAATATTGTCATTCAAAGAATTATAGATTAACATCTCGTGAATGCAACAGAATTGCCAGATTTAAAAATAACTTTACTGGGAAATCACACTTTGCAATAAACGAGGTGCTATGCTCAGAAAAATAGGCTAGGCGATACAGGTTATCGCCATCTTGGACTCATCTAAAATCAAATATACTATTGTATATATTCACTTACCTTTGATTATCTTTATCAGAAGGCACTTCCAGGAATCCCAGGTCCACAACAAATGTAGTTTTGTTCTAAAAAGTTAATCATTTATGTCCCAATAGCTCCTTCTTGTTAGCGCGTTCCGAAGGCTACTCACAATGTACGAGGCGCGCGGGACTTGTCGTCACGAATGTGCAATTTTTTTATTTATTTACGTTCATTCGAACATGTCAAACGTTGTATAACATAAATCTTTAGGGCCTTTTTCAATCAGAACTTCAATAATATTCAATGCGGACGATTGCATTGTCTTACTAAACATTTCGGAACGAGAGAGTACCCACGGGCACGCGCATCATAGTAGTAATGGCCCTCCCTCTATGACAAACTTTCCAGGCCTCTCGTTCGGTCAGTTTTTACCGGAGAAGACTCAAACCACTTTGTAAAGACTGTTGACATCTCGTGGAAGCCTTAGGAAGTGCTAAATGATTAATAAGTCCCTGTGTGTTTCAATGGCAAAGACTTGAAAGTGATTCCACACATCAGATTTCCACTTCCTGTTAGGATTTGTCTCAGGGTTTTGACTGCCATATGAGTTCTGTTATACTCACAGACACCATTCAAACAGTTTTAGAAACTTCAGTGTTTTCTATCCAAATCTACTAATTATATGCATATTCTTGTTTCTGGGTAAGAGTAGTAACCAGTTTAAATCGGGTACGTTTTTTATCCGGCCGTGAAAATACTGCCCCCTATCCCCAACAGGTTTTAAGGTTCTTTACCTTACCTGACACCCTAAACCCACTTCAATTTGCATACCGCCCCAATAGATCCACAGACGATGCAATCGCCATCGCCATCGCACTGCACACTGCCCTATCCCATCTGGACAAGAGAAATACCTATGTAAGAATGCTGTCTATAGCTTAGCCTTCAACACCATAGTACCCTTCAAGCTCATTCAAGCTTCAAGCTCATTATTAAGCTTGGGGCCCTGGGTCTGAACCCCGCCCTGTGCAACTGCATCCTGGACTTCCTGATGGGCCTCCCCAGGTGGTGAAGGTAGGAAACAACACCTCCATTTCGCTGATCCTCAACACAGGGGCCCCACAAGGGTGCTTACTCAGCCCCCTCCTGTAGTCCCTGTTCACCCATAACTGCGTGGCCATGCATGCCTCCAACTCAATCATCAAGTTTGCAGATGACAATACAGTTGTAGGCCTAATTACCAACAATGACAAGACAGCCTACAGGGAGGAGGTGAGGGCCATGGCGGAGTGGTGCCAGGAAAATAACCTCTCCCTCAACTTCAACAAAATGAAGGAGCTGATCATGGACTTCAGCAGAGTGAGCACCCCCATCCACATCAACAGGACCGCAGTGGAGAAGGTGAAAAGCTTCAAGTTCCTCAGCATACACATCACCGACAATCTGAAATGGTCCACCCACACAGGCAGTGTGGTGAAGAAGACGCAACTGCATCTCTTCAACCTCAGGAGGCTGAAGACATTTGGCTTGGCCGCAAAGACCTTCACAAACTTTTACAGATGCACAACTGAGAGCAACCTGTCGGGCTGTATCACCGCCTGGTACGGCAACTGCACTGCCCGCAACCGCAGGGCTCTCCAGAGAGTGGTGCGGTCTGCCCAACGCATCACCGGTGGCACACTGCCTGCCCTCCAGGACCAAGGCCAAAAAGATCATCAATGACATCAACCACCCGAGCCACAGCCTGTTCACCCCACTACCATCCAGAAGGCGAGGTCAGTACAGGTGCATCAAAGCTGGGACAAAGAGACTGAAAAACAGCTTCTTGCTCCAGGCCATCAGACTGTTAAATAGCCATCACTAGACGGCTACCATACGGTTACTCAACCCTGCACCTTAGAGGCTGCTGCCCTATGTACATAGACATGGAATCACTGGTCACTTAATAATGGAACACAAGTCACTTTAATAATGTTCACATACTGCTTTACTCATTTCATATGTATATACTGCATTCTATTCTACTGTATTTTAGTCAATGCCAATCCGACATTGCACGTCCTAATATTTATATATTCCTTAACTCAATTCTTTTACTTTAGAATTTGGTGTATTGTTGTGAATTGTTAGATATTACTGCCGTGTTGGAGCTAGAAACACAAGCATTTTGCTACACTCGCTATAACATCTACTAAATATGTGACCAATAAAATTTGATTTGATGTCATGGATTCAGAGCTACCTATCTCATCGAACTCAGAGGGTTTTCTTTAATGGAAGCTTCTCTAATGTCAAACATGTAAAGCATGGTGTACTGTAGGGCTGTTACAGTGACCGTATTACTGTCACACCGGCGGTCAGAACTTGATGGCAGTCAAATTCCATGTGACCGTTTAATCATGGTAATTAGGCTTCTCCAAGCTCTGATGCTGCTGATGGTCATTGGTAGCCTACCCAACTTACAAATGCCTGGTACTCAGCAATATATTGTCCCTCTAATCACTCTGACATCAATGCAAATGTTATCAAAAATCTAATCAAACACTTTATGGGAGCCCATGAGCTCATGTTGCGCAACATTTCTATAGGCCATGCAATTGGGTGAGTTTTGATGGCCTCTATTAAAAAAAGGAGGATCCCATCAGCTATTTTTATTTTAAATTTTCTTAATATTAAGCATATTGCTTCACTTTACAACAGGAGTATAGTCTACCTGGCTGGCATGAAAATGAATCATGGGAAAAGCGTCCTTCATTCGCTTTTATTAAGTGCATAGTCCACCATTCGCTATTTAAGTGCATAGATGACATGTTATTTTTTTGCATGATAATGGTCTATTCTAAATCAAAACTAATATTATACATTTATTATTTAGTATATGTAAAGACAACATTAAATAATGTATAGTCTACCTGGCTGGCATGAAAATGAATCATGGGAAAAGCGTCCTTCATTCGCTTTTATTAAGTGCATAGTCCTCCATTCGCTATTTAAGTTCATAGATTTCATGTTATTTTTTTGCATGATAACGGTCTATTCTAAATCAAAACTAATATTATACGTTTATTATTTAGTATATGTAAAGACAACATTAAATCATGAATAGTCTGATGGGTGACAATATTAGCCCATCACTTTTGAATTATATATTATCACTTGTGAAGGATATACAGTTGAAGTCAGAAGTTTACATACATCTTAGCCAAATACATTTAATGGGCAAAAAGTGTGCATTTATTTAAAAAACAAGGACATTTATAACTTTTGAACGGTAGTGTATAAGCTGGAAGTGGAAGCCTAAGTGTTGTTGTGCATTGTCTGTGAGAGGAGTCTTTTGAAGCTTGGGCTGGCAACTGTTTAACTTCACTTGAAATCTGACACGGCGGCTGGATTAACCTCTTCACAATAGGGGGCAGTATTTTCACGGCCGGATGAAAAACTTACCCACATTAAACTGCCTCCTACTCAGACTCAGAAGGTAGGATATGCATATTATTAGTAGATTTGGATAGAAAACACTCTGAAGTTTCTAAAACTGTTTGAATGACATCTGTGAGTATAACAGAACTCATATCGCAGGCAAAAACCTGAGAGGTATCCAACCAGGAAGTTGGACCTCAGAGCGTTGTAGTCATTTCAAATGAAGTTCTATCTAAAATACAGTGTCTGTGATGTCATATTACACTTCCTAAGGCTTCCACTAGATGTCAACAGTCCTTAGAACATCGTTTGAGGCTTCTAGAATGCAATTTGATTGAATAATACCCGGAACAGTAAGTGGTCTGGCTGGGGTCATTGTCTTACCTCACGCACGCTCACGAAGGATTAGCCATTTTTCTTTTTCTTCTGCAATGAATCTGCTATTGTCCGGTTGGAATATTATCGCAATTCTATGATTATAACACCCTAAAGATTGATTGTGAACATGGTTTGACATGTTTCTACAAACGCTGAGGGAACTTTATAACTTTTCGTCGACGGTGGATAGATGCATTTTGCAATGGGGATCTGGAAGCGCCATCAAAACTGATTAATTTTGACATAAATGATGGACTTTATCGAACAAATGAACATTTCTTGTGGAAGTGGGAGACCTTCCGAGTGCATTCAGCCGAAGATCAGTTGGTAGAGCATGGTGTTTGCAACGCCAGGGTTGTGGGTTCGATTCCCATGGGGGACCAGTATGGAGAAAAACAATGTATGAAATGTATGCATTCACTACTGAATGTCGCTCTGGATAAGAGCGTCTGCTAAATGACTAAAATGTAAATGTAAATATTTTTAACATATTTCAGCGTTTTGTGGATGCCGTGGCTGGACGGCAAACTGAATAGCATGGTGCTCAGTACTCAGAATATTGAACAATGTGCTTTCTACGTAAAGTTATTTTGAAATCTGACACAGCGGGTGCATAAAAGAGTACTGTATCTATAATTCTTAAAATAATTGTTGTGTATTTTGTCAACATTTATGATGAGTATTTTTGTAAATTCACCGGACATTTTGGGGTGAATACATTTTCTGAACGTCACGCGCCAATGTAAAATAGGTTTTTTGGATATAAATATGAACTTGATGGAACAAAAAATGCATGTATTGTCTAACATAATGTCCTAGGAATGTCATCTGATGAAGATCGTCAAAGGTTAGTGCATAATTTTAGCTGGTTTTGTGCTTTTGGACGGCTAACCTTGCTTTGAAAATGTCTGTCCTTGCTAAGAAAATGGCTGTGTTGTTGTTTTTTGCTGTGGTTGTATCCTAACATAATCTAATGTTTTGCTTTCGCTGTAAAGCCTTTTTGAAATCGGACAATGTGGTTAGATTAACGAGAGTCTTATCTTTAAAATGGTGTAAAATAGTTGATTGTTTGAGAAAATTTAATTGTGGTATTTTAGTTGGTTTTGTATTTTGCGCCATGCGATCCCATTGGCTGTTGGCTAGGGGAACATCTAGCGGAACATCTAGATGCAAGAGGTTTTAACAACAAGTTAAGCTTTATTTTGATGTATTGCACTTGTTATTTCATGAAAGTTAGATATTTATAGTAATTTCATTTGAATTTGCCGCTCTGCAGTTTCACCAGATGTTGGCCAGGTGGGACGCTACCGTCCCACACCCCCTAGAGAGGTTAACAACAGGATAAACCCAAAGTGACTTATGATGCTCTTTGATCTGCCTGAGAGGGGTGCAACTTAGCATTTTTAGTGTCCTTTAAAATATGTCTGTTTTCATTGTTGGTGTGGCGCTCAGCCTAACAGTCAAGACTGTTGGGCTGACGGTTTCATTATTGCAATAATTAATCAATATTAAACAAAGATGAATGTTTGAAGAAATTACTAAGTCTCTCTTAGCACTGAATTTTGATGAAAATGCTCGTCGGATGTGGCAGGGCTTGGAAACTATTACAGAATACAAAGGGAAGCACAGCCGAGAGCTTCCCAGTGACACAAGCATAAATTATTTCTATGCTTGCTTCGAGGCAAGTAACACTGAAACATGCAAGAGAGCATCAGCTGTTCCGGACGATTGTGTGATCATGCTCTCCGCAGCCGATGTGAGTAAAACCTTCAAACAGGTCAGCATTCACAAGGCCGCAGGGCCAGACGGATTACCACACGTGTACTCCGAGCATGCGCTGACCAACTGGCAAGTGTCTTCATTGGCATTTTCAACCTCTCCCTGTCTGAGACTTTAACACCAACATGTTTCAAGCAAACCACCATAGTCCCTGTGCCCAAGAACACGAAGGTAACCTGCCTAAATGACCCGTAGCACTCACATCTGTAACCATGAATTGCTTTGAAAGGCTGGCCATGGCTCACACCAACACCAATTTCCCGGAAACCCTAGACCCACTCCAAACCGCCCTGACAGATCCACAGATGATGCAATCTCTATTGCACTCCACACTGCCCTTCCCCATCTGGACAAAAGGAACACCTATGTGAGAATGCTGTTCATTGACTACAACTCTGTGTTCAACACCATAGTGCCCTCAAAGCTCATCACTAAGCTAAGGACCCTGGGACTAAACACCTCCCTCTGCTACTGGATCCTGCACTTCCTGACGGGCCACCCTCAGGTGGTAAGGGTAGGTAACAACACATCCACCATGCTGATCGTCAACACGGGGGCCCCTGTACTCCCTGTTCTCATGACTGCATTGCCAGGCATGACTCCAACACCATCATTAAGTTTGCAGATGACACAATAGTGGTAGGCCTGATCACCTACAACGACGACACAGCCTATAGGGAGGAGGTCAGAGACCTGGCCATGTGGTACAAGGACAACAACCTCTCCCTCACCTTGAACAAGACAAAGGAGATGACTGTGGACTACAGGAAAAGGAAAACCCATTCTCATCGACGGGGCTGTAGTGGAGCAGGTTGAGAGCTTGTCTGACAAAATCTATGGATAGTAGACTATAATTTAGTCTGGCAAACAGGTAGGCCTACTTCTTATTTATTGAATAGGAAGAAATAGGCTCCAACACAAAGCCCTCTTGTTGGAGGAGCCTAAAGTCAAATTAAAAGGAAGACTGTTTAAATTAATTAGGCCTTTTCGAATTAGCCTACTTTCAGCACCCATGCGCTGTCCATTGTCATGGAAATTCGAATCAAGGTGTCCATCATTCAGGAGCAGCGCTCTATCTCTGTCATTGTCATGGTCCGAATCACACATATGACTATTGCTAAATGATAAACCTCTTCCTAATTATCAGTGTTTTCATATGACATCTAAATCTCACCCATTCTTCAGTCTTTCTAGTGAGGGTGATCAGGCCACAAGTTACATCTATATTCCATGTTGATTCGCTCTAACTTTATGGAAAAAGTGTTTATTCGATAGAAAATCCCATAAGCGTTTATAGTTTTATTGATTAGGGTTAAGTCAATTCCCCATACTTTTAACAAAAGTGGACATAGTACGGCAATCTTTTTCTGAGACTATTTCCCAGACCCTGTACACAGTCATTTAATGCTTTAACCTTATCTCTATCAAATTATCCATAAAGGGACCAACTCAAAATACTTTTTTCACCCCTAACGTCCGTCTACGTTTAGGTGTGCAAGTTTGTATATCCTCTCTGGGCTAGGCGGGACGAATTCGTCCCACCTACGCAACAGCCAGTTGAATCCCGTGATACGATTTTCAAATACCTTAGAAATGCTATTACTTCAATTTCTCAAACATATGACTATTTTACAGCATTTTAAAGACAAGACTCTCGTTAACCTGTTGGGGATAGGGGGCAGTATTGACACGGCTGGATAAAAAACGTACCCGATTTAATCTGGTTACTACTCCTGGCCAGTAACGAGAATATGCATATAATTATTGGCTTTGGATAGAAAACACTACAAAGTTTCTAAAACTGTTTGAATGGTGTCTGTGAGTATAACAGAACTCAAATGGCAGGTCAAAACCTGAGAGATTCCTTTACAGGAAGTGGTCTGTCTGACCATTTATTGTCTTTCTTTGACATCTCATTCAATTACAAAGGATCTCTGCGGTAACGTGACACTTCCCAAGGCTCCAATAGGCTCTCAGAGCCCGGGAAAAACCTGAATGTCGTCATTTCAGCCCCAGGCTGAAACACATTATCGCCTTTCTCAAGTGGCCGATCAAGGGACTGTGGGCTTAGGCGCGTGCACTGGCCGCCCCCGTCTTTGTGTTTTTTCCTCTGTTTGCCGAAAAGGAGATTCCCGGTCGGAATATTATCGCTTTTTTACGAGATAAATTGCATAAAAATTGATTTTAAACAGCGGTTGACATGCTTCGAGGTACGGTATTGGAATATTTAGAATTTTTTTGTCACGAATTGCGCCATGCGCGCGACCCTGATTTACCATTTCGGATAGTGTCTGGGACGCACGAACAAAACACCGCTATTCGGATATAACGATGGATTATTTTGGACCAAACCAACATTTGTTATTGAAGTAGCAGTCCTGGGAGTGCATTCTGACGAAGACAACAAAAGGTAATCAAACTTTTATAATAGTAAATCTGATTTTGGTGAAGGCTAAACTTGCCGGGTGTCTAAATAGCTAGCCCGTGATGGCTGGGCTATGTACTTAGAATATTGCAAAATGTGCTTTCACCAAAAAGCTATTTTAAAATCGGACATATCAAGTGCATAGAGGAGTTCTGTATCTATAATTCTTAAAATAATTGTTATGCTTTTTGTGAACGTTTATCGTGAGTAATTTAGTAAATTGTTAGTAAATTCCCCGGAAGTTTGCGGGGGGTATACTAAGCTCATATTATAAAGCTACAAATAATAATATAGGTACATCTAATAGATCCTGCAAACAAATCATTTTTCCCTCACACCATCCCCGCGACTGCCGCATCATAGTAAAGTAAGTTATGTAAATTACTTGAATATGGCTTATTGTGAGGTCAATAAATCTGATAAATAGCTTAATTATGGGCAACAAAACTAATAATTTTATTAAAATTAATTATAGCAGTAGCAATGTTACCTCCAGTCGTCCTTCTTATCTTTGCGCTCTCCCTCTCAAACGGAACAGGACATCAGTAGGACTATTCCACACAAATAAAACTTGCCTCCTGAAGTGCCACCGTAAACAGCTCAGCCATTGGTTAGGCAGCACAGTGGGGTTTACATCAGCAAGAGCAGTGCAGGGCAGGACAAGGCTTATGATTGGGATAGCCTATCCATTGCCATGTGTAATGCATTGTAACCTAGTTTTATATACACCAACCCAGCACCATAAAAACTTCGGGAGGAAGTGCATTTTCTTCGAAATATAACTTTGCCCTGTGCTTCTCCGCACATGCTCTTCAAATAGACTAGGTCTATAGCCTATAGTATAGACAATGTATAATTTGATTGAGACCACACTAGGCGCACTTGATATTGCGAGCCGAACAGAGAATTAGGGATGAAGGGCAGCATCAGATACACATCGAGATATAATAGACAACTAATGCTCAAACACTAAGCAATACGACATTCAACCTTTAACCTTCTGACACGTACGATCACGTACGATCATTGTTGAGTGGTCCCTGCATGACGTTGACATTTTCAAACACATCCCACATTTCTGATGTGATGTCGCTCTTGCTGCTGGTGAGTCTCTGATCCACCTCTACGCAGACGACATCATTCTGTATACTTCTGGCCCTTCTTTGGACACTGTGTTAACAACCCTCCAGACGAGCTTCAATGCCATACAACTCTCCTTCCGTGGCCTCCAACTGCTCTTAAATACAAGTAAAACTAAATGCATGCTCTTCAACCGATCGCTGCCTGCACCTGCCCACCCCTCCAGCATCACTACTCTGGACGGTTCAGACTTAGAATATGTGGACAACTACAAATACCTAGGTGTCTGGTTAGACTGTAAACTCTCCTTCCAGACTCACATCAAACATCTCCAATCCAATGGTTAAATCTAGAATTGGCTTCCAAAGCATCCTTCACTCAGGCTGCCAAACATACCCTTGTAAAACTGACCATCCTACCGATCCTCGACTTCGCCGATGTCATTTACAAAATAGTCTCCAATACCCTACTCAATAAACTGGATGCAGTCTATCACAGTGCCATCCGTTTTGTCACCAAAGCCCCAATACTACCCACCACTGCAACCTGTACGCTCTCATTGGCTGGCCCTCGCTTCATACTCGTCGCCAAACCCACTGGCTCCAGGTCATCTACAAGACCCTGCTAGGTAAAGTCCCCCTTATCTCAGCTCACTGGTCACCATAGCAGCACCAACCTGTTGCACGTGCTCCAGCAGGTATATTTCACTGGTCACCCCCAAAGCCAATTCCTCCTTTGGCCGTCTCTCCTTCCAGTTCTCTGCTGCCAATGACTGGAACGAACTACAAAAATCTCTGAAACTGGAAACACTTATCTCCCTCACTAGCTTTAAGCACCAGCTGTCAGAGCAGCTCACAGATCACTGCACCTGTACATAGCCCATCTATAATTTATCCCAAACAACTACCTCTTCCCCTACTGTATTTATTTATTTATTTATTTATTTTGCTCCTTTGCACACCATTATTTCTATTTCTACTTTGCACTTTCTTCCACTACAATTCTACCATTCCAGTGTTTTACTTGCTATATTGTATTAACTTTGCCACCATGGCCTTTTTTGCCTTTACCTCCCTTATCTCACCTCATTTGCTCACATTGTATATAGACTTATTTTTCTACTGTATTTTTGACTGTATGTTTGTTTTACTCCATGTGTAACTCTGTGTTGTTGTATGTGTCGAACTGCTTTGCTTAATCTTGGCCAGGTCGCAATTGTAAATGAGAACTTGTTCTCAACTTGCCTACCTGGTTAAATAAAGGTGAAATAAATAAATAAATAAATAAAAACAACCAAGTTGCACTCATCATTTGATAACAAGGGCAGTGTAAGGGGAAAAGTCACAACTAAAGTTGCTCTTTAACCTCTGGATCACCAGTAGTCCCTCAATCTTCACCAGAGCAACCATCAACTAGGATGATGAAAAACAGGCTTCAGCGCAACCACAAGGGCCCTGGCAGTACAACTGCTTAACCAATGTCACCCTGGCAATATTGTACCTCTGTTTTTTCCACCTTTCAAATACCTCCATGTATCTGATCTAGAGTTTCAAGGATTCGAAGTCCCTGCACTATAAAAGAGAACAATATACAGTCACAGCTGATGAAATTCAATGAAGAACGATGACAGAGAATACAGTATGACTGCCAACGCTTTCAGGAACTTGTTCAGGGTGTGTACATAGCTTGTCTTATGCTTCTAGAAGACATCATGCTGTTCACATCATTTTGTGCTTTTTTCGTAAAATGTCAGACAATTGAAGACACCAAGGAAGATGTTTTTACATGAATTGTGAAACCATTGGTGACCACTCGTTTCAGGAAACTAGGCGTATGTCGGACGTCACTACTTCACAGGAATCAGCATTTGAACTTAAACATTTATTTTTGTCAGAAATGCCTTCTGGAACATGTGAACTTTCATGTGCCTAAATAACAAACAGGTATTCCATCTGTAAATACAAATCAAATTGTCAAATTACGAGCCAAGTTGGTTTAGCCATGGAAAAAGACAGGAACCTTCCCGCTAGCCATGATTGGCTGAGATAATTGATGGGCTGGACATGCCGGGTGATGAGTTTGGATTGGTCTGCCATGTAGCATGCTTCTGTCTATAACGTGAGCTGTTCAATATGTGTTGACAGTCCTTTCTACTGTACCGTTTTTGGAAAATGTAATGTTAGCTATCTGAGAACTTCAAAATGTTTTGCTAGTTTTCTCAACAACGTTGGTGCCCTGAATTTAGCAGGTGCTATCGACAGATCAGTTGGAAAAAGTGATGGGCTACATTTTTAGATATAACTTTCTAATTTTGTCAGAAAGTATTTTTTATTGCAAGTTAAAGCTTACTGTTAGTTGGCTAGCTAATGTTACGTGTATGATC
This sequence comes from Salmo salar, assembly GCF_965601325.2. Classification (NCBI taxonomy): domain Eukaryota; kingdom Metazoa; phylum Chordata; class Actinopteri; order Salmoniformes; family Salmonidae; genus Salmo; species Salmo salar. The sequence goes on from NC_138301.1 coordinate 86,790,246, forward strand.
TGTGTAGTATTATTATTTAAATACAAATAAAAAACATAACTAACATTAAAAATTGTTAGTTAGCTAACATTGAACCTAGTTTGTTAGCTTTAGCTACCTGCAGATTCATACTATAACTATGACAATGTTTGTATCGGTAGTAGATTGAGTTTGGATTATGCCAGTTCATTCTTTAGCTAGCTAACTACCTAGCTAGCTACATGTTTAAACAAAAGACTCCACTTCAGCCGGATTATTACATGACCGATCAAATTAGCCAGGTGTATCTGGGGGTTATTACGGCCATCTATTATATTTCATGAACGTGTACATGTCTAGACAATAGTGACCCATCCACTTAGCTAGATGTGGCTGTGGGGAGGTTATAGCATTTCTTTCACATGACCCATCAATTTTGACAGGTGTGTTGGGTAAGCGTCATCTAATAATGATAAAATATTAGTAAAATATATATTTTTATGTGGACACTTTCTGTTTTTGATATTGCTACTATGCAAGTAACCACTTCACGGTGCCATTTACACCTTCTTTATCCTGTGCATGTGACAAATAAACAGATTTTATTTTATATAGCGTGTGTTTACCACATGGCCTCACATGTGAATCCTTAAAGAGATGGGTAGGGATAAGGCTTAAGAGGGTGTGAATCATGCTGAATGGGTGTAGACAAAGAAGAGCTCTCCAGTAGATGTACCAAAACAATCAGGGGCCATTTTCTCAAAAGTGTGGTTGCAAGCTTATCAACTTTCAAAGCAGAATTACTTTCCCATTGTTCCTCAACTGCAGTGTAAGGTATACAATTTTCTAGCTATGAGTCTCTACTATTATCCAATGTAAAAACACAATTACGAAATGTTACTACATAAGACCGAATCCAGGCGTTCGGTCACATTTATGTCAAATAATTTGTGTTGTGTAGCACTCTGTATTTTCTATATGTAGGATTCAGGACCGAATGGCTGAAACCCTATTGTATTCGAAGTTCTTCTTATTCTGTGTTTTCTGCCACTGGCCCTATATCGCAACAACGACTGGTCAAAAATGTCAAGTGCTACTCAGAAACCAGAAATGGCACCCATCGGCCAATATGTTGCACAGCCCCGCTGCCCCGGTTGACCTAGAGTCACGGAATTTGATGTACTGGTCCCTCTCCTCACAAGTAAAAAGTGTGCCTCAAGGACCCATTACTTCTGCCGTAATGGATTTTCTGCCATCTTGGATTTTTTGGAAAAAATAAAAAAATCTTCTCATGAACTGTAAGTCCGATTAATTTCGCTACATATGCTCACAGCAGTTGTCTCTAACTAGTTTGATAAAACCTAATCGATATGTAATTTTCTTTATCAACATACATGCTAATCTAAATGACAATTTCAAGAAATTTCATACAGTCCTATTAATTAAGGATCTGACCCTTTTTTCAATTTCTGCCTAAAATGACATATCAAAATCTAACTGCCTGTAGCTCAGGACCTGAAACAAGGGTATGCATATTCTTGATACCCTTTGAAAATAAACACTTTGAAGTTTGTGGAAATGTGAATATAACACATTATATCTGGTAAAAGATAATACAAAGAAAAAACATTTTTTTTTTCTCCATCATCTTTGAAATGCAAGAGAAAGGCCAAAATGTAATTTTCCAGGTTTAGATTTAGATTTTGGCCACTAGATGGCAGCAGTGTATGTTCAAAGTTTTAGACTGATTCAATGAACCATTGCATTTCTGTTCAAAATGTTATATGAAGACTTCCCAAATGTGCCTAATTGGTTTATTAAAGAAGGATTTTTAAGCCTTGAGACAATTGAGATATGGATTGTGTCTGTGTAGCATTCAGAGGGTAAATGGGTAAGACGAAAGATTTTGAACAGGGTATGGTAGTAGGTGCCAGGCTCACCGGTTTGTCCACCACCCAAAAAACACAACCGTTCAAAAGTTTGGGGTCACTTAGAAATGTCCTTGTTAAAATAACATCACATTTATCAGAAATACAGTGTAGACATTGTTAATGTTGTAAATGACTATTGTAGCTGGAAACGGCTGATTTTTTATTAAATATCTACAGTTGAAGTCAGAAGTTTACATACACTTAGGTTTGAGTAATTAAAACTTGTTTTTCAACCACTCCACAAATTTCTTGTTAACAAACAATAGTTTTGGCAAGTCAAACGCAAGTACAGTTGGAGTCGGAAGTTTACATACACCTTAGCCAAATAAATTTAAGTTCTTAGGGATAGGCCCATTTTTTCTGAATTTTCTGTCTGAATGACGTGCCCAAAGTAACCTGCCTGTAGCTTAGGCCCTGAAGCCAGGATATACATATAATTGGTACCATTGGAAAGAAAACACTTTGTAGTTTGTAGAAATGTAAAAATAATGTAGGAGAATATAACACAATAGATATAGAAGGAGAAAATCCAAAGAAAAACCAACTGGAAATTTCTAATTTTGGAGACCATCCTCTTAGAAATGCAAGAGAAAGGTCAAATTGTAAATTATCTCCCTGGATGCAATTCCTATTTCTTCAGTAGTCTATGTTCTATGTTCAATGTTTCAGGCTTGTAACTTCAAAAATGAATAAGAAATAACAGTTTTCATAGAAGGACACAGTTTTGACATCATTTTGTGAAATTGTCCAAGCTGTTTAAAGGCACAGTCAACTTAGTGTATGTAAACTTCTGATCCACTGGAATAGTGATACAGTGAATGATAAGTGAAATAACCTGTCTGTAAAAAATAGTTGGAAAAATGACTTGTCTCATGCTCAAAGTAGATGTCCTCACCGACTTGCCAAAACTATAGTTTGTTAACAAGAAATGTGTGGAGTGGTTGAAAAACAAGTTTTAATGACTCCAACCTAAATGTATGTAAGCTTCCGACTTGAACTGTACATAGGCATACAGAGGCCCATTATCAGCAACCGTCCTGTGTTCCAATGGCATGTTGTTTTAGCTAATCCAAGTTTATCATTATAAAAGGCTAGCTGATCATTAGAAAACCCTTTTGCAATTATGTTAGCACAACTGAAAACTGTTGTTCTGATTAAAGAAGCAGTAAAACTGGCCTTCTTTAAACTAGTTGAGTATCTGGAGCATCAGCATTTGTGGGTTCGATTACAGGCTCAAAATGGCCGGAAACAAAAGGACTTTCTTCTGAATCTCGTCACTTTATTCTTGTTCTGAGAAATGAAGGCTATTCCATGCGAGAAATTGCCAAGAAACCGAAGATCTCATACATCGCTGTGTACTGCACCCTTCACAGAACAGCGCAAACTGCCTCTAACCAGAATAGAAAGAGGAGTGGGAGGCCCCGGTGCACAACTGAGCAAGAGGACAAGTGCATTAGTGTCTAGTTTGAGAAACAGACGCCTCATAAGTCCCCAACTGGCAGCTTCATTAAATAGTACCCGCAAAACATCAGTCTCAACATCAACAGTGATGAGGCGACACCGGGATGCTGGCCTTCTAGGCAGAATTGCAAAGAAAAAGCCATATCTCAGACTGGCCAATAAAAATAAAAGATTAAGATGGGCAAAAGAACACAGACACTGAACAGAGGAACTCTTAGTTTTTAAAAATGATTTATATGTACCCAAAACGAATAGGAGAAAGAAAATGAACTGCACGCTGGCAGAAATAAAACACCAAAAGTGGTCTTGCGCTCCTGGGTGACGCTGATGAAGGCCCTTATCAGGGCATGTAAGTCTAATGTGTCTAGAATTTCATCCCATTATAATTTATTTTAATCATGCAAAGTAAAAATTGTTTTATATTTTTTTATTGTAACAAAGCAAATTCTTACAGCTTTTCTGCAGTTTTAGCCCCTATTTTCCATGACAATGACTGTTAGACGTTTGAACTAAATGGTGTGTAGAACTTTGGTTTAGCGATATTTTCAGTATTAACTCTAGATTTGGACATCTGAAGTGCTCCAGAGTTGTCTGCAACATTGTCTTCTGTTTGACAGAGAGTGACCTGTTTGACAGAGAGTGTCCCGGCTCTAAGTGTTTTTTGACCTGTGATCCACTGACACTGCCCCCAGTAAGAGGGGAATGAGGCAGCCCAGGAGTTAACACACACATGGAACTTTATTTCCACACACTGACGAAGACAAACATGAGCCTGGTACTGAACGGTACGGAGAAAGAATAATGAATATTTATGTACAGGCTACAGTGGATAGAGCAGAGTAGTGAATGGACATGAATGAGCTACAGCAGTGTAATAGCATGATAAACGACAACAATGGCATGATAGGAAAGGACTGTATCTAGTAACCATGTATTACATAGTACAACAAGAATGTTTACTAACAAGAGGTAATAAACAACAGCAGTGTAAAGAGTGGACTGTATGGAAGTAGGGTCGTTCCATTTCATTTCAGCAAGCCATGGCAACCACCATCTCAGATTGCTCTGAAATTGTTTCTGTAGTTAGAAACAGATAAGATAAGCATTCCTGCATCATTATTTTGTTGAAAGACAATTTGAACTCTGAGAAATTAAGCTAATTGATTGCACCCAAATTGGCCAATTCAATTTATAGGATTCATATAATATTACATAATTATATTATATAATACCCAACATCCAATTTGGAATCCATATAATGGTTAAAAGCCAGCCATGAACCCCCCCCCCCCCCCCCCCACAACAAGTCCACCTCGACGGCCAGTATACAGTATCAGTTCTCTATGTTTGACAATTAGTATGAAGCTGCAGCTTGGAGTATTGTTCATTCTTACTGTGTAATGTATTCTCAATACAAATGTGTTTTTCCCCCCCTTTGTGTTTTTCCCCACCAGAGAAATTAGCCATTGAAGTTGGTTGCATTTTTCCACATAAATTTGTGGGAAAATACAAGGGTTTTGCCCACCTGATACCGCTGTTCCTGCAACAACACTTTATCCATTTTGCAAGTCTCTTATGTTTATTAAATGGACCCTTATGCAACTTTGGGTAGAAAACCAATAGCTTTTGCACATGGTAAAAATAAATGGTGTGGTCGTCCTTACAATTCAAGTCAGTCCTCCATGGATGCAATTCAAACACACATGCTGTCCTTCTCTTAGGCGTAGTCAGGTGCTAAAATAGAACTTGGATCTATTTGTGATGCTCAACGAGCTGAAAGTCCTGCCTTTCAAATCTCCTCATTGATTTTTAGGAACATATACCCACATGAGTGATGAAAGATTAACTGAGCTTCATACACCAATCGGTTGTAGTAATTCACCGTAAAGTTGGTTGCCAACCGCCATATAAAGTCCAAAGTAGAAAAAGAAGAATGGAGGAGAGATGGCGAGAAAACGAATTCGGTTTAATGTTTTATCTGTGTATTAATTGTCGGAGTAGAGGCCCTTGAGCATTTCAGGTAAAATAACAACCCAATGTTTATATCCCAGGACAAATTAGCTAGCAACAGCAATCTACCTAGCTAAATTGCCATCAATTTTCGACCTGTCCCCAAATTAATATAGTTGGTTCAGAGTTTGTTTTGATATTTCAACCTGCGTGTCCTGATCACGTCTGGTGTGAGGGGACAAAACCAACATGAACGCGATGACGCATGCAGATGCACGCACATGTGCGGTCTGGTCCGCATGTTAGACTGCTGCAACAATCGGGAGGCCCAGGCTACAGCAGATCTAATGGTTTCAATGTTATGGTCTCTACCAGTCTTCAGTGGTGAAAGTCCCAATACCGCCAGTATACTGTTTTGCAATGGCAATAGGTCGGGTTTATCGGTAAATGTCACTAATCAAACAACATATAGAGATGTTTTCAAATTATTTTGTTGCATTTTTTTATTAGGGTTGTCACAATATTTTAGTCTCTAGCCCATTTCTCCATCACATTCTTGGGCTCCTCTGAAAAGTCTTCATATGATAATTGTACCATGGGGATAGCCCACTCAGAGAGCTGCCATTTGTTGGACTTTTCAAATAGAGTTCGGTTAAAGAATAAGGTTGCTAAGAGAAGGACAAATTAAATTGTTTTCATGGAGGACTGGCTTGACTTGTGAGGATAACAACAACATGTATTTTCCTCATGAGCAAAAGCTATTGGTTTTCTACCCAAAGTTTGTGATCCATTCAATAAACACAAGAGAGTTACAAAATTGCAAAAAAAAAATGGCAGTAACAGCAGCATCTATTGGAAAAAACCGGGTACTTTCACACACATTTATGGGGGAAATGCGACTACAATGCTAATTTCACTGAACAGGTGGGGAAAAAACACCAAATTCACTGAGAATATACTTCATAGTATGAATAAAGACTACTCAAAGACGCAGCTTCATACTACTTGCCAAACATAGAAAAATTATACTATATATAATTTCATGGGGCTCCCGAGTGGCGTAGCGATCTAAGGCACTGCATCTTAGTGCTTGAGGCATCACTACAGACACCCTGGTTTGATTCCAGGCTGTATCACAACCGGCCGTGATTGGGAGTCCCATACGGCGGTGCATAATTGGCCCAGTGTCGTCCGGGTTTGGCTCGGTGTAGGAATTTGTTCTTAAAACTGACTTGCCTAGTTAAATAAAATAATATACTGTATTGAAATGTCTAATTTCGGCATACTCAATTAGCCTAATTTCTCATAGTTCAAATAATCTTTCAACAAAATAATGTTTCAGGAATGCTAATATTATATGTTTCTAACTACAGAAACAATTTCATAACAATCTGAGATGGTGGGTGTAGAAAACCTTTTCCTGTGCTTTTTGAGGTGGAAGACTCATACAGTATGCTAACTGGAGATAACAAAGAAGAGATATTAGCAACAGAGCTACAGAGCTAAGATACTGTATATAATGAAGCAATAGCTACAGACTACTAACAGAGGTATACAAATCCAAGCTAAAAAAAAAAAACTATAACTTACTTTGTAGTCACACAACACATGCATCTCTGTCCACCCACAGACTGGAAAAATACATTTTGGGTACAGGTATTATTTACTCCCTTGGAACGCATGGGTCAGGCTGGCTAGTCAATCAGGGCGTGGAGAGACTGCATGGATAGAGCATGCACAGGGGTGAGACACATGAAAATTGTATGATTGGCTGAAACCACGAGGTAGATGAGATATTGATTTCTCATGTGAGGAGGAGAAAGGGTAAGGATTGGTGAGAGCAAGACAGCGCTACTCCAGAAAGCAAATAAACAAATGCACACATGTCACATTGGTATAAACGGATCAGGAGACAGGCGCAGGAATGCGTAATAGGGTTTTTTATTTACCTAAATTACAGTGTGCCATGTAAAGGCACAGGGATGAAGACCAAACAAACATGTATACAACACACAGGGTTGAAACCCAAACAAAAGAGCGAGGAGTACCTAGAATAAATACACCGGGGCGAGATCCGTAACATACACGCACACAATGATACCAGACGGGACGAGACCCATAATCATCTGCTCAATACAAGCGGCACAAAAGCCAAAACAACACACGTACTCACACGACCAACGGAAATTGGAACAATAATCGACAAGACAATGGTGAACAAAGGGCACACTTATACAATTACTAATCAGGGGAGAATATGAGGACCAGGTGTGCGTAATGACACAGTTTAGTTCCCAGAGGCCGGTGACGTAGACCTCCGAAACTGTTGCACGGAATGAGCAACAGTACCAGAGGGATCCGTGACAGCACACAACAAAGTCATATAGCGTCTTGTAGCGCACTTGGCAGGGGATTCTGTAACAATGTTCCCGTTTCACCGGAAATTAACTTAGAAAACAACAATTCCTCACAGCGACACATTATCTGATACAGTGCCTTCAGAAAGTGTTCACACCCCTTGACTTTTTCCAAAAATTTTTGTGTTACAGCCTAAATTTAAAAACAATTAAATAGAGATTTTTTTTTGGTCACTTGCCTACACATAATACCTCATAATATCAAAGTTGAAGCATGGTTTTATTTTTTAATTTTTTAGGGGGAAGATCAGCTTTAATATTGCAGATAGATTGTAGCTTCCATCAATGTAATTGTCTGCATCATTTCCAATACCCTGTATATATTTTTGGAAATATACAGTAACAGTCATAAGTTTGGACACACCTACTCATTCAAGGGTTGTTCTGTATTTTCCTTTTTTCTACATTGTAGAATAATAGTGAAGACTTTAAAACTATGAAATAACATATGGAATCATGTAGTAACCAAAAAAGAGAGAATATATAGAATATATTTTAGATTCTTCAAAGTAGCCACCATTTGCCTTGATGACAACTTTGCACACACTTGGCATTCTCTCAACCAGCATCACCTGGAATGCTTTTCCAACTGTCTTGAAGGAGTTCCCACATATGCTGAGCACTTGTTGGCTGCTTTTCCATCACTCTTCGGTCCAACTCATCCCAAACCATCTCAATTGGGTTGAGGTCGGGTGATTATGGAGGCCAGGTCATCTGATGCAGCACTCCATCACTCTCCTTCTTGGTAAAATAGCCCTTACACAGCTTGTAGGTGGTTGGGTTATTGTCCTGATGAAAACCAATGATAGTCCCACTAAGCGCAAAGCAGATGTGATGGCATATTGCTTGTCACAACACAACTGATTGGCTCAAACGCATTAAAAAGGGAAGAAATTCCACAAATTAACTTTTAACAAGGCACACCTGTTAAATGAAATGCATTTTTAAAATATATTTTCCTTTATTATTTCCACTAAGCCTAACACCCCTAAACTAATGAACATCAACACTTAGGCTTCTACTTCCAGCTTATACATACTATATACATTTTTTACGGACACAATCTATTTTACAATAGTTATATTTTGTTTGTTTTTAGTCCTGTGCTTCCTCTACCCTCAACCTCTCTCATCTATTTCTGATGTCCATCCAGTTTGATTTCTATTTGTCAAATATTTTTAACTGTGCTGTTTCACAAACGTTCTGGACCTATATGCATTTTAAGGACACAGTATATTTTACATTATTTTGTTGTTATTATTCCCACTCTTCAGCTCCATTCAACACCTCACATGTATCTCTTAAAACCTCTACAGGATCAGTGTCCCCTCCCACGGGACGGTTGAGCTAAAGTAGGCTAATGTGATTAGCATGAGGTTGTAAGTAACAAGAAAATTTCCCATAGACATATCTGATGTGGGCAGAACGCTTCAATTCTTGTTAATCTAACTGAACTGTCCAATTACAGTGAAAGAATGCCATGCTATTGTTTGAGGAGAGTGCACAGTTATGAACTTGAAAATGTTTTAAGGTCAAATCTGCTACATTGTGCCAGAGCGGTACCTGTTCCAGAATATCCCTACCCCATTTATCTGCCATGACCTTCACTGGTCCGGTCAGTGGATCAGGCAGGCAAGGTTCTCCCTTGCTGCTCTTGGCTCCCATTGTGAAACTCCACTATAGACACACACTCAAACACAAACACACAAACAACAGTGTTTAATTAGGAATGTCTTCCTTCCTTTTGAATAAAAAATATATATAATTATTTTATGTAATTTTAAATGTTATACCCACATGGTAGTTCCTCCTACCCAAATTCCCATGTAGGTTTTCAAATGTATAGCTGGTTTCCCAATCATTACCAACTGTTTTATCAGTACACTGATTAATTACATTTTAACTTTTACAATGTTTTTATTTCTATCTCAGGATTGTGCCCTAGGATCACATAACTCATAACCATGTCATATCATTCCATGGCCACCTCTCTGCTTCAACAGAGAAACACAACCCCTGTATCTAACCAGGATACCTCTGTTTGAACAAAAATATCCCAATTGGAGATCAACCTGCTTCAACAGGATGTTTGCCCTAGAATTACTTCCAGGACTTCCTCAATTCAGAAATAACTCTGCTACAACAAAGATTCTAACTAGGGGTGTATTTGCTACATCAAATTCACCGGAAGTTTTGGGTGGGAATGCTAGTTCTGAACGTCACATGCTAATGTAAAAAGCAGTTTTTTTATATAAATATGAACTTGATTGAACAAAACATGCATGTATTGTATAACATAATGTCCTAGGAGTGTCATCTGATGAAGATCATCAAAGGTTAGTGCTGCATTTAGCTGTGGTTTTGGTTTTTGTGACATATATGCTAGCTTGAAAAATGGGTGTGTGATTATTTCTGGCATAGTACTCTCCTGACATAATCCAATGTTTTGCTTTCGTTGTAAAGCCTTTTTGAAATCGGACAATGTGGTTAGATAAAGGAGAGTCTTGTCTTTAAAATGGTGTAAAATAGTCATATGTTTGAAAAATGGAAGTTTGGGGATTTTTGAGGAGTTTCTAATTGGATATTGGAGCGGTGTTCCGCTAGCTAGATGTAAGAGGTTAAAAGTTGTGTCATACTGCAGCACACCCTGCGTCTGGGCAGCAAGCTCGTTTGTCATCGATTGCTAGACCAAAAATAGTCAAAGTTTTAATTTTTTCCCCTACTTTTTCATTACACAGACATAAGCACAGTTGACACCATCGAGGTGCGGATGTTTACTTTCTACGTCCGCCATGGAGCCCAGTTTCATAATATGACCATATTTCCCAGCTGCTTGCTGTCGTTTTGAAGTAATCGCGAAAAAACAGGCCTTATTTTAGTGCATTTTTCACCCTGCCAGCTCCTGTTTGTTCTATTGAGCACCGTGGCACCAACTCGCCTTCCGAACGTTCTGTTCCCAGCTTATTGTTCAACGTCACAATGCCTGCTTCGCTATTGTTGGCAATGAGACCTGCTCACGTTGTTTTATAGTTAAAATGTAAACAACAAAATGTAAACAACAAAGAGAGGGGTTCTTCCCGTAGTTTCCTTGGGGGAAATATAGGCATGTCTGTCTATTTTGCCAAATATCTCGCAATGTGTATATTTAGATTTTTTCAAGTCGGGTGTAACCGGTGTGAAATGGCTAGCTAGTTAGTGGGGTGCACGCTAATAACGTTTCAATCGGTGACGTCACTCGCTCTGACACCTGGAAGTAGTTGTTCCCCTTGCTCTGTAAGGGTCGTGGCTTTGTGGAGCGATGGGTAACGATGCTTCGATGGTGGATGTTGTCAGTGTGTGCAGAGGGTCCCTGGTTTGAGCCCGGAGAGGGATGGAAGCAAAACTGTTACACTGGTACCATTTTAATCAGGATAATTTCCTCTTTGTAATTATGTACGTCTGGGCAGCGAGCTCATTTGTCATCGATTGCTAGACCAGAAATAGTCCGAAGTTTTTATTTTTTCCCTACTTTTTCATTGCGCAGACATAAGCACAGTTGACACCATCGAGGTGAGGATGTTTACTTTCTACACAAGTTGTTTTTTTTCCAGATTTGTCCGACTAACAGATTGTAGTGGTAAAATAAAAATGGATACATTTCTTATGGAATTCAAAGCATCACTCCAGTCAAAACAGGCTCTGCGAACGTTCAATTCCATGAGTTAACTATAGGCTTGCGCTAGTGTTCCAGTTTAGCCAACCTTCTTAAGCTGTTTTGACCCATTCTATTGTCCAGCCTATAGATGGCCAGAGCGAATTTACGAAAGTACACGAATGTCCATTGAGAAAGCACAACGACTATACCATTTAGCTAAGCTAAGAATGATGTGAATAATCAAGTCAATAAACATTGGGTAGTTAGATAGCCTATAGTTAATATACTGGCAAGTTTGATGTATAACTATTAACGTTAGGTAGCTAGCTAACATACGGGTACATACTGCTGTAATGATATGCTATGTGGTTCGTAAGGACAGCGTAGCTAACAAATTGTCAGCCAACATAACGTGTAAAGTAACTTATTTGAAAAGTCATTACTGTATTATATTGAGTAGCAAGCTACCCCTTGGTCATTAAGACAAATCTAGTCTGTGATAGGAGGGGGGGTTTTCACACCGAGCTCGGCTATTAGACTATTCTTTAGTAAAGGTTGAATAGTCTATTGTTCAGCTATTAGCCCTCCTCCCCAACTTGCAACAAATTGCTTTTCCCATCTCATTCCATTCGATCATCCACGCTTCATCATTCTGCTCCTGAGTGGCTCGCTTGTGGGCGTGCTGGCAGGATATGGCAGTATCTTCGGTTGTGCGTCAAGAATTCTGCATACAGTAGCAGATTTGTATGAAGGTATGGTTATTCACAGGCAAATTGTTATATGCTAAGGAGGTACATTTGTGTCTTTTTGTCGAGAGCAAAACCTTTTTTATTTTCAATCAAAAATAATTGTTCTGAAATCAACTTTTTTCCAACACAAAGGAAGTCAATGCGGACACCTACGAAGATGACATCGCAGGTAAGCAGCACTGGGCTGTATTGACGTATCCTAAAAATTACATCTGCTGCTTTAGATTGAACAGTCATATCTCAGTTATTGTTTTCATATCTATAAAAAAATAAGCTGTTTTCTTTACTTTCAGAGAGCGAGCTGACCAAGGGGTCGAAAATGTAGATATTGCCAGATGTTCACTTTCCGAGGAACAGGCCATGGAAGCTTTATTGCTGGCAAAAGTGTCCATATCCAGAGGTAATTGAACTGTTCTGTGTTCTTTTTCTCCATCTCTGCCTGTCTTGTTGTACATGGAACCTGTCTCACATGCATTAACTAAAAAACCCTTAAGATGTCAGCTGCTAATTTTCAGATTTACACCACATAAACACAGCCATTTTCACTGGACTATCTGTTGCTGCCAAGTCATGATTTCCCTGGGGGTTAGCCTTGCAATAACCAAGTGGTGAAACACATAGCCCTCTATATTTAAATGTTTCAGGTACACTCCGATAGGTGTCTGCGTCACATACAGTATCTTCTATTGACATTATATTCTATTGTTTGTCGTCATGTGTCTGTTTTTCAGCATAGAGTACTCTGTAGCCACTTAGTGTGGACACCAGGTGAGACCACACACACACACACACAATAACAGTGTCTCTCCTTCACTTCATGCCTCTCCCCCTTCTCCCTAAATCCTATAGGTTATATCAGCTGTTTTGGTGAACCCTTCCCACATCTGAACTGGCTGACACAGAGGGCACAGCATGATCATAGGTGAGATGTCACTTGGTCAGGTGAACAGGAAGTATTATTAACCTGTTAGGGCAAGGGGGCAGTATTGACACGGCCGGATAAAAAACATACCCGATTTAATCTGTTTACTACTCCTGCCCAGTAACTAGAATATGCATATAATTATTGGCTTTGGATAGAAAACACCCTAAAGTTTCTAAAACTGTTTGAATGGTGTCTGTGAGTATAACAGAACTCATATGGCAGGCCAAAACCTGAGAAGATTCCATGCAGGAAGTGGCCTGTCTGACAAATTGTGTTTCATCTTGGCTCTTTTTATTGAAGACTGAGGATCTTTGCTATAACGTGACACATCCTACGGCTCCCATAGGCTCTCAGAGCCCGGGAAAAAGCTGAACGATATCGAGGCAGCCTCTGGCTGAAACACACTATCGCGTTTGGCAAGTGGCCAATCAGAGTACTATGGGCTTAGGCGCGTGCCCGAGTCGACCCCATGCTTTATTTTCTTTCGTCTGTTTACCTAAACGCAGATTCCCGGTCGGAATATTATCGCTTTGTTGTGAGAAAAATGGCATAAAAATTGATTTTAAACAGCAGTTGACATGCTTCGAAGTACGGTAATGGAATATTTAGACATTTTTTGTCACGAATTGTGCCATGCTCGTCACCCTTATTTACCCTTTCGGATAGTGTCTTGAACGCACGAACAAAACACCGCTATTTGGATATAACAATGGATTATTTGGGACCAAACCAACATTTGTTATTGAAGTAGAAGTCCTGGGAGTGCATTCTGACGAAGACAGCAAAGGTAATACAAATTTTCTTATAGTAAATCTGACTTTGGTGAGTGCTAAACTTGCTGGCTGTCTAAATAGCTAGCCCTGTGATGCCGGGCTATCTACTCAGAATATTGCAAAATGTGCTTTCACCGAAAAGCTATTTTAAAATCGGACATATCGAGTGCATAGAGGAGTTCTGTATCTATAATTCTTAAAATAATTGTTATGCTTTTTGTGAACGTTTATCGTGAGTAATTTAGTAAATTCACCGGCAGTGTTCGGTGGGAATGCTAGTCACATGCTAGTCACATGCTGATGTTAAAAGCTGGTTTTTGATATAAATATGAACTTGATTGAACAAAACATGCATGTATTGTATAACATAATGTCCTAGGGTTGTCATCTGATGAAGATCATCAAAGGTTAGTGCTACATTTAGCTGTGGTTTGGGTATATGTGACATTATATACTAGCTTGAAAAATGGGTGTCTGATTATTTCTGGCTGGGTACTCTGCTGACATAATCTAATGTTTTGCTTTCGTTGTAAAGCCTTTTTGAAATCAGACAGTGTGGTTAGATTAACGAGAGTCTTGTCTTTAAAATGGTGTAAAATAGTCATATGTTTGAAAAATTGAAGTTTTTGCATTTTTGAGGTATTTGAATAACGCGCCACGGGATTACACTGGCTATTGAGTAGGTGGGACGCAAGCATCCCACCTAGCCCATAGAGGTTAAAGGCTTAATCATGCTCTCTCGTCTGCAGGTATGTTTTGATGTGAGAGAGGAAGCCAGTCCCGTCATCGCCACCTCACCCAGTCTTAAGATAACCTTCGGGCCAACTGGGGGCCCAAGGCTGGTTAGGAGACACCGCAATTTTGATGAACATAGAGAATATTAGGGTAGCACTGTAATTCATGAATAATATGCTGTCTGCCGCTGTTCTTACCTCTTTCCCTTTCTGTCTTCTACACCTCTCTCCCCACCTCGTCTTTCTTCCTTGTTTTATAATGCACACCATATGTGCATTGAAGTACAGACTGAACTTGTATTTATAATATTACAATTATCATAATTCTAATGCATTTATGTATTTATAACACCTGGATAATGAACTTCTTTCAATGAAGCGATTCACATTCTCCACTGGTTGAAATTATGTATCTCATTGAATTACTTTCTTGTTTCTTCAGATTTATGCAGATGAAGGGAGTTAGATATGCATAGTTATTTTTCTGTATATATGAATTATTAATCAATCATGTTTCTAGTCTATTGCATAGTTACAATGTGTAATCATTGATGTCCCAGCAGAAGGAGTGGTAAACATTGTTGAAGTGTATAATTGTAATACATACATGCAGACACAGCATCATTCAAATAATGGAGTTTGATATGACTGAAAAAGAATGTCTCCGAGATTCATACCTGAACCGCACCTTTATTTGCCAAGGAAGAGTACATGATCAGTGAATATATTAAATGTACAGCCTACAATGTGGGAATCTCATGCGTGGTAATAACTACAGTACATGTGTATATAGGACTTGCATCCTTGGCACAAATAAGTTATTATATTCTACTCTATTCATAGGCTTCATTAATGCCATTCAGACTTGAAGTTGATACAAGAACTATGATAGCTGAGGTTCATAGATAGGTTCTGAACTAATATTCATACCAAACGTTTTAGGGTCCATACACAGATCGGCTACATACTGTAGCTAGCTACACATCCATAGGCATAGTTATTTTTATCTTCAACTACACATTAATCAAGTAAATAGTTAGCTAGCTATGTTACTTCAGCTGCATTGGAAAGCAAGCATACACAATTGTACATTCAATTTGCATTAAATACTTTAGCTAGCTAGATTCTTTACAGCCACTGTTTCACAAGACGACAGCCTGGTTTGCTGGTTTTCTCAGGAGTCCCTAAAACATTAAACAACACCAATTACAAATGCATTCTCCTAACACTAGCTAGCTGGCTAATGTTAGCTAGTCAGATAACTTGCTAAATAGTGATTTTCGTAAATTAACTTTATGACCAAAAAACATGCATTAATGTTTGTCTCTACATTAACTAACATATTCCTCTCAATTGTAATTTTTTTGCTTGACTTGTTTTGACATTATAACAACTTACATCTGGTTCCACCATAATGTTTTCTCAGCCATCATAGTTGAAGAACGTCACAAGGCAAGGGTGGTTTGCGTCAAAATTTGTCATTGGAGCCAAATGATTGGTCATATAAAAACCTTGGGACCCAAATGCATAATGAGTGCTCTACTTCCCCCTTGTGGTGGTCTGGATCAATGAAGCCGTGACGCTGGATACCTCTATGTCCCCTAGCTCGCAACTTTTAAAGGAGGAACCACTGTATGTTAATACAGTATGTCGACGAACTGTTACTGTGTTCTGAAACCCAACAAGCATGCAAAGTCGACACCAGAGCTCTGTTAGTGTTTCTTGCTGAAAATGACCACAAAGTTTCTCAGAAAAAAGTTACAACTTGTCTCCCAAACAGTTAAATATCTGGGACATGACATTACACCTGCTTGTAGGAAATTGGGTTTGGAGTGTGTGGCTGCAATTCTCTCGATACCACAGCCAGTTACAAAATAGCACATGATGACACTGACAGGAATGGCAGGCTATTGCAGAGCCTGGCTACCTGATTATGCTGAAGTCACTCAGCCACTTTCTGATTTCATTCACAGCCACAAGATGGTGATTAATGATAAGATAAAGTGGACACATGAAGGACTGCAGGCACTTGACAAATTGAAACAATTGCTAACCTCTTCTCCTTGTTTAGGATTGCCAGATCACGCCAAACCATTTCATCTGTTTGTTTGCGAGAAAAATGGTTTCATGTCATCTGTCCTCACTCAGAAGCAACGGAGGAAGCAACGGCCTGTTGCTTACTATTCTAAAAGACTTGAAGATGTGATTAGAGGGTTTGTATGTTGTCTCAGGGCTGTAGCAGCTGCTATAGAAGCAGTGTTAGCTTGTGCTAGCATTGTTGCAATGTGCTCATTAACCGCGCTTGCATTTTCAGAATGTGTTGTTGACAATGTCTCATGTGACACTTAAACGTTGTAATGTTCCCATTCTGAACCTGCCATTGTCACAACCCAAGTAATATCTCCATACCACAATTCAATGAATCCTATCTGCAAATGTCAATGTGTTAATTACAGTGTCTTCCCAATAGGATGTAGCTGTCACGGGTGTCGTAGGGTAGAGACCAAGACGCAGCGGGGAAATGTACACTCATCTTCTGTTTTTATTGGTGAAGAAGGAAAACACAAAAACACGTATACAAAAACACAAACGAACTGGACAGTCTCGTCAGGCAAACAGCTAAACAAGAACAATCTCCCACAAAATCCCATGAAAAACAAACTCCTAATTATAGGACCCTCAATCAGAGGCAACAATAACCAGCTGCCTCCAATTGAAGGTCCAACCCCAATTAACTAAACATAGAACTACAAAAGACTAGATAGGACATAGAAATATACTAACATAGAACAATGACTAACAAACCCCGGACTAATAAATCAAATACCCTCTCTACCTAAACACATACACAAAACACACCCTGAACCACATAAAACAAACACCCCCTGCCACGTCCTGACCAAACTACAATAACAAATAACCCCTATACTGGTCAGGACGTGACAGTAGCTGGATAAATGAAACATGCGCTTCTATCATTCCCATTACACTGAATGTGGGGTACACCACTATTCAGACAGAAACAGACATTTACTTGCCACATCAATATGGCTCAGCAACGTTTACTGATCATTATTGGATCTGTGGTGATAAGGCATATCTTTATTTACCAACAAATTAGACAGGGTGCTGTGTTTTTGGTAAACTAAATATCTCCATTATTGTAATGCATAAAACCAACTCCTCCATTCCAAGTATATTAACACGGTTTAGAAGGAGCATTTCACAATTAACCTGTTAGGGCTAGGGGGCAGCATTTGCACGTCTGGATAAAAAAATGTACCTGATTTAATCTGGTTACTAATCCTACCCAGTAACTAGAATATGCATATACTTATTATATATGGATAGAAAACACTCTAAAGTTTCTAAAACTGTTTGAATGGTGTCTGTGAGTATAACAGAACTCATTTGGCAGGCAAAACCCTGAGACATTTTCTGACAGGAAGTGGATACCTGATGTGTTGTATTGACTTTAAACCTATCCCATTGAAAAACACAGGGGCTGAGGAATATTTTGGCACTTCCTATTGCTTCCACTAGCTGTCACCAGCCTTTACAAAGTGTTTTGAGTCTTCTGGAGGGAGATCTGACCGAACAAGAGCCATGGAACGATGATGTCCCATTAGACACCTGGCGCGCGAGTTCATGTTGGGTACCCTCGTTCCAATACGTTATAAAAGAGTATGCATTCGTCCACCTTGAATATTATTCATGTTCTGGTTAAAAAAGGCCCTAATGATTTATGCTATACAACGTTTGACATGTTTGAACGAACGTAAATATATTTTTTCCCCTCGTTCATGACGAGAAGTCCGGCTGGCTTAGATCATGTGCTAACAAGACGGAGATTTTTGGACATAAATGATGAGCTTTTTTGAACAAAACTACATTCGTTATGGACCTGTGATACCTGGAAGTGACATCTGATGAAGAGAATCAAAGGTAATGGATTATTTACATAGTATTTTCGATTTTAGATCTCCCCAACATGACGTCTAGTCTGTATCGCAACGCGTATTTTTCTGGGCGCAGTGCTCAGATTATTGCAAAGTGTGATTTCCCAGTAAGGTTATTTTTAAATCTGGCAAGTTGATTGCGTTCAAGAGATGTAAATCTATAATTCTTTAAATGACAATATAATATTTTACCAATGTTTTCTAATTTTAATTATTTAATTTGTGACGCTGACTTGACTGCCGGTTATTGGAGGGAAACGATTTCCTCAACATCAATGCCATAGTAAAACGCTGTTTTTGGATATAAATATGAACTTGATAGAACTAAAAATGCATGCATTGTCTAACATAATGTCCTAGGAGTGTCATCTGATGGAGATTGTAAAAGGTTAGTGCATCATTTTAGCTGGTTTTATGGTTTTGGTGACCCTGTCTTTGACTTGACAAAACATTACACACAACTCTTGTAAATGTACTGTCCTAACATACTCTAAATTTATGCTTTCGCCGTAAGGTGGCACGCTAGCGTCCCACCTAGCCCATAGAGGTTAAATGACGTTCCAATTGAGTCAAGACAATCCTCAAAACCTTTTGGTATGGGACATCGGAAAACGCACATGATTTAGATCGATTAGGATATCATTTAGAAACTTAGGTAAATTTAACCACTTCAGGATTTTCGATAATAAGAATGGAATTGCAAGCCCCTCACCTCACGGCTATACAGAATAGGGTAGTGCTTGACATGTTGTAGCACGAGAGGGGGGAGTGTGCAAAATGATAGGTGACCATTTCTGTACATTCATACCCCAGGGTGAGGGTAACTTGACTATGGTAGTGGAACAGCAGTGATCTCGCAAATGAACACCATCCTACAATGATTGGAATCCGATGGGTTCAGTCATTATTTGGTGTTATGGGAGCTACAATATTTCATTGGTTGATTTTTGGCTTAGTTATATTTTTTACAATAATGCTTATTATAACTTATGTTAACCTGTTAGGGCTAGGGGGCAGCATTGACACGGCTGGATAAAAAACATACCCGATTTAATCTGGTTACCACTCCTACTCAGTAACTAGAATATGCATATACTTATTACATATGGATAGAAAACACCCTAAATTTTCTAAAACTGTTTGAATGGTGTCTGTGAGTATAACAGAACTCAAATGGCAGGTCAAAACCTGAGAGATTCCTTTACAGGAAGTGGCCTGTCTGACCATTTGTTGAACTTCTTTTCCATCTCTATCATTTACTAAGGATCTCTGCTCTAACGTGACACTTCCCACGTCGTCCATAGGCGCTCAGAGCCCGGGAAAAAACAGAATGTCGTCATTCCAGCCCCAGGCTGAAACACATTATCGCCTTTCTCAAGTGGCCCATCAAGAGACACTAGCTTATGCGCGTGACCCCGACCGCCCCCGCCTTTGGGATTTTTTCCTCTGTTTGCCGAAAAGGAGATTCCCTGTCGGAATATTATCGCTTTTCTACGAGAAAAATGTCGTAAAAATTGATTTTAAACAGCGGTTGACATGCTTCGAAGTACGGTAATGGAATACTTAGAATTTTATTGTCACGAATTGCGCCAAGCGCGTGACACTTCTTTACTATTTCGGATAGTGTCTGGAACGCACGAACAAAACGCCGCTATTCGGATATAACGATGGATTATTTTGGACCAAACCAACATTTGTTATTGAAGTAGCTGTCCTGGGTGTGTATTCTGACGAAGACAACAAAAGGTAATGAAATTTTTATAATAGTAAATATGATTATGGTGAGTGCTAAACTTGCCGGGTGTCTAAATAGCGAGCCCGTGATGCCTGGGCTATGTACTTAGAATATTGCAAAATGTGCTTTCACCAAAAAGCTATTTTAAAATCGGACATATCGAGTGCATAGAGGAGGTCTGTATCTATAATTCTTAAAATAATTGTTATGCTTTTTGTGAACGTTTATCGTGAGTAATTTAGTAAAATGTTAGCGAATTCCCCGGAAGTTTGCGGGGGGTATGCTAGTTCTGAACGTCACATGCTAATGTAAAAAGCTGGTTTTTGATATAAATATGAACTTGATTGAACAAAACATGCATGTATTGTATAACATAATGTCCTAGGGTTGTCATCTGATGAAGATCATCAAAGGTGAGTGCTGCATTTAGCTGTCTTCTGGGTTTTGGTGACATTATATGCTGGCTTGAAAAATGGGTGTCTGATTATTTCTGGCTTGGTACTCTGCTGACATAATCTAATGTTTTGCTTTCGTTGTAAAGCCTTTTTGAAATCGGACAGTGTGGTTAGATTAACGAGAGTCTTATCTTTAAATGGCTGTAAAATAGTCATATGTTTGAGAAATTGAAGTAATAGGATTTTTAAGGTTTTGAAAATCGCGCCACAGGATAGCCGTGGCTGCTACGTAAGTGGGACGAATTCGTCCCGCCTAGCCTAGAGAGGTTAAGAAATTGTGCAGCAAAGCTGCTGAGACTATTCTTGCCATGCCATTACTGACCCCTGAAAGAGATGCCTCAGAACCCTAAATACCTGATTTATTTCATATGCCTGATTACATGTCTGATGAAGACAATGATAATCCATAACAACATGGTAAAAACATTGAGTTAATGTTTAGGCCATGCTCATGGTGGGCCATTCTCATGGTGGGGGTTATGTGAACAGTGCTCCCAAGGT
Organism: Salmo salar; assembly: GCF_965601325.2. Taxonomy (NCBI): domain Eukaryota; kingdom Metazoa; phylum Chordata; class Actinopteri; order Salmoniformes; family Salmonidae; genus Salmo; species Salmo salar. The sequence continues at coordinate 86,811,428 of NC_138301.1, forward strand.
AGAACGAAGCGATTGCCTTGTGTGTGGTGATAAAGTATGTACTGATGTTTATATTCATATGTTCCATTCCCCCTTTCTTGTGAACGTTTGAAACTCAATGACAATGGAGGTCATCTACAATTGTAATGTATTGTAATGTACTAAGTGTAAGAAAAGTCTTTCCTTTTCCTCTTTTTCATCATGTTAATACTTGTTTAATGAAATGTTTGTAAGTAATTTCTATTAGGATGAAACTTAGTCTCAAATGGGAGGAAATGTGGAAAATTACATAATTGGTCATGCTATCCAGTGTTTTACTGCTTAAAGAATAGTCTCTTGTTATATGCCAGTGTTTTTTCTAACCTGATACAAACTTGTCTTGATGTGACTTAGTCATAAGACTGGGTTTACAGCTAAGAGACATTTGGGTGCAACCGCAGCATGTGAAATCCCATGGGTTTACTATCTACAGAAAGTCACATGTATGGAACCTTGCAGAAAGGAGTACACTATAGTGTTTGTTGTTGTGAATGCAGTTAGACGGTTGACCTTGTGCTATGTTAAAGTTTGCCCAGACAACTAATTACCTTTTACAAACTATCTGCTGACTGCCACGTATACAGAAAGGGGTTGCAATTGCTCTATAAAAGCAGAGACCTGGCTATGTTTGTTAACCTGTTAGGGCTAGGGGGCAGCATTGACACGGCTGGATAAAAAACATACCCGATTTAATCTGGTTACCACTCCTACTCAGTAACTAGAATATGCATATACTTATTACATATGGATAGAAAACACCCTAAATTTTCTAAAACTGTTTGAATGGTGTCTGTGAGTATAACAGAACTCAAATGGCAGGTCAAAACCTGAGAGATTCCTTTACAGGAAGTGGCCTGTCTGACCATTTCTGGAACTTCTTTGCCATCTCTATCATTTACTAAGGATCTCTGCTCTAACGTGACACTTCCCACGTCGTCCATAGGCTCTCAGAGCCCGGGAAAAAAGAGAATGTCGTCATTCCAGCCCCAGGCTGAAACACATTATCGCCTTTCTCAAGTGGCCCATCAAGAGACACTAGCTTATGCGCGTGACCCCGACCGCCCCCGCCTTTGGGATTTTTTCCTCTGTTTGCCGAAAAGGAGATTCCCTGTCGGAATTTTATCGCTTTTCTACGAGAAAAATGACGTAAAAATTGATTTTAAACAGCGGTTGACATGCTTCGACGTACGGCAATGGAATACTTTGAATTTTATTGTCAGGAATTGCGCCAAGCGCGCGACACTTCTTTACTATTTCGGATAGTGTCTGGAACGCACGAACAAAACGCCGCTATTCGGATATAACGATGGATTATTTTGGACCAAACCAACATTTGTTATTGAAGTAGACGTCCTGGGTGTGCATTCTGACGAAGACAACAAAAGGTAATGACATTTTTATAATAGTAAATATGATTATGGTGAGTGCTAAACTTGCCGGGTGTCTAAATAGCGAGCCCGTGATGCCTGGGCTATGTACTTAGAATATTGCAAAATGTGCTTTCACCAAAAAGCTATTTTAAAATCGGACATATCGAGTGCATAGAGGAGGTCTGTATCTATAATTCTTAAAATAATTGTTATGCTTTTTGTGAACGTTTATCGTGAGTAATTTAGTAAAATGTTAGCGAATTCCCCGTAAGTTTGCGGGGGGTATGCTAGTTCTGAACGTCACATGCTAATGTAAAAAGCTGGTTTTTGATATAAATATGAACTTGATTGAACAAAACATGCATGTATTGTATAACATAATGTCCTAGGGTTGTCATCTGATGAAGATCATCAAAGGTGAGTGCTGCATTTAGCTGTCTTCTGGGTTTTGGTGACATTATATGCTGGCTTGAAAAATGGGTGTCTGATTATTTCTGGCTTGGTACTCTGCTGACATAATCTAATGTTTTGCTTTCGTTGTAAAGCCTTTTTGAAATCGGACAGTGTGGTTAGATTAACGAGAGTCTTATCTTTAAATGGCTGTAAAATAGTCATATGTTTGAGAAATTGAAGTAATATGATTTTGAAGATTTTGAAAATCGCGCCACAGGATGGCAGTGGCTGTTACGTAGGTGGGACGAATTCGTCCCGCCGGTCCCATAGAGGTTAAGCTTTCAACTCTGAACCATTCTTGGTGATGTTGATTGCTTCATTTTTGCAAATCTTATAATAAAGCTGTTGTTGGAAGAATCTACAGTCTCTCTCTTCCCCTATAATATTCCTGACACACTACACCAGTGTCAAAGTTGGGCTCTCCCTTTCCTGCTGTTGAGAACTTCAACTACAAATTCTTGAAAGCTCCTTTATAACAATATTTTTGGTTAACCTCTTGTCGTTCGCCGAGGATAGGGGGCGCTACAGCGATTTTTGAAAAAAATTAGTGCCCATTTTAAACAGCCTCCTACTCAAACTCAGAAGCTAGGATATGCATATAATTAATACTTGTGGAAAGAAAACACCCTAAAGTTTTGAAAAATGTTTGAATGGTGTCTGTGAGTATAACAGAACTCATATGGCAGTCAAAACCCCGAGACCGATCGTAACAGGAAGTGGAATTCTGAATTGTGGACTCAACTTCATCAGTTTGCCTGTAAATCACACAGTGAGCAATGGTTCATTGAGCACTTCCTATTGCTTCCACTAGATGTCCCCAGTCTTTACAAAGTGATTTGAGCCTTCTACTGTGAAAACTGAATGAATGAGACGCAGTGGAACGTGGTCACACGGAGAGGGCCATCACCATTATGACGCCGGCGCCCCTGGCTACCCTCCCCTTTCGAAACGTTTTGAAACACAATGCAATTGTCCCCCTTGAATCTTATTGGAGCTCTGGTTGAAAAAGGCCCTAAAGATTTATGTTATACAACGTTTGACATGTTTGAACAAACCTAAATGAAAAAAAATGCATTTTTTGGAAAGTGGAGTCCCGCGCACGACGGAACTTTTGGTGCAGCCTTCAGAACGCGCTAACAAGAACAAGCTATTGGAACATAAAGGATTAACTTTTTCGAACGAAAATACATTTGTTGTGGACATGGGATTCCTAGAAGTGCTTTCTGATGAAGATAATCAAAGGTAAGGGATTATTGACAATAGTATACAAGACTAGATTTGATATGCGATTGTTCCAAGATGGCGCTGACCTGTAACGGTAGCCTATTTTTCTGAGTATCGCATCCCCATTTATCGCAAAGTATGATTACCCAGTAAAGTTATTTTTAAATCTGGCATTACAGGTGCTTTCAAGAGATATTCATCTATAAATCTTAGAATGACAATATTACATTTTTAAAATGTTTTCGAATAGTAATTTAGTAAATTGTAGCGCTGTTTCACCGGATGCATTTGAGGGAAAATAGTTAGTCAACGTTACGTGCCGATGTAAAATGCTGTTTTTATATATAAATATGAACTTTATCGAACAAAAGAATGCATGTATTGTGTAACATGATGTCCTAGGGGTGTCATCTGATGAAGATTGTCAAAGGTTAGTGCTGCATTTAGCTGTTTTTTGGTTATTTGTGATGCATGTGGTTGGTCGGAAAATGTCTATGGCTACTTTTACGATATACTCCTCTAACATAATCTAATGTTTTGCTTTTGCTGTAAAGCCTTTTTGAAATCGGACAACGTGGTTTGATTCAGGAGAGGTGTATCTATAAAACGATATAACATAGTCCTATATTTGAAAAAAAAATATATATTACATTTCGTTATGCTAATGGCGATAGGATTTTTCGCTGGATGTCCGTCCCGCCCGACCAGGGGTTAAAGCCATTATCCGTAATTAGCTAAAAAAGCTTAGGGATGGGTCTGGAGAAATTTAACCACCCTATAATTTATAGAAAGAGCTATGGATTGAAGGACTGACCGTCCATGATATCAGATGCATAGTTTTAACCATGTTTTGAGCCTATGCAGTGTTTGTTTACATTTACATTGTTGACAAACATTGGAGTAAAACAAGCTTATATTTTGGGTTTTGATGGGTTACGACAGTTGAACTAAGCTTGTGAGGAATTTATAAGTTATATACTTCAAAAATCAAATGGTTTATATAATTTATTTATACGTCCAAAACTGGATGTAGCAACTAAGGATTCTAGCTTTAAAGTTGCTATGGAAATAAAATGTTATAATAAAATGAAGTGTGATGGAATATCTATTGAATTTGATTGAATGAGGATTAGTTTGCATGCAACAAAGGATTAGTTTGCATGCAACAACAATAAGTTACAAAGGGTTTTTGTGAATTTATATTTACTTACCGTTCAACCTAATTGTTGGTGTCAGAATCACCATGGTTGTAGCAACATACAAAATCTGCCCATGTTCGGCCAATCCTCTACCAGTACAGCTTGAAGAACTGAGAGACAGCAGGATAATCTTCAAAGTGCATCTGAAAATCCTTGTCAGTTTCCTCAAAGTCAAACCTCTGCATTGAAAAACAGAAATAGTTTTTTTCCTTGGCTTATAAAAGGGTACATACAGCAGCATAAAGTACATGCTAATAGCAGTATAAAGCTATTGTATTAGTGAAACACTACATACCGTTGCACTTCATCAACGATCAGACGACTGCCTATAAACAAAAACATGTTAGTGGAGTTCACTACAACAAACATAACATTTTGAATAAAATTGCTTTACTACTATTTGTCTAATATAGGCATTTTTGTACATGGCCAGAAGCACATGACAATCCAGGACCGCCATTATTTACACCTATTGGAAGGATGTGATACCAGCATAGAAGAACATCTGGTCTCAATGTATTTATTTCGCACATATTTTTGTCAACCATGAAACATCTGAAAATACAGCACAATGATAAAACAAATATATGGGGTACATTGCATATAGTACAATCCAGGCTGGCTATTGCTTTAGAGTGACTTGCTTCGGAATGGCATACTCAACTCAATTGTTCTGAAGTCTTTGAGCGCAGGGTTAAATTAACGTATAGACAATGAGGAAAACCCCACACTCCCCTTTGTTACCTATACTGCTGTCAAATATGTATTACTCTAAAACGACATGAAACAACTGCTACAGTATGAATTAAGTAATGGACACATATTTCAGGTGATTTCAGTTTTTTTTGCTTCTTACATGGTTTTGGAATTAACATACATTAAGAATTTGAAAATAATGTTATTCTACGGATGTAATACCTTGGTGGGATAGGAAACAATGGTCATAGTTTGTGTTATAATGCATGCCACAGGAATTCCATGTCCATGAAAATGTCTTACTGCCAAAGTAAAAAGTGGAAAGGAGTACTGGTTGACACAGATTGTCATCTAAAAACACAATGTTATTTCCATACTCTTCCAAGTTATTCCTCATGGACAAAGTGTCACGGATTCCCCCCACACTGCTACTCATTCCGTTCACCAGCTCTGGCGGTCTACGTCACCGGCCTTCTAGGCGTCACTGAACTGGATCATTACGTTATTCAAATACCTTAGAAATGCTATTACTTCAATTTCTCAAACATATGACTATTTTACACCATTTTAAAGACAAGACTCTCGTTAATCTAACCACACTGTCCGATTTCAAAAAGGCTTTACAACGAAAGCAAAACATTAGATTATGTCAGCAGAGTACCCAGACAGAAATAATCAGACACCCATTTTTCAAGCTAGCATATAATGTCACATAAACCCAAACCACAGCTAAATGCAGCACTAACCTTTGATGATCTTCATCAGATGACACACCTAGGACATTATGTTATACAATACATGCATGTTTTGTTCAATCAAGTTCATATTTATATCAAAAAACAGCTTTTTACATTAGCATGTGACGTTCAGAACTAGCATACCCGCCGCAAACTTCCGGTTAATTTACTAAATTACTCACGATAAACGTTCACAAAAAACATAACAATTATTTTAAGAATTATAGATACAGAACTCCTCTATGCACTCCCTATGTCCGATTTTAAAATAGCTTTTCGGTGAAAGCACATTTTGCAATATTCTCAGTAGATAGCCCGGCATCACAGGGCTAGCTATTTAGACACCCACCAAGTTTAGCCCTCACCAAAGTCAGATTTACTATAAGAAAAATGTTATTACCTTTGCTGTTCTTCGTCAGAATGCACTCCCAGGACTTCTACTTCAATAACAAATGTTGGTTTGGTTCAAAATAATCCATAGTTATATCCAAATAGCGGCGATTTGTTGTGCGTTCAAGACACTATCCGAAGTGTAAAGAAGGGTGACGCGCACGACGCGTTTCGTGACAAAAAAAATCTAAATATCCCATTACCGTACTTCGAAGCATGTCAACCGCTGTTTAAAATCAATTTTTATGCCATTTTTCTCGTGAAAAAAGCGATAATATTCTGACCGGGAATCTGTGTTTTAGTACAAAGAGAGAGAAAATAAAAACATGGGGTCGCCTCGTGCACGCGCCTCAGTCTCATAGTACTCTGACCGACCACTAACCAAACGCGCTAATGTTTTTCAGCCAGGGGCTGCCTCGACATCATTCAGCTTTTTCCCGGGTTCTGAGAGCCTATGGGAGCCGTAGGAAGTGTCACGTTACAGCAAAGATCCTACGTTTTCAATAAAAAGAGTCAAGAAGCTCAAGGAATGGTCAGAGAGGGCACTTCCTGTACAGAATCTTCTCAGGTTTTTGCCTGCCATATGAGTTCTGTTATACTCACAGACACCATTCAAACAGAAACTTTAGGGTGTTTTCTATCCAAAGCCAATAATTATATGCATATTCTAATTTCTGGGCAGTAGTAATAACCAGATTAAATCGGGTATGTTTTTTATCCGGCCGTGTAAATACTGCCCCCTAGCCCTAACAGGTTAAGTCACTGTTCCCATTTCTCTGCTGACCCATGATACTCATTTAGAACAGATAACCTTTTTGATTATAGACACCCCCATGCACCCCATTGTTTCAGATCTCCCCTGATTGAGTTGGCATAGCCATGTTATTTCTTGGTCTGAGAGGAGACTGCTGGGTTGGTCTCAGGAGTGTCAGGGGAGGAGTCTCGCAGTGTCTATCAACACCACTATGCTGGGAAAGTCCGGACCACGCCTCTCAGGTGGATTACCAGAGGAATACCAGGATCTGCAATGGGTTTTCTCTAAGTCCCAGGCTACACGTCTGCCTCCTCATCACCCCTGGGACTGTGCCACTGACCCATCCCCAACTCAGTGAAAGCAGTCCAGCAATTCCTGGGGTTCACCAACTATTTCTGGATATTCATCCAGGGCTTCAGCACGGTGGTCACGCCTCTTACCTCCCTGCTGAGAGGAGGTCCCCAGCAGCTTCATTGGACGGCAGAGGCAGAGAGGGCGTTCAAGACGCTGAAGGCACCCTTCACCACTGCTCCCATGCTGGCACATCCCGACCCCTCACTCTCCTTCATCGTCGATATGGATGCCTCCGAAGTAGGAGTCGGGGCAGTGCTGTTCCAGTGCACCGGAACCCCTCCAAAGCTGTGGCCCTGTGCCTTCTTCTCCAAGCAGCTGAGCCCCGCCCAGAGGAACTACGACGTAGGGGACCGGGAACTCTTGGCGGTCAAGAAGGCTCTGAAGGTGTGGAGGCACTGGTTTGAGGGGTCCAAACACCCTTTCCTGGTATGGATGGACCACCACAACCTGGAGTACATTAGGGTAGTGAAGAGGCTAAACCTGAGACAGGCCAGGTGGGCTCTCTTCTTACCCAGGTTCCAATTCACGCTTTCCTATAGGCCAGGCTTGAAGAACGTGAAGGCGGATGCCCTGTCTCGCCTCTATGACGCAGAGGAGAGGCAGAGAGAGGAGACCCCATCATCGCTCTTTTCCGAATCATCGCGCCAGTGTTGTGGGACGTGGATGCCGACATACGGCAGGCCCTGCATATGGAACCCGCACCTGCACAGTGCCAGGAGAAATGTGCTTACGTGCCCATGGGTGTGAGGGATCGCCTCCTTACCTGAGCTCACACTGCGCTTGTGTCGGGTCATCCTGGGATAGGCCGTACCATCGCCTGCCTGACTGGGAAGTAATGGTGGCCCATCTTGGCTCGGGATGTCTGGGTTTACATCTATTCCTGCTCCATCTGTAACCAATCTAAGACACCCAGACACCTCCCTTATGGAAAGCTCCTTCCCCTGCCGGTTCCACAACGACCTTGGTCTCATCTCTCGGTGGATTTTGTCAACAGTTCTGGACCGATTTTCCAAAGCTTGTCGCCTCCTTCCTCTGCCTGGGCTCCCGTCGGCCATGCAAACCATGGAGGCTCTTTTTACGCACGTCTTCCAGCACTACGTGATCCCGGAAGACATTGTGCCTTCCATTCATGTGAATGGAAGGCGTTCATGGAACGCCTGAGGGTCACGGTCAGTCTCACTTCCGGGACCGTCCTCAAGCAAATGGGCAGCTGGAGAGGGTCAATCAGGAAGTGGGCAGGTTCCTGAGGTGTTACTGTCAGGACCGGCTGGGGAGTGAGCGGATTTTCCACCTTAGACTGAGTACGTGCAGAATTCCCTTCGCTACTCCTCCACTAATCTCACTCCTTTCCAGTGCGTGTTGGGGTCAGCCGGCCATGGCACCTTGGCATCCGATCCAGACCGAGGCCCCTGCAGTGGGCGAGTGGTTTAGGCACTTTGAGGAGATATGGAACGCTGCGCACACTTGTCTCCAGCTAGTTGTGCGTCGGCACAAGGAACAGGCCGACCGCCACTGCAGTGAGGCACCTGTTTTCTCTCCAGGCGACCAGGTCTGGCTCTCCACCTGAAACCTGGCCTGCCAGAATCTGAGCGCGCAGTTTGTGAAGCTGTTTAACTTCTTTGGGCTAGGGGGCAGTATTTTCACATCCGGATAAAAAACGTACCCGATTTAATCTGGTTACGACTCCTGCCCAGTAACTAGAATATGCATATAATTATTGGCTTTGGATAGAAAACAACCTAAAGTTTCTAAAACTGTTTGAATGGTGTCTGTGAGTATAACAGAACTCCTATGGCAGGCAAAAATCTATCTACTCAGAATATTGCAAAATGTGCTTCATCCGAAAAGCTATTTTAAAATCGCACATATCGAGTGCATAGAGGAGTAATGTATCTATAATTCTTAAAATAATTGTTATGCTTTTTGTGAACGTTTATCGTGAGTAATTTAGTAAATTGTTAGTGAATTCCCCGGAAGTTTGCGGGGGGTATGCTTTTTCTGAACGTCACATGCTAATGTAAAAAGCTGTTTTTTGATATAAATATGAACTTGATTGAACAAAAAATGCATGTTTTGTATAACATAATGTCCTAGGTGTGTCATCTGATGAAGATCATCAAAGGTTAGTGCTGCATTTAGCTGTCTTCTGGGATTTTGTGACATATGCTAGCTTGAAAAATGGGTGTCTGATTATTTCTGGCTGTGTACTCTGCTGACATAATCTAATGTTTTGCTTTCGCTGTAAAGCCTTTTTGAAATCGGACAGTGTGGTTAGATAAAGGAGAGTCTTGTCTTTAAATAGCTGTAAAATAGTAATATGTTTGAGAAATTGAAGTAATAGCATTTCAAAGGTTTTGAAAATCGCGCCACAGGATTCAACTGGCTGTTACGTAGGTGGGACGAATTCGTCCCGCCGGTCCCATAGAGGTTAAAGTCCTGAGGTGGGTTAACTTTTTAGTGACAGGGGGCAGTATTCAGAAATTCGGATGAATGACTTGCCCAAATTAAACTGCCTACTACTCGGGCTCAGAACATAGGATATGCATATTATTAGTAGTTTTGGATAGAAAACACTCTGAAGTCTCTAAAACTGTTTGAATGATGTCTGTGAGTATAACAGAACTCATATGGCAGGCAAAAACCTGAGAAGATTCTGTACAGGAAGTGCCCTCTCTGACCAATACTTGACCTGGAAGTGGTTTGTAGTTTTTCAAGACTGGGCCTATTCAGTATACAGTGACTTAAGGTTCATTTTGCACTTCCTAAGGCTTCCACTAGATGTCAACAGTATTTAGAAAGTTGGTTTAGGCTTCTATGGTGAACAGAGAGCGAACAAGGGAAGATGGAAGTTGTTGACTCAGGAGTGGACATGAGTTCATTGGCGCACGTTCACGTGAGAGTTAGCTGTGTTCCATTACATTTTTCAAGACATTGGAATTGTCCGGTTGGAATATTATTGAAGTTTCATATTAAAAAGGCCCTAAAGATTGATGCTATACATCGTTTGACATGTTTCTACGAATGTAAATATAACTTCTTTTGACTTTTTGTTGTGAAATTTTCCGCGCACTTGCTACATTTGGAGTAGTTTACTGAACGCGCTAACATAAAGTACATAAATGATGGACTTTATCAAACAAAACAACATTTATTGTGGACCTGGGATTCCTAGGAGTGCATTCTGATGAAGATCATCAAAGGTAAGTGAATATTCATAATGCTATTTATGATTTTAGATGACTCCAAAAAGGTGCGTATCTGTATTGCCTGCTGTTGTTTTCTGAAAGCTGTACTCAGATTATTGCAAAGTGTGCTTTCCCCATGAAGCTTTTTTTAACCTCTATGGGCTAGGCGGGACGAATTCGTCCCACCTACGTAACAGCCACTTGAAGCCTGTGGCGCGATTTTCAAAACCTTAAAAATCCTATTACTTCAATTTCTCAAACATATGACTATTTTACAGCTATTTAAAGACAAGACTCTCGTTAATCTAACCACACTGTCCGATTTCAAAAAGGCTTTACAACGAAAGCAAAACATTAGATTATGTCAGCAGAGTACCAAGCCAGAAATAATCAGACACCCATTTTTCAAGCTAGCATATAATGTCACAAAAACCCAGAAGACAGCTAAATGCAGCACTCACCTTTGATGATCTTCATCAGATGACAACCCTAGGACATTATGTTATACAATACATGCATGTTTTGTTCAATCAAGTTCATATTTATATCAAAAACCAGCTTTTTACATTAGCATGTGACGTTCAGAACTAGCATACCCCCCGCAAACTTCCGGGGAATTCACTAACATTTTACTAAATTACTCACGATAAACGTTCACAAAAAGCATAACAATTATTTTAAGAATTATAGATACAGACCTCCTCTATGCACTCGATATGTCCGATTTTAAAATAGCTTTTTGGTGAAAGCACATTTTGCAATATTCTAAGTACATAGCCCAGGCATCACGGGCTAGCTATTTAGACACCCGGCAAGTTTAGCACTCACCATAATCATATTTACTATTATAAAAGTTTGATTACCTTTTGTTGTCTTCGTCAGAATGCACTCCCAGGACTGCTACTTCAATAACAAATGTTGGTTTGGTCCAAAATAATCCATCGTTATATCCGAATAGCGGCGTTTTGTTCGTGCGTTCCAGACACTATCCGAAATGGTAAAGAAGGGTCGTGCGCATGGCGCAATTCGTGACAAAAAAATTCTAAATATTCCATTACCGTACTTCGAAGAATGTCAAACGCTGTTTAAAATCAATTTTTACGCCATTTTTCTCGTAGAAAAGCGATAATATTCCGACAGGGAATCTCCTTTTCGGCAAACAGAGGAAAAAATCACAAAGGCGGGGGCGGTCGGGTCACGCGCCTAAGCCCAGAGTCCCTTGATCGGCCACTTGAGAAAGGCGATCAAGTGTTTCAGCCTGGGGCTGGGATGACGACATTCAGGTTTTTCCCGGGCTCTGAGCGCCTATGGACGACGTAGGAAGTGTCACGTTAGAGCAGAGATCCTTAGTAAAAGATAGAGATGGAAAAGAGGTTCAAGAAATGGTCAGACAGGCCACTTCCTGTAAAGGAATCTCTCACGTTTTGACCTGCCATTTGAGTTCTGTTATACTCACAGACACCATTCAAACAGTTTTAGAAACTTTAGGGTGTTTTCTATCCATATGTAATAAGTATATGCATATTCTAGTTACTGGGTAGGAGTGGTAACCAGATTAAATCGGGTATGTTTTTTATCCAGCCGTGTCAATACTGCCCCCTAGCCCTAACAGGTTAAATCTGTCAAAGCGGTTGCATTAACCTGTTAGGGAACGCCTCACCAATATCCAACAGTATAGAGTGGCGCGAATTACAAATACCTCAAAAATGCAAAAACTTCAATTTCTCAAACATATGACTATTTTACACCATTTTAAAGACAAGACTCTCCTTTATCTAAACACATTGTCCGATTTCAAAAAGGCTTTACAACAAAAGCAAAACAGATTATACTCCTACGACATTATGTTATACAATACATGCATGTTTTGTTCAATCAAGTTCATATTTATATCAAAAACCAGCTTTTTACATTAGCATGTGATGTTCAGAACTAGCATACCCACCGCAAACTTCTGGTGAATTTACTAAATTACTCACGATAAACGTTCACAAAATACATAACAATTATTTTAAGAATTATAGATACAGAACTCCTTTATGCAATCGCGGTGTCAGATTTTAAAATAGCTTTTCGGCGAAAGCACATTTTGCAATATTCTGAGTACATAGTCCGGCCATCACGGCTAGCTAATTTGACACCCACCAAGTTTGGCCCTCACCAAACTCAGATTTACTATAAGAAAAATTGTATTACCTTTGCTGTTCTTCATCAGAATGCACTCCCAGGACTTCTACTTCAACAACAAATGTTGTTTTGGTTCCAAATAATCCATAGTTATATCCAAATAGCTCCGTTTTGTTCATGCGTTCAAGTCACTATCCGAAGGGTGACACGCGAGCGCATTTTGTGACAAAACATTTCAAAATATTCCATTACCGTACTTCGAAGCATGTCAAATGCTGTTTAAAATACATTTTTATGCTATTTTTCTCGTAAAATAGCGATAAAATTCCAACCGGGCGACATTGTATTCATTCAAAGGCTGAAAGAAAAAAATAGAGAATTCTCATGAATGCGCATCTCCAGTGTCACTGTTCCCAGCCTGACCACTCACAAAATCTCCTGCTTTTCTTTGCCCAGAGACAGGAGACACGTAATTCCACTTTCTGGCGCCTTCTGAGAGCCAATGGAAGCCTTAGAAAATGTCACGTTACAGCAGAGATGCTGTATTTTCGATAGAGATTCAACAGAAGGATAACAAATTGTCAGACAGGGCACTTCCTGTATGGAATCTTGTCAGGTTTTGGCCTGCCATATGAGTTCTGTTATACTCACAGACACCATTCAAACAGTTTTAGAAACTTCAGAGTGTTTACTATCCAAATCTACTAATTATATGCATATTCTCGTTTCTGGGCAAGAGTAGTAACCAGTTTAAATCGGGTACGTTTTTTATCTGGCCGTGCAAATACTGCCCCCTAGCCCCAACAGGTTAATGCGGTAACATACCATTTGCAACTCCTTGCTGATTACCGTATTAACCCGACTTTTCATTAGTCTCTCCTCAGGCCAGTGGTGCCTGGTCGCCTCGCTGAGGCTGGACCCAGTGACGCCCCGCCTCCTCCTCTGGACATTGAGGGAGGTCCGGCGTACTCGGTCTGCAAAGTCCTGGAATTGATGCATTGGGCGGGGCTTCTCCAGTACCTCATCGACTGGGAGGGGTACAGCCCAGAGGAGTGGTGCTGGGTTCCTGCGGTGGTAATCCTGGACGCTTCACTGACCATTTTCAGCGTTGACTCCCTGACCGACTCGCACTGCATCCCTGTGATCGCCCCCGAGGCCGGTACTGCTGCTCATTCCGTTCACCAGCTCTGGCGGTCTACGTCACCGGCCTTCTAGGCGTCACTGAACTGGATCATTACCACCAACCCCGGACTGTCTTGTCTCATTACGCACACCTGGTTCCCATTCCCCCTGATTAGTATGTGTATATATGTGCCATCTGTTCCCCATTGTCCTTGCTGATTATTGTTCCATGTCTGTTGGTCTTTTGAGTACATGTGCTCTGTTATATCAGCTTGCGTGTTACCGTGTTAGTGTGCACTTGTTATTACGGGTTTCGTCCCGTGTATTTATTAGAATTTTACACCTCCCCTTTTGTTTGGGTTACAGCCCTGTGTTATATATATGTACGTGTTTTGTTTTGGGCTTCGTCCTCGTCATGTTCATGACATACTATTTTGGATAGTGAAATAAAAAAAAAATATTTCGTATTCCTGCGCCTGTCTCTAATCATTATACAACGTGACACAAAGTCTGAAGAACAATATCCAGATCTTGTTCAGAACTAAATTGCTGGTAAAATAAAACACTGTCTTTACAAGGACCTGCTAATAATCTCGCTGTGCTTTCAGAATCATCCTGGTGTAAATGTTTCTTGTGCAGCATACCAGTACGAATATTATGTATGTCCTTTAGAGTGACAACGTATTCTCTGTTGTTCAAATGTGACAGACCAGCTCGATTCAGTCTTACGTAGCAAAATTTGAAATTGTATTTTTTACATTGGATAAAAGTAGAGACTAGAAATGGTATATAATACACTACAGTTGAGGGAAAGTAATTCTGCTTTGAAAGTTGATGAACTTGTAACCTCACTTTTGAGAAAATGGGCCTTGAATATTTTTGGTAAACCCACTGGAGAGCTCTTCTTTGTCTACACCCATTCAGCATCGTTCACGCCCTCTTGAGCCTTAGCCCTGCCCATGTCTTTAAGGATTCACATGTGAGGCCATGTAGTAAACAACCAAGGATTTCAAGACTAAAGGCTGGTTTATACTACGGGTGTATTCATAAATTCAATCTGGAGTGCCAGAGTGCGCCCTGTGCGTTTGTAAACTCAGAGCATTGTCAGATTGTTTGTTTGCTCTCGGAGTGTTCAGAGTGCACACTGGACACTGGCCGAGGAGTAGGGTTGATCTGAGCGTTCTGACTTAACAACAACAGTCAAGCTCCCAAGCTAACTGGCTTACGTTGGCTAGCTTGGTAGCTACTTCCAGACACATGCGAGAACAGCTCACTCTGACCATTTTACTCGCCGTAGCAGAGCTGGTTAGGCTGTTTTTATGTTATCCAGAGCATTGGGGACTGTAACTGTGCTGCTGGCAACAATTTAATTACGTTTTTTTGCCGACGTTTACTTACACCGGCCATTTTCAACGGGTGTTGTGCGTTTGTAAATTCGTCAGTTGTTCTGCCCTCTGGCACATAGACGAGAGTGCTCTGAAATCAGAGTAGATAGCCAGAGCAAATTTACCAGCTACATCTATCGACAGTTGTCGCAGTGACATCATGAACGTTCTATTGAAATGGTTACTTGCATAGTGGAGTATTTTGTTTAGACATGTAGCTAGCTAACTAAACAATTAACAATAATCCCAACTCCTGACGTTACTACCCTGCATGAATCTGCAGGTAAACAACCAGGTTCAATGTTAGCTAGCTAACATTAGGCTATAACTAGCAATGCAAATAGCTCTGAGATATGAAGAATATTATAACACAGATCATACACGTAACATTAGCTAGCATAGACAGCTGTTTAATACAGTCTTCTGTGTGTTCTCTTTTCGACTCCCTCTACATATTTGCAATCAAAGGCCAGAATCTTCTTCATCTTCTTAGCTATCATACTTTAATTCCACCGGGCCTTCCACTGAATTCAAAACTCGGTCTTCAAGAAAATGGAGAGCAACACTTTGATATATATAAAGAAGCTGCCTTAGAAAGAATTAACTACAAATACTGACCAGCTCATGTTATAGACAGAAACGCGCTATATGGCAGACCAAACCAAACTCATCTCTCGGCATGACCAGCCCATCCATTATCTCAGCCAATCATGGCTAGTGGGAAGGTTCCTATCTTTTTTTTCCATGGCTAAACCAACTAGGCAATTTAATTCATATTTACAGATGGCATACAAGTTTATTAATAAGGCACATGAATGTTCACATGTTTCAGAAGGCATTTCTGACAAAAAACGCATTTTGATAAAAAAATGTGTTTACGTTCAAATGGCTGTCCTGTGAAGTAGTGACGCGCGACGTACGCCTAGTTTCCTGAAATTAGTCACAAATCACTGTGTCCTTGGGACCTAGACCTTGAGTGTGTCTGAAGGAGTATGATGTCGGGTTTCACTGTTAAAGAGATCCATTCTTCAATTTGAGTTACCATTTCAAGGCATATTCTTTGGGAATGTCCATCCTCTTGGGACTGTGGATCATGGCCATTGTGGTGACTAAATGTCTTACTTTGTAATCCAACCAGTCTTTTCTTAACTTAAAGGACATGTATGCCTTGCAGCCTGTAGCTATTTCACTGCATTTGAACGTCTGGCCAGACCGCACACAATGAAACAAATAGTATCCCCTGACTTTGTCCTTCGGGCATGCAGAATTGCATGTTTTAAATGATGAAGGCGGAACATGCACTTTGACCAATTCAGAAATATATTTATCTTCATCATCATCTGGTGTTATGATGTGGACTTCAATGTACATGTTTTTCTTCTTTCCTTCTTCCTCAATGACAGTTTTTTTATAAAGCCTTCCATGCCTATCTGAAAAATAAAATCTGACGTGTAAAACTCAATAAGCATAAATGTTTGATGTCAGTTACAACTAAATATTACAACATCCACAGAAGGTGGCTCCTCTCCCCGGTCGGGCGGGGCTCGGCGGTCGTCGTCGCCGGCCTACTAGCTGCCACCGATCTATGTTTTTTGTGTCATGCCTTTTGGGCACTCAGGGGTTCATTGTATTTTCCAGTTTGACGCTGGGTGTTTTAGGCATTAGGGTTGCCGGGCTGCGTCCCGTCCTTGGGTATTTTGGAGCTGTTCTCCTGCCTTATTTATTGTGCACCCTGCCTTGTTGCGGTATTTTCTCTATACTATTGAACGTGTGTTTCACGGACCTCAGTCTCCTGCGCCTGACTTCACCCCTCCTGCTATCGAAGAGTTTTATGACACTAAAGCTATTTATCATCTGAATAAGACTAATAGTTGATAATCCAGGCCTGTCATCTGACGATCCAGAACCGCCACAGTAATATGACGATCCAGGATGACCATAATGATATGACGATCCAGGACAAACACATGGATATGACGATCCAGGACAGACACAGTGATATGACGATCCAGGACAGACACAGTGATATGACAATCCAGGACAGACACAGTGACATGATGATCCTGGACAGACACAGGGATATGACGATCCAGGACAGACACAGGGATATAATGATCCAGGAACACCACAGGGATATGATGATCCAGGACCGACACAGGGATATGACGATCCAGGACAGACACAGTGATATGATGATCCAGGACAGACACAGGGATATGACGATCCAGGACAGACACAGGGATATGATGATCCAGGACAGACACAGTGATATGATGATCCAGGACAGACACAGGGATATGACGATCCAGGACAGACACAGGGATATGACGATCCAGGACCACCACAGGGATATGATGATCCAGGACCGACACAGGGATATGACGATCCAGGACAGACACAGTGATATGATGATCCAGGACAGACACAGGGATATGACGATCCAGGACAGACACAGGGATATGATGATCCAGGACAGACACAGTGATATGATGATCCAGGACAGACACAGGGATATGACGATCCAGGACAGACACAGGGATATGACGATCCAGGACCACCACAGGGATATGATGATCCAGGACCGACACAGGGATATGACGATCCAGGACAGACACAGGGATATGACGATCCAGAACAGACATCAATGACGATCCAGCACAACGATCCATTGCTTACATTTAGCTAGGTCTGGTGTTGATGTTGATGATATTAATCATACTTTTAATATGAATTTTGTGCAAGAGAATTTGCCTGTTACATGTCACATGTGTTTAGTATTAGCTTCTTATTGGCTGATAATGATAATGTACTCGCTAGCTACCTATTTTACCTCCATTCAAGCTACAGTACTTGCAAAACTTCAACAACTTCAACAATAATCATCCAAACGTATTATCCGCTAATAAGCAGCATGGGATGACACTTCAGTACCAGCTAGCTAAATGTTAGCTTGCTCACTTTTTACAATTCATTTCTCTTAGCAGGCTAGCTCAATGCTAAGCGATGGTCTATAACAAGGCTGCGATCTACAAGAAGGCCAAACAAAGAATAATGTTTGCTAACATTGTACTTGGAATTTTTGGACTTAAGCTTCATGGTAAAGGAACATTTTAATAACAGCTTACCTCTTCTGTTGAAGAGCAGTGCAGATTTTGCAGCAACGCACAGTAGGTTAGTTAAATGAACAAGACATTTTGAATTTTGGTGAGTACAAGGGGGGCATTGCACATTTTGCACATGTTGATGATTTCACAAGGCATGTGATGGTCTGATTGGTTGATGGACTTGTTGTCAGGGGCAACATAATAAAGACGATCCAGGAACGTGTCCTATTTGGTGAAATCATGTCGTGCCAGAAAGACATAGTAGGGGAAAAAGTGGGTGGCAGTGATAGAGACTAGGAAGGAGAGAAAGAAATATCAATAGAGGGTGAGGGAGGAGGAATGTGAGAGAGAAAAAGTGATAGAAGAGTGAAACAGAAATAGAGTGAGGCAAAGACTGCTCTTTATTTTCTCTCTTCCTTTTCCGGCATTCCTTTAAACACCCCTCTCTCCCCTCTTCCTCCCGTTCTCACCTCTGTCTATCCCCCCTCCCCTCCTCTTCATCCCTCGTAATTAGCCTTTTCCCTACGCACTTCGCACATGTTGCTATAGCGATAGGGCAGGAGGGCTAAATGCCCCTTTGTCTCTGCTGCTGCATACACACACACACACACACACACACACACACACACACACACACACCACACACACACACACTGCAGATAAATCCTCACATTATCAGCTAATGTTTGAAAAACAGTTACAGCAGGAGAGAATGAAGACTGTGATTAACTCCTCTCGCTCGCTGACAGAGGCACAGTGTGTGTGTGTGTGTGTGTGTGTGTGTGTGTGTGTGTGTGTGTGTGTGTGTGTGTGTGTGTGTGTGTGTGTGTGTGTGTGTGTGTGTGTGTGTGTGTGTGTGTGTGTGTGTGTGTGTGTGTGTGTCGGTCTCTCTGTGCTTGCACGTGCGTGTGTGTGTGCGTGCTTGTGTCGTGTGATAATGTAGTAATGATGACGAATACACAGACCAACACCTTTCTTACAGACGCAATGCAGACACCACTGTGAGGGTTAAATATGTCAGTGGATCTGTCTGGAGAGGTAAAATACAGTTTTAATTCAACGTGATAGATGGATGGATGGCTGAGTGGATGGATGGGTGGACAGAGTAGATGGAGATGTAGAGAACAGTAGAGAAGATATGACATCTGGACTGTCTGTAGAGGAGAGAGATGGACAGAGCGTGACAGAGGAGGAGAACAAATGGACAGCTGGTGCTTTCATACAACCTGTATTAGTTCTGAGTCTAAGATAAACAATAACAGCATGAGGTGGGATGGGAAGACAGAAGTGTGCACGAGAGAGAGAGAGAGAGAGAGAGAGAGAAATCAAGAAAGAGAAAAAAGAGGGGTATCGAAAAAGTGAAAGAGGGGGATTTTGAAAGAAAAATAGATTGAAGATATTCTCTGACCAAACTTTCTCTGTAATGGAGAGCCAAATATAATGTACTTGGTGTCCCAGGTCTCAATCTGTCCTTGATTAGAGAAGAAGAATGAAAATCAGCACTGACACATAAAATTTATGAGAACCCTAAATGTAACTTTATAGTAGTAGCTCAGCCCACATAAAAAAATACTTCAGTTTACTTTCTAATACTATAGTACTGTAGAATTATATAGTATTCTGTAGTAAACTGTACTGTAGAATAGTATTCTACACACAGTACTTTCCCTTGATAATGTGTCGTCCTTACTATAGAATTTTGTATTATGCTCTATAATACTATACTACGCGCTGTAGTACCCCTTGATCGTGCAGTGCTTACTATAGAATTGTGTAGTATTCTGTAGAATGAACTACACACTATAGTACCTTTCAGTCATTGCAGTCTTCTCTATCGTGTACAAGCAATCTTTGGATATGTGACTTGCATTCAGTTGAAGTCGGAAGTTTACATACACTTAGGTTGGAGTAATTAAAACTCGTTTTTCAACCACTTCACAAATTTCT
Organism: Salmo salar; assembly: GCF_965601325.2. Taxonomy (NCBI): domain Eukaryota; kingdom Metazoa; phylum Chordata; class Actinopteri; order Salmoniformes; family Salmonidae; genus Salmo; species Salmo salar. The sequence continues at coordinate 86,831,493 of NC_138301.1, forward strand.
TGTTAACCTCTCTGGGGTATGTGGGACACTAGCGTAACATTAGATTATGTTAGGACAGCACCTAAACAAGAAAAACCACACAACCATTTTCCAAGCAAGGAGAGGTGTCACAAAAACCAGAAATACAGCTAAGATTAATCATTAACGTTTGATGATTTTCATCAGATGGCACTCATAGGACTTCATGTTACACAATACATGTATGTTTTGCTCGATAAAGTTCATATTTATATCCAAAAACCCCATTTTACATTGGCGTGTAATGTTCAGAAATGTTTTGCCTCCCAAATCTTCTGGTGTATGAGCACATCAATTTACAGAATTACTCATCATAAACGTTGATAAAATATTCAACATTTACTTAAAGAATTATAGATACACTTCTCCTTAATGCAACCGCTGTGTCAGATTTCAACAAAGCTTTACGGCGAAAGCAAATTTTGCAATAATCTGAGTACAGCGTTCAGACACGAAACCAAACCCGCCATTTTGTGGAGTCAACAAAACTCAGAAATAATATTATAAATATTCACTTATCTTTGATGATCTTCATCAGAATGCACTCCCAGGATTCCAAGGTCCACAATAAATGTTTGTTTTGTTCGATAAAGTCCATAATTTATGTCCAAATACCTCCTTTTGTTCGCGCGTTCAGTCCACAACTCCAAATGCAGGAAGCGTGTGCAAATGTCACAACGAAAAGTCCCAAAAAGTTATATTTACGTTCGTAGAAATAAGTCAAACGATGTATAGCATCAATCTTTAGGACGTTTTTAACATAAATCTTCAGTAAAATTCCAACCGGACAATTCCAATGTCTTCAGAAAAGAAAAGGAACTCAGCTAACTCTCACGTGAGCACGCGCCTCTGAGCTCATGTCATTTTCTCACTCATCTACTTCCAGGCCCTCTTGTTCGCTCCATATTCACAGTAGAAGCATGAAACAATGTTTTAAAGACTGTTGATATCTAGTGGAAGCCTTAGGAAGTGCAAAATGAACCCTAAGTCACTGAAAACTTGATAAGGAATCACTTCAAAAACTACAACCCTCAGATTTCCACACTTCCTGGTTGGATTCTTCTCAGGTTTTTGCCTGCCATATGAGTTCTGTTATACTCACAGACATCCTTCAAACAGTTTTAGAAACTTCAGAGTGTTTTCTATCCAAATCTACTAATAATATGCATATCCTACCTTCTGAGCCTGAGTTGCAGGCAGTTTAATTTTGGCACACCTTTCATCCGGACGTCAAAATACTGCCCCCTACCCTAGAGAAGTTAACAAACTATAGTTTTGGCAAGTCAGTTAGAATATCTACTTTGTGCATGACACAAGTAATTTTTCCAAAAATTGTTTACAGACAGATTATTTCACTTATAATTCACTGTATCACAATTCCAGTGGGTCAGAAGTTTACATACACTAAGTTGACTGTGCCTTTAAACAGCTTGGGAAATTCCAGAAAAATTATGTCATGGCTTTAGAAGCTTCTGATAGGCTAATTGACATCATTTGAGTCAATTGGAGGTGTACCTGTGGATGTATTTCAAGGCCTACCTTGAAACTCGGTGCCTCTTTGCTTGACATCATGGTAAAATCAAAAGAAATCAGCCAAGACCTCAGAAGAAATTGTAGACCTCCACAAGTCTGGTTCATCCTTGTGAGCAATTTACAAACGCCTGAAGGTACCATGTTCATCTGTACAAACAATAGTACGCAAGTATTAACACCATGGGATCACGCAGCCGTCATACCGCTCAATAAGGTGATCCGTTTTGTCTCCTAGAGATGAACGTACTTTGGTGTGAAAAGTGCAAATCAAACCTAGAACAACAGCAAAGGACCTTGTGAAAATGCTGGAGGAAACAGGTATCTTTATCCACAGTAAATTGAGTACTATATTGACGTAACCTGAAAGGCCGCTCAGCAAGGAAGAAGCCACTGCTCCAAAACCGGCATAAAAAGCCAGACTACGGTTTGCAACTGCTGGGGACAAAAATCGTACTTTTTGGAGAAATGTCCTCTGGTCTGATGAAACAAAAATAGAACTGTTTGGCCATAATGACCATTGTTATGTTTGGAGGATAAAGGGGGAGTCTTGCAAGCCGAAGAACACCATCCCAACCATGAAGCACGGGGGTGGTAGCATTATGTTGTTGGGGTGCTTTGCTGCAGGAGGGACTGGTGCACTTCGCAAAATAGATGGCATCATGAGGGAGGACAATTACAACGAGGGAAAAAAGTATTTGATCCCCTGCTGATTTTGTACGTTTGCCCACTGACAAAGAAATGATCCGTCTGTAATTTGAATGGTAGGTTTATTTGAACAGTGAGAGACAGAATAACAACAACAAAAAAACTGAAAAACGCATGTCAAAAATGTTATAAATTGATTTGCATTTTAATTAGGGAAATAAGTTTTTGACCCCCTCTCAATCAGAAAGATTTCTGGCTCCCAGGTGTCTTTTATACAGGTAACGAGCTGAGATTAGGAGCACACTCTTAAAGGGAGTGCTCTTAACCGCAGCTTCTTACCTGTAAAAAAGAAACCTGTCCACAGAAGCAATCAATCAATCAGATTCCAAACTCTCCACCATGGCCAAGACCAAAGAGCGCTCCAAGGATGTCAGGGACAAGATTGTAGACCTACACAAGACTGGAATGGGCTACAAGACCATCGCCAAGCAGCTTGGTGAGAAGGTGACAACATTTGGTGTGATAATTCGCAAATGGAAGAAACACAAAAGAACTGTCAATATCCCTCGGCCTGGGGCTCCATGCAAGATCTCACCTCGTGGGGTTGCAATGATTCAAATAAACCTACCATTAAAATTAGAGACTGATCATTTCTTTGTGAGTGGGCAAACATACAAAATCAGCGGGGGATCAAATACTTTTTTCCCCACTGTACAGTACTTTGTATCTCTCATTTACTCAAGCATTTCCTTTATTTTGACAGTTACCTCTAATTCCAAACACATTTTAGCTAAGAGCAGCTGTTTAGCTGGTTATACAAAGGTTAGCCATGTGTTGGCAAAATTTGACGAGCAAGTCAATAAAGCTTATCAGCAGCCAGCAGCAGGCACTATTCGCAGGTTCTTTTTGAAAGCACATGTCAGATACTACAGTAAGTGCAATTAGCTCCAATCAGTGTAATTTGCTCAATATTAGGAGTTGAGAAATAAAGATGACATCATCAGAAATATATTCTCCTATTTTCTAAGGTACAGACGTAGGATCTTCATTTAGTCACCCTGTTGCAGGAGAACCTTACTGCAGTTAAAGAAATCTAAAACTTGCAGTGAATTTTAGGTTTAAAAAGTTATGAAGTTTTGAATTTCCACTTAGAAATGTCAGGCTTTATTTTCCCTTACGAAAAATGTATCAACCCCTACAAAAATGTCCTAAAAACCCACATAATAATTCACATTTCCTGTTGATGTAGGATTATATTCCAGCTGTAGTAAACTGGCTAAAATATTATCCTACATCTGTAGTTATGTACTTCAAAATGTGTTTATTCTGTTGTTGCTAACATTATTCCTAAAAAAAAATTATGAAAAAAAATGCAGTGCATTATGACCCTGTGTGGGCTGCGGACCCCCGGTTGAATACCCATGCTTTAAAAGACCTTGTCATCTCTATATTTTGCCTTTTTAAAGTTTGTTTTAAAATCATGTTGGGAAATATGTTAGCCGATTGCGTTATGATCCTTGATCCATGAGCACCACCGAATGCACCCGTATGCTGTTTTCATAACCAAGTGGATAGGTGGTATTTACCACATATGACTGGGAAAAAATCCAGTTAAACAGCCCCCCAACTGTTAATCACTATTGGGGAACTCGTCTATCATCCCTGAGCTCTGACTTCTCCCACATACTGAACGCTGACGTCACCTACCAAGGAAATGGCCCCGATAACAGCATTTTGGGCAGTTAAATGCAACAACAAAACATTATTTATAAAAAAGCAATCTATGATATTTTTTTTAACACTATAATTTGTTTACAAGCATGATCGCTGTCCTTTTAGTTTATGGATGACACTGCTTGTTTGCCATTAGCCAATCAGCGCTTCTCAACGAGTTCAAAGCATGTGAATGCATCCAACTCATATTTATGACTGCACAACTGGTAAATTCACATTAGAATTCCGCATTCACACCAAGCCTATAGTTAACTACTCCTTCCCTCCTTGCCCCTGCTTTGCCTCCTCCTCTCATCCAATGAAATGACATGGATAGAAAAGAGCGGAAGCTCTGAACTATCCCAGGCTCCAGTCCTACCCACCTACAGGTTATAGAAAAGAGCAGAAGCTCTGAACTATCCCAGTCCTACCTACCTACAGGTTATAGAAAAGAGCAGAAGCTCTGAACTATCCCAGTCCTACCTACCTACAGGTTATAGAAAAGAGAAGAAGCTCTGAACTATCCCAGTCCTACCCACCTACAGGTTAGAGAAAAGAGCAGAAGCTCTGAACTATCCCGGGCTCCAGTCCTACCCACCTACAGGTTATAGAAAAGAGCAGAAGCTCTGAACTATCCCAGTCCTACCTACCTACAGGTTATAGAAAAGAGCAGAAGCTCTGAACTATCCCAGTCCTACCTACCTACAGGTTATAGAAAAGAGCAGAAGCTCTGAGCTATCCCAGTCCTACCTACCTACAGGTTATAGAAAAGAGCAGAAGCTCTGAACTATCCCAGTCCTACCTACCTACAGGTTATAGAAAAGAGCAGAAGCTCTGAACTATCCCAGTCCTACCTACCTACAGGTTATAGAAAAGAGCAGAAGCTCTGAACTATCCCAGTCCTACCTACCTACAGGTTATAGAAAAGAGCAGAAGCTCTGAACTATCCCAGTCCTACCTACCTACAGGTTATAGAAAAGAGCAGAAGCTCTAAACTATCCCAGTCCTACCTACCTACAGGTTATAGAAAAGAGCGGAAGCTCTGAACTATCCCAGTCCTACCCACCTACAGGTTATAGAAAAGAGCAGAAGCTCTGAACTATCCCGGGCTCCAGTCCTACCCACCTACAGGTTATAGAAAAGAGCAGAAGCTCTGAGCTATCCCAGTCCTACCTACCTACAGGTTATAGAAAAGAGCAGAAGCTCTGAACTATCCCAGTCCTACCTACCTACAGGTTATAGAAAAGAGCAGAAGCTCTGAACTATCCCAGTCCTACCTACCTACAGGTTATAGAAAAGAGCAGAAGCTCTGAACTATCCCAGTCCTACCTACCTACAGGTTATAGAAAAGAGCAGAAGCTCTGAACTATCCCAGTCCTACCTACCTACAGGTTATAGAAAAGAGCAGAAGCTTTGAACCTAGCCATTCAAACGTACTTACAAATTATGGAAAAATTGTTCTTTTAGTATGTGTCCAGTAGGATTCAAGGAGAAAACCCCCACTTCTATGTCAAAGATAATAAAACAAAAACACTATAGTAAATACTACAGTAATGTCTGCAAAAACACTAAAGTGAATACCATAGTATATAAATATAGTAATACTACACTAGTTATAACATATTATAAACTGGCTGGTGCGAGCCCTGAATGTGGATTGGCTGACAGCCGTGGTATATCATGGTTGCGTCAAGCCTAAGAACAGCCCTTAGCTGTTCATAGGCTAAGAACACCCTCCCCCCCTCGGGCATTATTGCGTAAGTTTAATATAGTATTTGTGCTAAGTAAAACCATTGCTGATTGAAGTAGGAAAACACAGACAGACATCAGTCAGATCTCATGACATGTTCAGCCAAACACACAGAGAACTCAGGCGACGTTACAGAGGTTTTTATTGAGGCCTCTAGACACATATTTCATATACACTGCTGTAATTCCGTTAAAGCTTACATAGAAACCTGCACGTTATAAGCCTCCGCTCATCTCCTTTCTCCTCCTCTAACTTCTCTCATGTTCTCTCTCCCCTTCTCCTTCTCTCCTCCTCTCTTTTTTTCCCCTCTCTCTCCCGGCAGGAAAAGAAAAGATGACAAGTACAATAAGACCTGACACAAATGAGTGTTGGCACTACCAGTCTCCATAGCAACAGTTGTGTTACACACAACAAGTGTGTGTCACGTCCGCGTTTCGAGTCTCCAACATAGAAAAATACTCCACACAGTCTCAGAGGTATATTACACACAATTATAATACACACACACGCACTCACGCTCACACAGACGGATGCACGCAGACACGCACACACACACACACACACACACACAGCTATATAATACAAATGTATACACTCAAACTGCTGCACACAGTTGTGCAGTGAGACTTTTTTTTTAAATCATGTTTTTACATTGACTCCATTTTTCTTTTGCAATTCTCAACAACACAACTGAGATAGAAAACCACTTCAACTTACAATAGTGTTTGCAGAAGTCTGCAAGGTGTCATTGAGGTGGTGTTTATGCACGTGTGTGTGTGTGTGTGTGTGTGTGTGTGTGTGTGTGTGTAAGTCTGAAGTTTACATACACCTTAGCCAAATACATTTAAACTCAGTTTTTCACAATTCCTGACATTTAATCCTAATAAAAATTCCCTGTCTTAGGTCAGTTAGAATGTGAAATGTCAGAATAATAGTAGAGAGCATTATTTATTTCAGCTTTTATTTCTTCAGTGGGTCAGAAGTTTACATACACTCAATTGTATTTGGTAGCATTGCCTTAAAATTGTCAAACTTGGGTCAAACGTTTCGGGTAGCCTTCCACAAGCTTCCCACAATAAGTTGGGTGAATTTTGGCCCATTCCTCCTGACAGAGCTGGAGTAACTGAGTCAGGTTTGTTGGCCTCCTTACTCGCACACACTTTTTCAGTTCTGCCCACAAGTTTTCTATAGGATTGAGATCAGGGCTTTGTGATGGCCACTCCAATACCTTGACTTTGTTTTCCTTAACTTGTTAGGGCTAGGGGGCAGTATTGACACGGCTAGATAAAAAACGTACCCGATTTAATCTGGTTACTACTCCTGCCCAGTAACTAGAATATGCATATAATTATTGGCTTTTGGACAGAAAACACCCTAAAGTTTCTAAAACTGTTTGAATGGTGTCTGTGCGTATAACAGAACTCATATGGCAGGCAAAAACCTGAGAAAATTTCATGCAGGAAGTGACCTGTCTGACAAGGTGTCGTTCTTCTTGCCTCTGTTTATTGAAGACTGAGGATCTCTGCTATAACGTGACACTTCTTACGGCTCCCATAGGCTCTCAGAAGGCGGCAAAAAGCTGAATCGTGGCTTTGCAGGCTCTGGCTGAAAAAAAGTAGCGCGTTTGGGTAGTGGCTGGTTACAGTACTGTGAGACTCAGGCGCGTGCCCGCGTCGACCGAATGCTTTGTTTTCTTTCCTCTGTTTACCTAAACGCAGATTCCCGGTCGGAATATTATCGCTTTTTTACGAGAAAAATGGCATAAAAATGGATTTTAAACAGCGGTTGACATGCTTCGAAGTACGGTAATGGAATATTTAGAATTTTTTTGTCACGAATTGCGCCATGCTCGTGACCCTTATTTACACTTCGGATAGTGTCTAGAACGCACGAACAAAACGCAGCTATTTGGATATAACGATGGATTATTTTGGACCAAACCAACATTTGTTATTGAAGTAGCAGTCCTGGGAGTGCATTCTGATGAAGAACATCAAAGGTAATCAAACTTTTGTAATAGTAAATCTGACTTTGGTCAGGGCTAAACTTGGTGGGTGTCTAAATAGCTAGCCGTGATGGCTGGGCTATCTACTGAGAATATTGCAAAATGTGCTTTCACCGAAAAGCTATTTTAAAATCGGACACCTTGATTGCACAAAGGAGTTCTGTATCTATAATTCTTAAAATAATTATGTTTTTTGTGAACGTTTATCGTGAGTAATTTAGTAAATTCACCGGAGGTTTGCGGGGGGTATGCTAGTTCTGAACGTCACATGCTAATGTAAAAAGCTGGTTTTTGATATAAATATGAACTTGATTGAACAAAACATGCATGTATTGTATAACATAATGTCCTAGGGTTGTCATCTGATGAAGATCATCAAAGGTTAGTGCTACATTTAGCTGTGGTTTGGGTTTATGTGACATTATATGCTAGCTTGAAAAATGGGTGTCTGATTATTTCTGGCTGGGTACTCTGCTGACATAATCTAATGTTTTGCTTTCATTGTAAAGCCTTTTTGAAATCGGACAGTGTGGTTAGATTAACGAGAGTCTTATCTTTAAAATGCTGTAAAATAGTGATATGTTTGAGAAATTGAAGTAATAGCATTTCTAAGGTATTTGAATAACGCGCCACAGGATTCAACTGGCTGTTGAGTAGGTGGGACGAACTCGTCCCGCCTAGCCCAGAGAGGTTAATTAGGGATAGGCGTCCCGTCAACGGGACAGTTGTAAATCATGCAGCGCCTTGCGTCATGATCGCAGATTTTAGAGTAACAACAATTGTCGATACATAGAAGTAGAAGTGTCTTATATCGGCTGAAAGCTTACATTTTTTGTTAATATAACTGCACTGTCCAATTTGCAGTAGCTATTACTATGAAGAAATGCCATGCTATTGTTTGAGGAGAGCTCCTAACAACAAAACACTTTTTTTCACCGCGATAGGTTTGATAAATTCACCTCTGAAGGTGAAATGTTTACTTACATTCTAAAATCTTGCTCTGATTTATCATCCAAAGGGTCCCAGAGATAACATGAAGTGTCGTTTTGTTAGATAAAATTATTTTTCATATCCTAAAAAGGTCTATATAGCATGCACGATCATTTTTTATTTCCACTCCAAAGAAGGGAATCTGTGAAAATCTAACCCTAAACGTTGTTTCAACCAGACAAATGACACTTGTATGTATTCCTTAGAGATCCTAGAACGTAACCAGACTTCACTATATCATTAGGGGTTTAGTATATCCTATAGGACACCATATTTGGTCAGAGAGCGACGCCTTCAGGGCACGCCGATGACACGGGCGGCCTTCACTTGAACGACTAACTTTGTCAAATAAGCACCAGTCGCGGTAACACAAAGCTAGCTAGATAGCCAATGAGCTGGGCTTTACGGGAGTATCCGGAAACCCTGTATATGTCGTAAAATGTAGCTACTAACCTTGTACGACAGCATACATTTTCCTTTTGGACAAAGATTCTAAGAATATTCAGAGTTGTGAAGTTATGAAAACTGGATGTTTTGCAAATGTTGAACTTATATTATTATATGGCTACTAATACTGGAAAAGCTAAATCAAAGTCCAAGTATACAGATTTGATTATATTCTTGCAGAAAAATGTAATATGAATGCAAATGTCTCTCACGATTTGTCCAAATGTACCTGGGTGACTTCACACTAAACGTCATGTAGCTCGCTCATACTTCACGTTATCCGTCTTAAACTTTGCAACTACACTGCTGCCATCTTGTCGACACCATCGGAATTACAACCAGAGTGATTGCTGGAACTGGAACCTATCTCTTTCATTTCAAAGATTGTGTTTTTTTCTTTGTATTTTCTTCTACCAGATCTATTGTGTTATATTCTGTTTCCTACATTCAATTCACATTTCCACAAACTTCAAAGTGTTTACTTTCGAATGGTACCAAGAATATGCATATCCTTGCTTCAGGGCCTGAGCTATAGGCAGTTAGATTTGGGTTTGTCATTTAGGCAAAAATTTAAAAAAGGGGGCTATCCCTAAGAAGTTTTAAGCCATTTTGCCACAACTTTGGAAGTATGCTTGGGGTCATTGTCCATTTGGAAGACCCATTTGTGACCAAGTTTTAACTTCCTGACTGATGTCTTGAGATGTTGCTTCAATATATCCACCTCATTTTCCTCCCTCATGATGCCATCTATTTTGTGAAGTGCACCAGTCCCTCCTGCAGCAAAGCACCGCCACAACATGATGCTGCCACCAACGTGCTTCACGGTTGGGATGGTGTTCTTCGGCTTGCAAGCGTCCCCTTTATCCTCCAAACACAATGATGGTCATTATGGCCAAACAGTTCTATTTTTGTTTCATCAGACCAGAGGACATGTCTCCAAAAAGTACGATCTTTGTCCCCATGAGCAGTTGCAAACCGTAGTCTGGCTTTTTTATGGCGGTTTTGGAACAGTGGCTTCTTCCTTGCTGAGCGGCCTTTCAGGTTACGTTGATAAATGACTTGTTTTACTGTGGATAAAGATACTTTTGTACCTGTTTCCTCCAGCATTTTCACAAGGTCCTTTGCTGTTGTTCTGGGATTGATATGCACTTTTCACACTAAAGTACGTTCATCTCTAGGAGACAGAATGCGTCTCCTTCCTGAGCGGTATGACAACTGCGTGGTCCCATGGTGTTTATACTTGCATACTATTGTTTGTACAGATAAACGTGGTACCTTCAGGTGTTTGGAAATTGCTCCCAAGGATGAACCAGACTTGTGGAGGTCTACAATTTTTTTCTGAGGTCTTGGCTGATTTCTTTTGATTTACCATGATGTCAAGCAAAGAGGCACTGAGTTTGAAGGTAGGCCTTAAAATACATCCACAGGTACTCCTCCAATTGACTAAAATGATGACAATTAGCCTATCAGAAGCTTCTAAAGCCATGACATCATTTTCTGGAATTCTCCAAGCTGTTTAAAGGCACAGTCAACTTAGTGTAAACTTCTGACCCACTGGAATTGTGATACAGTGAATTATAAGTGAAATAATCTGTCTGTAAACAATTGTTGGAAAAATTACTTGTGTCATGCACAAAGTAGAATTCCTAACCGACTTGCCAAAACTATAGTTTGTTAATAAGAAATTTGTGGAGTGGTTGGAAAATGAGTTTTTAATGACTCCAACCTAAGTGTATGTAAACTTCCGACTTCAGCTGTATGTATGTATGTATGTATGTATGTACGTATGTACGTATGCATGTCTGTACGTATGTATGTATGTACGTATGTATGTATGTATGTATGTATGTATGTATGTATGTATGTATTTGAATGTGTGTTCGCACGTGTGTATGTGTTAACCCTGTCTACCAGGCAGTGAGGACTATAGGGAGCGAGAGAGAGAGATGCAGGGGTGTGATTTGTGTCTGTGAAGGTGATGTGTATTACTGAGGTAAGAGACAGGAACAGTCCCGCCTCTCTTGACTTTCTGCTCCAATCACGATAGAGTCAGTACTGTCCGGTCCAATGTCAGTATAGTCCATTCAATCAAAGTATATAGTCACTGGCGCTAGCACATTAGTCCTCTCCTTGATTGTTAGTCTGTCCCATTCGCCGCACTTGAGGTTTACAGTCTCTTTTAAAATGTGTATGAGCATGAATTTCTGGAGGTGCGGTCTCCCATTAGATTATTTTAACAAGTGCGTCTGTTGGCAGCACACTTCACAAGCTCATTGTACTCTCTACCAGTTAAGACATCAGAACTGCCAGCTCAGCCAAAGTGTCTATGCACTCAGAAACGCATCAATACAAAGTATGGTAATGTAGAACTCAGTCCTCAATGTTTCGGGTAGGAGAATAGGACAGAATCAGAGGCTCAAGTCTCTCTGGTGATCCATCAAAACATCCTTCAGTCGATCCAGCATCTGTCTCGTGTTCTCTCTATTGTTCTCTTTCTCTCTCTCTGTGCTGTAGGATCAGGGCCCATCTCTTCTCTCTCCCCTCCTCTCTTATCCTCATCATCTCCTCACTTCTCCTCTCCATTCTCACTTTGCTCCTCTCTTATCCTCTGCTCTCCTCTTCTCCCGGCTCTTCTGTTGATGTTGTGGTTGTTGTTTTGGTTGACATGGTAGTGGAGGATGAGATGTCACAGAAGTCCCTGTGCGTGGCGTTCTAGCTTCCTGTCTGACCCCGAAGACGGGGTTTATAGATTAGGGGTCAGGTAAGTATGTATGCTACAGAGCCTGGAGCAGAAGCCCCAGCATGGTCACATACACACTCACACACCCTCTCACACCCAGGGGTCCAGAGGCTGCTGCAGAGCGCTGGGCTCTCCCCTCCTCTCCCTCAGAATCCACAGAACCCTGGGCCAATAACGCCTGAGAGGGAGAGAGAGGGGGGGGGGGGGGGGGGGGGTAAAGAGAGGTCATGTAAAGGTAATATGAGAGAGAGAATTAGTCATCTGATGTAAATGTGCTTTGAAAAGAGAGAGAAGACGAGGGAAAGAGCAGCATGACAGGATTGAGTTATGAGTGGATAGATGGATGGATGAACATAGTGATGAAGATGTTTATAGATGGATGGACAGAGTAGATGGAGATGCAGAGAAGAGTAAAGCAGATATGACAGATGGACAGAACGTGGAGGAGGAGGAGAGGGAAATGGACAGTGTTACGGAGGAGGAGGAGAGATGGAGGGCTGCTGCTTTCAGAAAACCTGTTATGAGTTCTGTCACAGTCAAAGAGACACACACACTTACACACACACACCAATGCGCAAACACTCATGCTCACCTCTTCACACTCGAAGTCATTGGAAGGAATGCACTTTTGTCCTCCCTCCTGGAAAAAAACCCACACCGTCAGCATCGACTTACACACAGCATAAGCAACAACACACACATACACACATATATTGTAGATGGATCCTCACATTATCAGCTCATGATTTAAATACAGTTACAGAAGAAGGAGAGAATGAAGACTGTGATTAACTCCTCACACTGCCAGAGGGACAGTGTGTGTCACACACACACCAACACACACTCTCTCTCTCTCTCGCTCGCTCGCGCCAAAGTCTGCAGTTATCTCCCTCTACCATCAGCCCCTCTCGGGGTCTCATTAGCATATCCCTGCCCGTCGCCTGGGTGGGAGAGCCAATCAGATCTTATCTCCTCTCAGAACAGGAAGAGCTCTTTTCATGGCCAGGAAATCAAGAGAATAATAGAGAGCAGAGAACTGAGAGATAAATAACGAGTATAACAAACACACTCACACACACACACACCCTCCCCCCGAACCTCTTCGTGATCAGTCTGAATGTCAGGGGTTCTGTGCAGGAGACAGAAGTCCTGGGATTAGACCGCCAGCTGCAGGCCTTTGACAGTTTAAACTTACAGTCCAGTATACACACACACACACACACACACACACACCCACACACACACACACACACACACACACACACACACACACACACACACACACACACACACACACACACACACACACACACACACACACACAGACACACACACACACATCCATGTACACACAGCATGAATATTTCCATCCATCTCACGGTTACCCTGATGTATTCTGTCCGTGTGTGTATTTTCCCTCCAGCCTCCATCCCAGTTAGGGAATATTTAGAACGTCAGGACTAGATATTTCCTCAGCTGGTCAAGTGTCAAATGATTAAATAATTTATACATGTTGCTCCCTATACACTATGAAAGTAGATACGTCACATGAACTAACGTCACTATTGATAACCATTGACACGCACACACAGGCACACACCTTAAGGTTGGCACAGGTTGAGAAAACACAAGCGCTATCCAGAGGCTTGACGTCATTGGCTTGGAGAGAGGGAGCGGGCTTAGAGTTGAGGGGTGGCTGTATGGGAGGAAAGGGCGTGGCCAAAGACTCTGTGACGGGTAGTACACTCCCCTCTGATCCATAGCCAAACGCTTGGATGGAATTCTCTACAGAAACAGGCAGGAGAGAGAGAGAAGAAGAGAGAAGAGAGAGGCAAGATGGAGTGCAGGTATTACAGCTAGGTCACTGTCAGAAAAAGAAACACAGAGGAACACAACAAAAAACACACACACACACACACACACACACACACACACACACACACACACACACACACACACACACACACACACACACACACACACACACACACACACACTTGCATTCCACTCACTGAGGCAGGTGTTGTGTGTGAAGTCTCTGAGGAAGGCATCACACTCCTGTTCCTGGTTGCCAGTCCCTCTGCAGGAGCACCAGGGAGAGATGGTGCTGTTACTGGGACTGCTGTCCATGTAGTTAGGAGTCACATCAGACCCTGGACAGAGGGAGGGAGTAGACAATATTCAGAACCAAGAGTACGTTTGAAGAACACTTCTGCTGGGATAGAAAACCCTTTTAAATGGAGAGAGGAAGCCAAACTCTAGTGGACTACGGCATATTTAGGCATATTTGAAATGGTGAAATTATGGCAAGGGGTGACATTTAATTTACATAGCAATTTCCTACCATCCACTTGGGGCAACGCGAGCCCCTAATACCATCTAGTTGGCTTGCGACCAGCCAGGGCTTTGGGGATCGGGTTGAGAATGGTCTTCAACCGAGCATCGCGTTTTCAACCCCAGTGCTAGGCAATCGTTTAGTAACATTTTTTTTTCTGTTTTAAACCTATCCCAAACCTTAACCCCAACCGTAACCACTCGGAATTAATGCCAAAGAATAACTCCAATTCCTAAATTGAACAAAAATCAAGGTTAGTTTCGGTTTTAATTTCGCACAGTTTTACTAAAATACAGAAAATGATGTGGAACACTCCATGATCTTCAGACGGCCCCACACGCCATATTTAAAATGGCAAGCCATGTCATATCTCTGTATCTGCAGTTATGGTAAGGTATGGCGTTTTCTTTGGTGATTGAGTTGTGAGAGTGTGTGTGTATGTACTCACCAATGAGGCCTACGTAGGCCATTAGGCAGCCGTGGTAGTTATCATGGGGACAGCTATTGATGGAGTGACCAGTCATCTGACAGGTGGTATGGAAATCAGCCAGTCTTGACCTACATGCACACACACGGGCAAATGTAAAACCTTCATCGTAATATCGCCATTTTAGCATTTCAACCGAAGGAACTTAAACATTATGGACACCTTCCTAATATTGAGTTGGTCACCCCACTTTTGCCCTCAGAACAGCCTCAATTCGTCAGGACGTGGATTCTGCAAGGCGTCGAAAGCGTTCCACAGGGATGCTGGCCCATGTTGACTCCAATGCTTTCCACAGTTGTGTCAAGTTGGCTGGATGTCCTTTGGGTGGTGGACCATTCTTGATACACACGGGAAATGTTGAGCATGAAAAATCCAGCAGTGTGTGCATGAAAAACCCAGCAGCTTTGCAGTTGATTGAAATGGATTTAACAAGTGACATCAATAAGGGATCATAGCTTTCACCTGGATTCACCTGGTCAGTCTATGTCATGGAAAGAGCAGGTGACCATAATGTTTTGTACATACAGGAATTGTATATGCAGGAATCAAACCCACAACCCTAATATTGCCAGCATCATGCTCTAACCCACTAAGCCATTGGAACCACCCACTATAGTACTTACAGTAAGCATTATGAAAATATTGTAAGGCTATTTTATGGGAGATATTATTGTTTTCTGTAGTTCTAAAATAAGGTGAATCAGTTGTTTTGAATTACAAGGGTTATTGATTATCTACCCAGCAACTACTTTTTGCTGTTGAAGAGTCTCGATCCCAACCTACCATCCATTCTCACAGTCCACTCCAATTGATTTGAGAGGGAAAATAATCGACTTCGACACAAGCCAATGACAATGGAAGGTTGGATAAAAACTACATCGCATTCACATGTTACCTCAGACAAAGTAAGCTGTCTTTCATTGCATTGTGAATGAGGCTATGTAAGAGAGACGGTGTTAGCCAAGGCCAAACAGTAGCTATCTGCTTTGTACTGTAGAGTGTCAGACACCTCCGCAGGCATAGGTAGCCAGTGGAAAAAGAACCGCACAGAGATCATTATTTGCTTTACATTTTCAGTCTCTCACGGGGAAGGGAAGGGAAAGTGAGCCGAGCATAAATGTCCTGTTGATACCTTCCAGTTTTGTCTCAATGCCCATTAAAAAAACCACCAAGGACGTTCAAAGTCGCCGCTGTGCACTCAAACAAGAAACTCAAAAGAGAAACTCAAAAGAGAAACAAAAAGGGCCTTTCTCAGTTGTAGAACATTTCCCTCATCCGGTCTTCCTCGATTCCAATTAGAGTTATTTTCAATTTTATGTCCTAAATGGCACCTTATTCCCTATATTGTGCACCACGTTTGACCAGAGCCATATGGACCCTGGTCAAAAGCAGTACACTATTTCTTTCTGCCCTACCATTAACATGAAAAACACATATTTCTATATGACATCAGCTTCCTAGCTTGGTATAGGGTGTCCAATCAAAAACACATATTTTGACCAATGGGTAATTGTGTAGATAATCCTCTAAGAAAACAAATGGCCAAAACGTCATGGCTCTATCATAATTCGTTCAACATTTATTGGCGTTTTTCCCATTGTTGGATGGTCAAAATAAGGGTGACTAAATCAATGGAGGCCAGAGAAAAAAAAGTGGTCATACATCAGGTATAGGGGTCTGAGTGTAGCTGGTGCAGAGGAGTCAGGCGCAGGACAGCAGAGATGAGTAACACAAGTAACTTTACTCAAATATTCCAATAACATGTCGTAATACCGAGCCAACAATAACGGACCGAACATACATAAAACAATCACGCACCAAAACTATGGGGAAAACAGAGGGTTAAATAATGAACATGTAATTGGGGGAATTGAAACCAGGTGTGTAAAACAAAGACAAAACAAATAGAAAATGAAAAGTGGATCGGCAATGGCTAGAAGGCCGGTGACGTCGACCGCCGAATGCCGCCCAAACAAGGAGAGGGACCGACTTCGGGCGGAAGTCATGACATCAGGAAAATAGCATGGAGTCAGCTAGGTTAGATGCTGTGCGAGAATTAAGGCTACCTGGTAGGCTTACCATTGAACTCGTCTTCTCAAATCCGGAGAACATAATCAATATAGAGGTAAGATAGATATCGATTTTGAAACATGACATGCAGCATTTTCATACACTATGTGTACAATACCAGTCAAAAGTTTGGACACACCTACTTATTCAAGGCTTTTTCTTTATTCTTACAATTTTCTACATTATAGAATAATAGTGAAGACATCAAAACTATGAAAGAACACATGGAACCATGTAGTAAGCAAAAAAGTGTTAAACAAATCAAACTGTATTTTCCAACCATCTTGAAGGAGTTCCCACATATGCTGAGCACTTGTTGGCTGCTTTTCCTTCACTCTGCGGTCCAACTCATCCCAAACCATCTCAATTGGGTTGAGGTTTGGTGATTTGATGCAGCACTCCATCACTCTCCTTGGTCAAATAGCCCTTACACAGCCTGGAGGTGTGTTTTGGGTCATTGTCCTGTTCAAAATCAAATGATAGTCCCACTAAACGCAAACCAGATGGAATGGCATATTGCTGCAAAATGCTGCGATAATTAACTTTTAACAAGGCACACCAGTTCATTGAAATGCATTCCAGGTGACTACCTCATGAAGCTCCCGAGTGGTGCAGTGGTCTGAGGTACTGCATCTCAGTGCTAAAGGCGTCACTACAGACCCTGGTTCGATCCTGGGCTGTATCACAACCAGCTGTGATCGGGAGTCCCATAGGGTGGTGCACAATTGGCACAGCGTTGTCCAGGTTAGGGGAGGGTTTGGCCGGGGTAGGCCATCATTGTAAAATAAGAATGTGTTCTTAACTGACTTGCCTAGTTAAATAAAGGTAAAATAAAAGGCTGGTTGAGAGAATGCCAAGAGTGTGCAAAGTTATCATCAAGGCAAAAGGTGGCTACTTTGAAGAATCTCAAGTAGAAAATATATTTTGATGTGTTTAACACTTTTTGGTTACTATATGAATCCATATGTTCCGTATGTTTGCTTACTACATGATTCCACAATGGCAATTGTCTTCACTGACATTTTCAACCTCTCCCTCTGTAATACCTACATGTTTCAAACAGACCATCATAGCACTGTGCCCAAGAAAGGGAAGGTAAACAGCCTGAATTATTACTGCCCCTAGAATCATGTACGTAGCCATGAAGTGCTTTGAAAGGCTGGTCATGGCTCACATCAACACCATCATGCCAGAAACCCTAGACCCACTCCAATTCGCACACCGCCCCAACAGATCCACAGATTACGTCATCTCTATCGCACTTCACACTGCACTCCTTTCCCACCTGGACAAAGGGGACACCTATGTGAGCATGCTGTTCATTGACTACAGCTCAGCATTCAACGTCATAGTGCCCACAAAGCTCATCACTAAGCTGGGACTAAACACATCCCTCTGCAACCGGATACTGGACTTCCTGATGGGCCGCCCCCAGGTGTTAAGGGTAGGCAACAACACATCTTCCACGCTGATGCTCAACACTGGGGCCCTTCAGGTGTGTGTGCTTTGTTCCCTCATGTACTCCCTGTTCACCCATGACTGTGTGGGAAAGCATGACTCCAACAATCATGACTCATTAAGTTGGCTGGTGACACAACAGTGGTAGGCCTGATCACTGACAATGATGAGACAGCCTATAGGGAGGAGGTCAGAGACTTGGCAGTGTGGTGCCAGAACAACAACCTCCCTCTCAATGTGAGCAAGACAAAGGAGCTGATTGTGGACTATAGGAAAAGGAGGGCCGAACAGGCCCCTATTAACATTGAAGGGACTGAAGTGGAGCGGGTCGAGAGTTTCAATTTCCTTGGTGTCCACATCACCAACAAACTATCATGGTCCAAACACACCAAGACACTTGTGAAGAGGGCATGACAACACTTTTTCCCCTTCAGGAGAGGGGGATGGGTCCCCAGATGCCCAAAAAGTTCAACAGCTGCACCATCGAGAGCATCCTGACCGGTTGTATCACAGCCTGGTGTCATGACGTTGGCCTGTGGGTAAGGTTTATGACCCCCCCCCCCATAAATACCTTTCTCCCTTCCCCTCTCTGACCCAACTGAAGGACTTGAATAGCCTGTGTTAAATATAGAGAGTCTGGGAACATCAAACAAATGTGGAAAAGGAACCATATTTTGGTAATAAAACCAGTTGGAAATATGCTTGGGAACGTAATGAGTAAGTATGTCAGTTCGGTTGTCATCTGAGACATTATGACTGATGACAGGACGACATAAACTGTACCTGAGAAAGTATACACCCTCTAGTTATCAGAGTAACATGGAATTGTTATGCAATTGAAATGTTTGATATTGAAATAGTTTGTTAGGAGATTAAATGTAATTTTAGCTTCCAAATGAGAGATTTGGGTTTTCATAAGGAAAGTGCCCTGCTTGATCAGTGGCCCACCCCTGTGAAGAGGAGGGGTTATAAACGATGAAACACATCCTTCCCCCTCTCCACTATATAAGCCTTTGACGAAAAGATAACCAGGTTGTTCCAGTACGTGAGGTCTGCAGCCTCTACGTTAGAAGGACACACGTCAAGTACAGAACTAAGCCAACCTCGGCGTGAGCTTTGGTGGCGAATGGTATGAACTTTGAGCTTATTCACTACAGAAGTGATACTTCCTAGCTGTTGAGTTAGCAGCGGCCGCTGTAGACGTGGGCTAGGAAAGGACGGACGACGGAGCCAGTCTAACAACGAACAGACGAAGATACCACCACGTATCCAATTTACCACCAGAGACATTCTTCCTAGGACAGGAAGATCTGTTGGCCAACCCGGCCAGCATCTACGACCAATCTACCGAAGCGCAGCTCAGAGTAAATATTTATTGCATTTTCCTTTTCCAAATGGGCGGTAATTTAGAATGCATAAGATAATGTATTTACGATAGCATAGCTGCTGTTTCTTCGTTCCTAAGTCTTCCCGCTCTTTCATTCAAGCCCAACCCCCTTTCCTTTGTGTAACCAGCCATGATACAGGTTCCGTCCACCAGGACGTTTTCTGTATGACATCATTTGTATTCTGTGTATATGTAATTCTGTGTGATTAGGTATTTAGTAAATAAATAATTAAAGCCAATTTTACAGTGCCTTCTCCACTTGTTAGCAAGAGTATACTCTGCTTCCTAAGAATTTAACATTGTACAATGATCCGAAAAGTGTCTGAACAGACATATTTGGCGCACCCTGTGTGGACTCTAAAACTAGGCCGCACGTTTGGGTAATTTCGACATATTGAGCCCCCGTGCGAGGAATCTAAAATAGGATGACGCTTTCATTTTGATTCAGCCTATATAAAATTGGAAAGCAGATTACATAATATACCAAGTTTATTATATACATTATGGGAATTGTAGACCAGAATTATTGGTGCGTGTGTGCTCTGGAGAATCGCCTCCGTGTTGTGCTCTGACATATTCAGTGGCGAGCATAAGCTATACAGTTCTGTATGAGGGCTGATAAAGCTATCTGAGAAATAGCGCGTTTGGCCAAACGCTGGGCTATTTCTGCCTCGCACGTTTCAGACGCGTGTTGGCTAGGTCATTATTAATTTCTCGAGCGAGGACAAAGAGCCAGCTGATTGAAATTTAGGAGAGATTAGCTTGACCAGCGATAAGTATCTCTCTGTCTCTCTCGCGTTTCGATGCGAGTAGACCACGGTGCATTTCGTTGTTTGCCGCGAGTTCCGGTTAAAACATCGTCAAATATCGCCGAAAAGGGTTTGAACATAATACGTTATAAGTAAAACCTTTCCCTTGCCAAGGGAATCCTATGTTGTGCATTTTTCAGGCATAAAGTAGCATTAGCTTGCTCGAGATGCTAAGCTAACAAAAGGGAAAACAGCCATTTTGTTTTGTGCCACATTGTAAATCCTCCGCCTTGCTGAACGGAAGTCCCGCCCTGGGTACCTCCGCTTGATTTCAGCGTGTGCCAGCAGGGACCTCTGAAGAGTCACCAGTACTTTCCTTCAAGAAGAATTAGTCAGGTGACACTCAAGTCGTTACTCGTGATATCCAGACGGATATCGATGTCTTATTCAATTGAACTAATAAGTGAAATTGCCAGATTTACATTTACATTTCTAAATGAGACATTGTAATCTTTTTTCCACATTAACCTAGATGAATAAACCTCTCAGGTTAATTAAAGTTTAAATCCCAAATAGCCTATACAGGTTTGATTTATCATTAAAATGTATCAATCAGTAAAATGTGGTTTTTGCAAAACCCATTCAGTAATCCAGTACTGACAAAAGTCCCGCCCCCGCGGGAATCCCATGTGGCTTCGGCCCAAGGAAGAAGTGTACCATAGTGGGGAGTGTTCACAACATTTGATCTACTGTTTACACTTATGATATCCAATCAATGGAGAAGGTATGGATTATCATCTCATTCAATTTAATAAGTTAAATTGTTGAACATACCTTAATGTTCTTGCAATCAAATGAGACACTTTTAAACTTCCCATATTAACCTGGATGAAGCAACCTCTCAGGTTAATTCAAGTTTAATACCCAGATAGCCTACCCAGGTAGGATTAATCATTGGCATTGATTAATTAATTAAATTTGCTTTTGCAAATTCATTCACGTCCAACTTCCACATTACTGGTACAGTACTGATGGTTCGTCAACATCTATAAATAGAT
The DNA here is from genome assembly GCF_965601325.2 of Salmo salar. Taxonomy (NCBI): domain Eukaryota; kingdom Metazoa; phylum Chordata; class Actinopteri; order Salmoniformes; family Salmonidae; genus Salmo; species Salmo salar. The sequence goes on from NC_138301.1 coordinate 86,852,878, forward strand.
TAAACTTGTCTTTGCAGCTTCCAATAAATTCCAAAGCCAAACATTGAAAAAAAAAAAATAGGAACATTTTTCCTCAACATTTTTCTAATAATGTGCAAGCTACCAAAGGAGGTGGTCACCACTCCTCCGCTAATTAGTGAACCTCCACCCATAAAAGGATTGATCTCTGACCTCAGCAGGGATACCAACCCTAATTATGACATTAGCGAAAACACAGCCGAAATTGCGAACGCTCTCCAAAATCAACCATCAAACACAGGCTTTGTGACGGTTCTCTCCACTTTAGCACTTATGTATTGCCATCAAAGGTTGGCATCGGTCCAATACCACAGTGCACAGCTGAAGCACGTGCAAGACATGGCTAACATGAGGGCACAGGTGGAGAGAACTGAGCAACTATTGACAAAAGCAGGAAATGAAAACATTCTGCTAGTCGATGAACTGCGTTTGAAATCGGAAGAATTAAAAGTAATTGCAAATACTTATGACGATGAACGAGCACAAACTCTCCAACAAAATCATCGTCTGCAGGAACAACTCGATTTAGCCAAAACTAAATGCGATGTAGTTCACGCCAAACTAGATAAATCTGTCGAGTTATCTACAAACAGGAACGCGCAATTTGATAACATGCAGGCAGTTTTGTTGAACGTTACTCAAGGTAACAATGTTCTACTCCAAATTCTGCAGACCAAAGACGATCAGTTGATGAACACAATGACAAAGTTGGATGACAAATCAGAAGAACTTATTGAAGTTGCTGACCAAATGAATGATGAGAGAACTCAGGTGATGAGGATGGAAATATTGATTTCTAAGCAAGCAGAGGAAATCTCATCACTGAATCTCTCGCTCCGTACTCGAGACCTCTATCTGCAAACCATGACAGATAAGTTTGAGACCGAAAGGAGCAGGTGTGACACTCACGTGTCCAAAATTGGTACTCTAAGTGCTCAAGTGGACTCTGCAATGCAGCAGAAGACCACCCTTAGGTACCATCTGGAGGAAGTCCAGAATGGTCACGCTCTACAGCATGACTACCCATCCAAGCAACCGGAGTCCGGTTCTCAAAGGAGTGAAGACGATAGGTTTCAGACATTGCCTCCATCATGTGACCCTCAGTCTTCTCCTCTTGGCCATTCGGCACTGAGTAATATGGAGCCTCTTGGCCAACAAAGCCAAATCTTGGCTTCTCCTCTTGGCCTGTCGGCCCCAATTTCTCCCCAGGATGAAGCCAACCCTCTCCGCCCGCTTGGTGCGGAATACCTTGACAAACTCGTCAAGAATTTCCCCACCTTTGACCCCGTTCCAGGTCAGCCAAACGATACTGAGACGTTCCTAGCTGACATAGAGGACGCGTTGGGTGGCTACCCGAATGCTACGGGTTCTGACAGGGTTTACCTGTTGAAGCGAACGTCGAATAGACACGTGACAAGGTTCATTCGCCTACAACAGCAACACGTGCTAAATGACTACGCTAAACTTGCCACAGCTTTGAAATTAGAATTCAGTGGTTCTGCGACTCGCAAACACGATAGCTCACTGGCTAACACGGTCAAACAAGCTCGGAACGAACACCCACAAGCTTTCTATCATAGGCTTCGTTCAGCTTACTTTGGCCTACTCACGGATACAGGAATGGAAGAGCTGTTACCATTCAAACAAATGTTTCTGTCGAACATATATCCCACCTTCATTACCTACTTGGGCCCTGCAGCCCACGTTGGCTTGCCTATCTTACAACTCAGAGAGCTTGCAAGCACAGCTTTTGAGGCATCAAAAGCTCGCAACGCTAAGAGCCCTGACCAATCGGTTTTGAAGTTTGACCAGGAGCACTCACTCCAGTTAGAGGGTGCATTATCAGGTATTGGAGCGTCGAGAGCTGACGCACAACAACAGTTTCTACCACGAAACCATGATTCCAATAACCGCCGCGGTCGAAATAACTGTAAAGTACGTCGCCTTCAAAACGACTACCGCTACAATCGACCTGTTCGCTACGTTCCTGCACCCAACCCACACACAGTGTCAGAACACAAGGGTAACAAAGGGTTGAAGGACGATCAAAACGTAGACCAATGTTCTCCAGAAGTTCCACTACGTGAAGAACTAAAGCTAGAACAATTTGAGAAAAGGGTAAAAGATAAGTCACAAGGACTAGACGGGGAATTACCGGACACCAGGTCCGCAGAAATTAACACCCATAGCAAGGACGTTAAAGTTCAAATTTCTCCCGCTCTCATTCAAGACCCTATCCAGGGCCCGCTTGATCAAGAAACAAGCCCCCGGGCTTTGTCTGTAAACTCTGATACAAAAGTTGCGAAGAAAAAGGTAAAACGCTTCGTTAAAGCCAAGCCCACTCAAAATCGGAAAAGTCAATCTGCTTCCACCTTGAACAGAAATGGCACATCACGTCGTTGCGAACGACCACTCCACTTTGTGGGGAATATGTCCACTAACCACGAATCTAAACGGCCATACCTGGAAACAGTCCGGGAGGACTGCTTAACTTGTCATGCGCTAATTGATTCGGGTGCGACAATATCACTTATCTCTCAAACATTGTTTGATGATCTCAAAAGGGCTTTGAAGCCAACTAAACGTTGGTTAAAAGTGGAACAATGCGAAACTACACTTCGAGGGGTCACTCAGACTACCTCGCCTCTCACGTTGAAAGTCATGCTGAAACTACACTTCAAGAACGTATCGCTCGTTCACCCTGTGTATGTTACCAGCCTCGAAACTGTACCCCTGCTACTTGGAGCAGACTTGATGGATCGATTACTCCCATTGATGGATTGGAAAACCAACCAGCCACAGTGCCTTCTCCACTGACCAAACTGTCTTCCCCTAACGCTAGCTGCAACGCAGTCATTCACGAGGGGTATCTGTCGAAAGCACCCCTTGGGAAAAAGACGTTTAGAAACCTCTTGGTGCAGAATCCGATCCAAGGAGATATTACGATATCTCGACACATTCCATCAGCCAATCTGATTGACCATTCTTTTCATGATTTCGAGCCAGCTGTCTCTGTGAATGAGCAACTTCCCTCCTCCTTGCAGTCGTGCAATACGGTAGTTGAGATGAACTTCTCTTGCCCTTCGGACACTTCCGCAAGCACTGCGGCCGTCTCAGCAAGAAAAACATTGATGCGCAGAGTATACTCTGCTTCCGATGATACACCTTCCGCTTTGTGGGGGACTGTCAACCCTTACAATGACACTAATGGCGTCAGTCCAGCAACTGACCCGATGACTCCCACTGGTGAAACACTTTGCGATATCACAGACCGATATCCTTGTCTCAGTTTGCAGGTACTGAAGAGGTTGCCACCAGCGGACGCGGTGGTGACTGACATACCTCGACAGCCACTGAGTGCTTTGAAGCACAAACACCAAGAGATTTGGTTGAAAGGTTACAGCCATTCTCATAATAACGCGGCCACTGACAACTCGTACATAGGGTCCGACCTTTTCGTTTGCGCCTCTGACACCAACACCACCCGCTGGTGGGGGGGTCCCGAGACACAAAGGGGGGGAATAGTAGCCCAGACCCATGATGAGCCTCATCGAGGCCGGTGGGGGGGTCGAGGCTACGGACAACACCGTACGAGGCCACCAGAGCATAAATCAAATCTAGTTGTATACTCCCCTATGAGAACAGTGAGGAGCAGACAGACCCCTAGACGGGGATTATCTTAGAACACATCTAAGATAGTACTGAGGTGTACCACACTGGTCGTAAAGGAAGTCCAATGGACTTGTCCACCTCCAAAACAAATGGCAACAATAATCATTCCTTGCCATGTGTAGGTTCAACTACAATACAACTAGTAATATGCTCCAATCATGTGTTCCGGTAGATAATATTTCAGAATAAATCGGTAGGACAACTGGACCCCTTGAATACCAGTACCAATACCACAGTCAGTCCAGCAACACTCAGTAAGAGGATTAGTAACCTCACAAGTTAAATTGCTATTGATAATAGTGACATAGGAGTCACAGAGTGCAACACGGGGAAGGGAATCTCCATTGCACTCTTCCAATGGTAAACACATGCCACTAATAAATAGAACCCTCCGTTCAGGAGAAAAGCTATTAGAAGTCATGAACCATGATCACACCACGTATGACTGGTCCAATACTTAAAGAGTACTTCTGTCGTGAGGTTAGCTCCTCCGTGGATAACATAGCTATGAAATAGACTTCATACCTATCGCCACTACAATAGTGGAAGACACAGTGACTTGTAGAAAAACTACTACAGACTCCCTTGACACCAATTCTGACTGACCTCCAGGCATTGACCTGAAAATTACCTGACTACGTCAGACTCATTTTGAAGAAGTTGTAATCTGCCAGGATACTTGGTTTTCTTCCCTTGACATGCGCGATTGTGTAAGCATAAACACACATGCACAACGGAACATCCAATTAGGATTTATGCTAACTTCTTTGGGCTAGGGGGCAGTATTTTCACATCCGGATAAAAAACGTACCCGATTTAATCTGGTTACGACTCCTGCCTAGAAAACACCCTAAAGTTTCTAAAACTGTTTGAATGGTGTCTGTGAGTATAACAGAACTCCTATGGCAGGCAAAAGCCTGAGAAGGTTTCATGCAGGAAGTGGCCTGTCTGACAAGGTGTTGTTGTTCTTGCTTCTGTGTATTGAAGAGTCAGGATCTTAGCTGTAACGTGACATTTCCTAGGGCTCCAATAGGCTCTTTGTCACGAAATGCGCCATGCGTGCGACCGTTATTTACCATTTCGGATAGTGTCTGGGACGCACGAACAAAACGCCGCTATTCGGATATAACGATGGATTATTTTGGACCAAACCAACATTTGTTATTGAAGTAGCAGTCCTGGGAGTGCATTCTGACGAAGAACAGGAAAGGTAAGACCATTTTTGTTATAGTAAATGGGATTTTGGTGAAGGCTAAAATTGCCGGGTGTCTAAATAGCTAGCCCTGTGATGCCGGGCTATCTACTCAGAATATTGCAAAATGTGCTTCATCCGAAAAGCTATTTTAAAATCGGACATATCGAGTGCATAGAGGAGTAATGTATCTATAATTCTTAAAATAATTGTTATGCTTTTTGTGAACATTTATCGTGAGTAATTTAGTAAATTGTTAGTAAATTCCCCGGAAGTTTGCGGGGAGTATGCTAGTTCTGAATGTCACATGCTAATGTAAAAAGCTGGTTTTTGATATAAATATGAACTTGATTGAACAAAACATGCATGTATTGTATAACATAATGTCCTAGGTGTGTCATCTGATGAAGATCATCAAAGGTTAGTGCTGCATTTAGCTGTCTTCTGGGTTTTTGTGACATTATATGCTAGCTTGAAAAATGGGTGTCTGATTGTCTGCCTGGGTACTCTGCTGACATAATCTAATGTTTTGCTTTCGCTGTAAAGCCTTTTTGAAATCGGACAGTGTGGTTAGATAAAGGAGAGTCTTGTCTTTAAAATGCTGTGAAATAGTCATATGTTTGAAAAATTGAAGTAATAGCATTTCTAAGGTATTTGAAGTTTTTGTATTTTTGAGGAATTTGTAATTCGCGCCACGCCTATCATTGGATATTGGAGCAGGTGTTCCGCTAGCGGAACGTCTAGATGTAAGAGTTAACAAGAGTCTTGTCTTTAAAATGGTGTAAAATAGTCACATGTTTGAGAAATTGAAGTAATAGCATTTCTAAGGTATTTGAATATCGCGCCACGGGATTACACTGGCTGTTGAGTAGGTGGGACGCAAGCGTCCCACCTAGCCCATAGAGGTTAACCTCTTACATCTAGACGTTCCGCTAGCGGAACACCTGCTCCAATATCCAATGATGGGCTTGGCGCGAAATACAAACTCCTCTAAAATCCGAAAACTTCAATTTTTCAAACATATTGCTATTTTACAGCATTTTAAAGACAAGACTCTCGTTAATCTAACCACACTGTCCGATTTCAAAAAGGCTTTACAGCGAAAGCAAAACATTAGATTATGTCAGCAGACTACCCAGTCAGAAATAATCAGACACCCATTTTTCAAGCTAGCATATAATGTCACAAAAAACAAAACCACAGCTAAATGCAGCACTAACCTTTGATGATCTTCATCAGATGACAACCCTAGGACATTATGTTATACAATGCATGCATGTTTTGTTCAATCAAGTTCATATTTATATCAAAAACCAGCTTTTTTACATTAGCATGTGACGTTCAGAACTAGCATACCCCTTTGCAAACATCCGGTGAATTTACTAAATTACTCACGATAAACGTTCACAAAAAACATAACAATTATTTTAAGAATTATAGATACAGAACTCCTCTATGCACTCGATATGTCTGATTTTAAAATAGCTTTTCGGTGAAAGCACATTTTGCAATATTCTCTGTAGATAGCCCAGCCATCACGGCTAGCCATTTAGACACCGACCAAGTTTAGCCCTGACCAAACTCCGATTTACTATTACAAAAGTTTGATTACCTTTGTTGTCTTCGTCAGAATGCACTCCCAGGACTGCTACTTCAATAACAAATGTTGGTTTGGTCCAAAATAATCCCTCGTTATATCCAAATAGCGGCGTTTTGTTCGTGCGTTCAAGACACTATCCGAAGTGTAAATAAGGGTCACGAGCATGGCGCAATTCGTGACAAAAGATTTCTAAATATTCCATTACCGTACTTCGAAGCATGTCAACCGCTGTTTAAAATCAATTTTTAGGCAATTTTTCTCGTGAAAAAGCGATAATATTCCGACCGGGAATCTGCGTTTAGGTAAACAGACGAAAGAAAACATAGCATGGGATCGATGCGGGCACGAGCCTGAGTCTCACAGTACTGTAACCAGCCACTACCCAAACGCGCTACTTTTTTTCAGCCAGAGCCTGCCAAGCCACGATTCAGCTTTTTGCCGCCTTCTGAGAGCCCATGGGAGCTGTAGGAAGTGTCACGTAACAGCAGAGATCCTCTGTAATGGATAGAGATAATCAAGAAGGGCAAGAAATTGTCAGACAGGCCACTTCCTGCATGGAATCTTCTCAGGTTTTGGCCTGCCATATGAGTTCTGTTATACTCACAGACACCATTCAAACAGTTTTAGAAACTTTGGAGTGTTTTCTATCAAAAGATAATAATTATATGCATATTCTAGTTTCTGGGCAGGAGTAATAATCAGATTAAATCGGGTACGTTTTTTTTATCCGGCTGTGAAAATACTGCCCCCTAGCCATAACAGGTTAACGGCCTTCTAGGCATCACTGAACTGGATTCATTACCACCAACCCCAGACTCTCTTCTCTTATTACGCACACTTGGTTCCCATTCCCCCTGATTAGTATGTGTATATATATATGCCCTCTGTTCCGCATTGTCCTTGTCGATTATTGTCCCATGTCCATTGGTCTTGTGAGTACCTGTGCTCCGTTGTATCGGCTTTCGTGCTATGTGTTATTGTGCACTTGTCATTATGGGTCTCGTCCCATGTTTACACCTCACTCTTTTTTTTGTATTACATCCCTGTGTTATATATATATATACACATGTGTTTGTTTTGGGCTTCATCCCTGTCGTTTTCAGGATGCACTTTAGTTTGGGTGGAGAAATAAAAACCCCATTACGTATTCCTGCGCCTGTCTCATATCATTATACAGCGTGAGACATATCAAGAATGATCAATGGAAACAGGATGCAACTGAGCTTAATTTCAAGTCTCATAGCAAAGGGTCTGAATACCTATGTCAATAAGGTATTTCTGTTTTTATTTTTAATACATTTGTAAAAAATTCTAAAAACCTGTTTTCGCTTTTTCATTATGGGGTATTGTGTGTATATTGATGAGAAAAAAATTATGTTCAATCCATTTTAGAATAACGCTTTAACGTAACACAATGTGGAAAAAAATCAAGGGGCCTGAATACTTTCCGAATGCACTTTATATATATTTGGTATATATATATATATATATATATATATATATATATTCTTCAACATTTTTCCAAAATGTGGAATAAGCAAAGGCTTTGATTTCTGGTCAAATGGGATGTTAGAAAATATCTAGCAGAAAAAGTCATCAAAGATTTTAGAGATACATCAAAAACAATAGTGTTGAAGTTAAGACCCCTGCCAAATATTATCAGCATGTGTATTTAGTTTTGCAGAAATGATTGGCCTTCTGTAAATGTAAGAAAAATATTGCTTAGTGTTGTCATTCTGTTACCAAAAACCCACATATCTTTAAGATATTTTCGAATTTCCCTCCCTCAATAGGAGGGAGGATAATGAAAGTTCACAGAAGTAACTAGTAAAGTTAGACCTACCAATTAGTTATAGTGTTTTCCCTAATAACAATTTGGTTGATTATTTATTAAGTGATTAAAACACGTACCGAATCTTTACCAAATTGCGTGTGTGTGTATGACTGACAGGTCTGAATACTGTGCTGTTGACGTTCTCATTGAGGTCAGTCATTCCATGGGAGTGTGTCCTTATGCCTGTGTGTGTATTGGTGTCTATGTCGATATGTGTTTAGGTGTCTTCGGATGGATGAGCAATGCTTCACAGGAACCTTTGAAGTTGACACACACACTGACTTCTGTGCCCTTGGTTTGGAGAAGCTGTGATGGTGGATGTGGTGTCTGACTCATAGACAACGATCAAAGGGCGGAGTGTGTGCGTGCTTGTGTGCATTTGTGTGTGTGTATTTGTATTTGTGTGTGCAAATTCATATTCGATAAGAGAACTGTGTTGAAAGACAAGACAGACTCACTGTCTGACAGCTAACTGCTATGCTGTAGTCTAGTGTCCAAGCTAACAGCCTTGGCTAGCCAAAGTAGTGCACATGCATATCCAATGAGGACATAGATTCTCTGTCCACTCCTCTCTCCCGACCGCTCTTTCAACTCTCTCTCCGCTCTCTCTCTCTTTCCCTCTGACTCTGACCTGTCAGTTACAGTGAAGCAGATTCACAGTTATCCCATGGGAAACAGCTTATTATAATATTTACATTAGCAGAGGGAAAACACACACAAACCAAACACAGTGAAATTATAATAATATGGAAATGTATAACTGACACTGCTGACCTTAAATATAATTGGTCAGAAATAACCTACACTCCCATTTTAACAACACCTACTGTATATTTACGAGAGGAGAGGAGAGGAGACAGGCCCGGATCTATTGGGGCAGGGGCTTCTCACCCATTTTATTTTATTTTGTGGGGTGGGCATTTATCTATCTCAGAGTCAGCGCTAACAAATGTTGGCCTCAGCTAGAGTGCTGTCCGGGAAAAACACGGGGGTGTGCAGAAAATATTGCATGCTAAATTTAATCGCATTTGGTTGTGGTTTGTGTCAGTCATTTTGAAATCAAGTGACAACCTCACAGAGATGCTTGAATCTCCTTGCACGTATGGCACAGATGTGAGACTCAAGGCCACAGGCTTATTGAAAACAGTGACAGAGCAGAGCGTTAAGTTCATTGCTAACAATAATTCACAATATCCTGGGGCTTCTCGACCCTCCTAATAAGTTACTGCAGTCTGAAGCAACTGATCTCCACACCGGTGTCAAACTTGTCCACAGTACTTATGGGTGTATTGATAAACTGCGATATGATGCTGAATTGTAAAAGATTTTGGGTGAATGCCAGGAGGGCATGAGCACACCAGCTCCAAGCAAACTACGGAGACTCATCAGTAAAACTCTGCAAGAGTACTGAAAGCACAGTGGGTCAGCATGGTGATGGAAATGAGAAGTGAACAACTGTTTTCAGCATTTTGGATGCCATGCTGGGGGAAATGTCATCACGATTTAGCAAACCAAATAGTCAACTGGTGGAGCCTCTGTGTGCCATGGATCCTGAGCCCAAACATTTTGATGTGAACAAGGTCAAGCCGTTGTTGGATCTAACCAAAACTGAACTAGTGGAAGCTGAGTTTATTGTGGCTTGCAAAGACAAATCGCAACCACACCCAGCAACAACAAGGACCCCACTCAGTGTTCTTCAAAATAACAGCGGGCCTTTGTCAGCAATGCCGACTGTACTGTTGGCACTGAAACTTGGATTAACATTTGGGGCACCTTCAGCAATGTGCAAAAATTCCTTCTCCATCCTGAAGTACATCTTTCCTTGCACGGTTCAACACAGCATAGAGGAGGCTGCAACTCTTCTAAATGGTAAGCTAAAACCATTTGTTTTCCCTCATGTAAGCCTACTGGTTGTTGGTCAATTTTTGTATGTAATATATTGTTTAGGTGTTTGCTTTTTAAGTCAATGCATATTTTAGATTTATTTGATTCTTAATGTCATTTCTTGCTTTTGCGGGTCTAATTACTATTGATAGACATACAGCTTTGCGTTATTTGCTGTGAAAATGACCAATGTAGCCTATTGGTTGTGCTCAGCGGTAACACCTGGCATGGTGCTCCTCTTGGGTGGTACATGTAACGTTATCCTTTCATCACACTGACTGGTGGTAGCCTTCTGTCCATTGTCCTGGGGTGGCAGGTAGCCTGGCAGTTAGAGAGGCGAACCAGCAGTCAGAGGGTTACCAGTTCATATCTCGGGTCCGACAGGAGAAATCTGTCTACAAGTGAACAGCTCCTGGGCTCCCAGTGTGACAGCTCCCTGTACCTCTCCAAAAAAACGGTATGTGTGTCTTTTGGAGGAGTTGGGTTAAAAGCGGAAGTCAAATTCGATGGTTACGGTGTGTGTAGGGCTTCTCTTCAACATTGTATGCTTTCTTGTGTGCAAAATGAGAGTTGTGTATATGGCTGCATTTCAGAAGGGCCAACATTTTTGACATTTTGTATGTCGCAGTAGTACAGGACCAAACGTTCACTCTGTCATCATTTATTTGCATTACACACAGTTGTTGTGTGATAGGCTACTGTAAAAGTGATGAAAACGACACAGCCTACTCTGTCACCCCTCCTTGCTATTTTGCTATAGCGTGTGTGCGTGTGTGTGTGCGTGCGTGTGTGTTGCTCTTGGAATGGCCATTTACTCTTATTAGCGGCCGATTCTAATTGGCTACTGCCATGTAGGACATTTCACATCAGCTATGAATATAGAACATGCACTTAATTTGATTTAGTTTGCTTTTCTGAAACTCTCCCACAGAAATATTATGTGTAGGCCTACGGCAACTATAGCTGCATTTCGGATACACTTGTGTGGTATAATGGGGCGCATATCTTTGTGCTGTTTTGTTGGCTACATTTCAGATACAATTTTGCACATTTGAATAGTAGTAGGACCCAATCTACCTCATTTTATTAGGGCTCTACAGCAATACCCCCCCCCCCGCATCTGTGAGTGTGTATTTGGTTATAATCAGGTGTTTCATTCTGCCTAAATCTTCTCTTTAATTCATTGTTATTACATATTTACAATATTTGCATAGCTAATGAGTTTATGGCTGCCTGCACCAATCAGCGTCCAACTCAGAGGCCCCAAGTTATACCCGCAGTTACCATCCTCTACCTCTCTCTTAATCTCTCTACCTCTCTCTCTCCCTTCTCTTCCCCTCTCGCTCTTCTTCTTACTCTCCCCTCTGCCCCCTCGCTCTTTCTTTTTACCCTTCTATCTCCATCTCTGCTCTCGGTCTTTCTTTCTCTCCCTCTCTAAATCACCCTGAAAGCCTTTCAGTACACACACAAACACCAACCACCCTAACAGACCATTATGTAGGAGGAAGAGAGAAAATCTAATTCATGAGACAGCCAAAAGATTCTGATCCCAGCGCTCAATGTGTGTATGGTTGTGTGTGTGTGTGTGTGTGTTCGTGTATGAGTGTGTGTTCATGCATACGTGTGTTGATGAGTGTGCACACTTGAGTGTGTGTTTGGAAGTGGGTTTGTGCATGCGTGTGTAAATGCGTGTGTACACTTGAGTGTGCGTGAGCGTGTAGCCTACCTGCAGAGTGCGTCGGAGCGGCAGTTGCGCCGTAGCTCTAGACAGGAGGGTCTGTGTTTCTCCTGGTGGGAGCAGGCAGGTACGATGGTCTGTCTACGTCTCTCTGCACAGGCCTGGTCAGGACATGAGCAGAACAAAAGGGGGTAACTCAGCTCCCACGACACACGCTCAAAAAATTGACGCAGCGCCTGGGGACACACAGGACAAATTGCAATCATTATAGTCGTGTTCATCATCATCATCATCATCATCATTATCATCATCCACCATGTGATGGGACTCTTGTTAGAAGTAGTGTATTACTAGGGAATAGGATAATTTCAGACTTAAGTCCAACCACCACCCACCTTGTGACATCGTTTGCGGCTGCAAGGCTCATGGTTGGCCTGTGAGGGCTGAGGAGGCTTGTTGCAGATAGCGATGTAATTGGAGCGTTGTCTCTTGCAGGTTTCGTTGAGGTTACAGGCCTTGGCTGCGTCAAGACATGGGTTACACGGTTTTCCTGGCTCTGAGCATGGGTTGGCCTTGGACAGAGAGGAGTCTGGGAGAGGGGTGGGGTTGAGAGAGAGAGAGAGAGAGAGAGAGAGAGAGAGAGAGAGAGAGTACACAGTGAGTACACAGTGGCAGAATACCTGACCACTGTGACTGACCCAAAAAGAAGGAAAGCTTTGACTTTGTTCAGACTCAGTGAGCATAGCCTTGCTATTGAGAGAGGCCACCGTAGGCAGACCTGGCTCTCAAGAGAAGACAGGCTATGTGCATACTGCCCATAAAGGTGGAAACTGAGCTGCACTTCCTAACCTCCTGCCAAATGTATGACCATATTAGAGACACACATTTCCCTCAGATTACACAGACCCACAAGGAATTTGAAAACAAATCAAATGTTGATAAACTCCCATTTCCATTAGGTGAAATACCACAGTGAGCCATCACAGCAGCAAGTTTTGTGACCTGTTGCCACAAGAAATGGGCAACCAGTGAAGAACAAACACCATTGTTAATACAACCCATATATACTGCTCAAAAAAATAAAGGGAACACTTAAACAACACATCCTAGATCTGAATGAAAGAAATAATCTTATTAAATACTTTTTTCTTTACATAGTTGAATGTGCTGACAACAAAATCACACAAAAATAATCAATGGAAATCCAATTTATCAACCCATGGAGGTCTGGATTTGGAGTCATACTCAAAATGAAAGTGGAAAACCACACTACAGGCTGATCCAACTTTGATGTAATGTCCTTAAAACAAGTCAAAATGAGGCTCAGTAGTGTGTGTGGCCTCCACGTGCCTGTATGACCTCCCTACAATGCCTGGGTATGCTCCTGATGAGGTGGCGGATGATCTCCTGAGGGATCTCCTCCCAGACCTGGACTAAAGCATCCGCCAACTCCTGGACAGTCTGTGGTGCAACGTGGCGTTGGTGGATGGAGCGAGACATGATGTCCCAGATGTGCTCAATTGGATTCAGGTCTGGGGAACGGGCGGGCCAGTCCATAGCATCAATGCCTTCCTCTTGCAGGAACTGCTGACACACTCCAGCCACATGAGGTCTAGCATTGTCTTGCATTAGGAGGAACCCAGGGCCAACCGCACCAGCATATGGTCTCACAAGGGGTCTGAGGATCTCATCTCGGTACCTAATGGCAGTCAGGCTACCTCTGGCGAGCACATGGAAGGCTGTGCGGCCCCCCAAAGAAATGCCACCCAACACCATGACTGACCCACCGCCAAACCGGTCATGCTGGAGGATGTTGCAGGCAGCAGAACGTTCTCCACGCGTCTCCAGACGTTGTCATGTCTGTCACGTGCTCAGTGTGAACCTGCTTTTATCTGTGAAGAGCACAGGGCGCCAGTGGCGAATTTGCCAATCTTGGTGTTCTCTGGCAAATGCCAAACGTCTTGCATGGTGTTGGGCTGTAAGCACAACCCCCACCTGTGGACGTCGGGCCCTCATACCACCCTCATGGAGTCTGTTTCTGACCGTTTGAGCAGACACATGCACATTTGTGGCCTGCTGGAGGTCATTTTGCAGGGCTCTGGCAGTGCTCCTCCTGCTCGTCCTTGCACAAAGGCGGAGGTAGCGGTCCTGCTGCTGGGTTGTTGCCCTCCTACGGCCTCCTCCATGTCTCCTGATGTACTGGCCTGTCTCCTGGTAGCGCCTCCATGCTCTGGACACTACGCTGACAGACACAGCAAACCTTCTTGCCACAACTCGCATTGATGTGCCATCCTGGATGTGCTGCACTACCTGAGCCACTTGTGTGGGTTGTAGATTCCGTCTCATGCTACCACTAGAGTGAAAGCACCGCCAGCATTCAAAAGTGACCAAAACATCAGCAAGGAAGCATAGGAACTGAGAAGTGGTCTGTGGTCCCCACCTGCAGAACCACTCCTTTATTGGGGGTGTCTTGCTAATTGCCTATAATTTCCACCTGTTGTCTCTTCCATTTGCACAACAGCATGTGAAATGTATTGTCAATCAGTGTTGCTTCCTAAGTGGACAGTTTGATTTCACAGAAGTGTGATTGACTTGGAGTTACATTGTGTTGTTTAAGTGTTCCCTTTATTTTTTTGAGCAGTGTATATATATTTGCCTTTTGTACTTTAACACTGTATATACCGTAGCCATAATATGACATTTGAAACATATTCCTTTGGAAATGTTGTGAGTTTTCTGTTTACTGTTAATTTTGTATCATTTATTTCACTTTTGTTTATTATCTATTTCACTTGCTTTGGCAATGTAAACATGTTTCCCATACCAATAAAGCCACTTGAATTGAATTGAGAGGCAGAGAGAGATAGAGAGAAGGAGAGAAAGCTAGAGAGAAAAGGCTAATATGAGTACTGAAAGTTAACAGACACAGACACAATCTGTGTCTAACCCCAGTGCTTGTCTTGTTACACATCACTAGAGACTAATGCAGGGTTCACCAGCTAGACTCAGCTGCGGGCCAATTTTTTCTGGAGCAGATGGTCGGGGCCCGGAAATTAATTACAAATAATTTGTAGACTCTCAATTGACCGCAAGAAGCCCGAACAGAAATAATGTTTGACTGAAACATAATCATTTCAAATCTTGCTTACATTTGTATACAATCACGTCTCTCTATTATGCATGGGAATACTTGAGAATAGATTTCTTAAATTAAAATCACTTGGAGCTGATTTCCTGGTGTTTTTACAGTCATTGTCCAACAATGAAATTCCACAAATAAATATATAATAATATTTTTCTCTGAAAACTTGGGGGCCAAATTCGGCACGCGGGCCGCCAGTTGGGGAACCCTGGTCTAATGTGACTGTGGCCAAATATAAACTCAGGATAATATCTGTTTAATGATGCTAGAAACACACACACACACACACACACACACACACACACACACACACACACACACACACACACACACACACACACACACACACACACACACACACACACACACACACACACACACACACACACACACACACACAATTTAAAGAAACAATACTGTCAGTGGGAAGGAGAAACTGTTATGTAAAGTTCAAGCCCTTATTCTCATTATCGGTGACACGGTTTGCTGTAGTGGGAACACATTCTAAATCAGCATTTTTATTTCATACTCCACATCTTATATTAGACTTCTAATAGAGCACTATTGGTCCCCGTAGGGCAACTCTGAAACACACACACTGACACACACACCTCCCCCTCCTCCCCCTCCTTGTACTGTATTGATTGTGTCAAATCAGCTGAGCTCAGGGTGATTGAAGTAGACAAGCCTTAATGACTGGAGAATAACGACTTCATTACAGCTTCACCTTCCAGCTGCACAGAATTACTGATGTGTGCACTGATGTCTGTATTATTTTCCGGTATGTGTGGTGTGTGTGTGTTGCTCTCGGAATGGGCATTTACTCTTATTGGCGGCCGATTCAAATTGCCTAATGCCATGTAGGACATTTCACATAAGTGTTTGGTTGTGTGTGAACTAGCTCTTAAGGTCTCATGTCAGAATTAGAAGTTCATCCATATTTCAGAAATGTCACATTTCTAAATTGTTCCAAAAATCTAATTCTGAAGTGTTTAAGGTTAAGTTTAGGCATCAATTACAGCCAGGATGGAAATTAGGCTGTCTCACTCAGGCCTTGGGGAATGTTGGGGAACGCTGTGTATATATCTCTAGCTACCTGGCTGTGTGTTCCTTCCAATTATGTATTTTATAAACCCTTGATTGCTGATGCTATGTGTTGGCCAGTGAGAGGCTTTGAAGCCACCGGTCAGCCATATCGGCACTCCCCAGAAGGATCATTACTCCATAGGAATGAATGGAGTTCTACAGCATTTCAATTAAATGTTTCAAGGACAAAATTATATGTATTTTGTTGTTGCAGTGAAGACAGTAACAGTATACCATTCCAAAAATGATACTTTATGGATTTTTTAAAATATATTTACAATGTTCTTCATGTTTATGTTTAGATCACAATATAATTAAAACATATGCATTTGTGTGTCTGCAATATAATACATCTGGCAAAAACAAATGTAGATGTTAATAAATGCATTTCTATAGCTTAAAAAAGATGTCTTACAATGGTGGACGAATGCTAAGGTGGAGGGATCATCAACCTCTGACTCTCTCTCTATCCCCTCTCTCTTTCTCTCTCTCTCCCCCCCTCCACGTACACCTCCTATCCAGACTTGTATCATGGGTCATCTGGCTGGTGAGTGTGTATGTGTGTGTGTGCGCGCGGGTGCATAGGTGCGAGGGCTTTGATTGCAATCTAAACAGTGTCTTCTTGTTAAAAGAGTCTCAAGCCCATAGCCCAAGGCCCTGTCTATCTCTTCATCTCATGTCCATCCTCCTCTCCTCTCCTTCCTGTGCTAAAGAATTCAGGGGAAAAGTGAGGGATCCCAGGAGAGGGAGTGATAGAGATGGAGAGGGAGAGAGAGAGAGAGAGAGAGAGAGAGAGAGAGAGAGAGAGAGAGAGAGAGCAATATCCAGAGTGCATGGGCCAATTAGAGTGTTGCCCTGGGTCGCTGTTATCTCTCTCACACAGCCTTTACGGCATCTACACACAAAGCCTTGCCCCCAGACATGCACACACACGCATTCAGATGTGTACACATGCATGCACACACACAAACATGTACAAACACACACACTTTTACACAGTGTCTTACACATATGTTTTATTAAAGTGCTGCAGTTAGGCAGCCTCTCAACTACACCCCCCCCCCCCCCCCCCCCACAAGGTCAGAGAGAGGGGGGAGTGGGGGAAGAGGAGAGGCGGAGAGAGGAAGATGGGAAACTGGCAAAGTGAGGAGCGGAAGAGGAAAGGAGAAGGAATTTGACAAGGAGGGGAAAAGAGGAGAGATGAAGAGAGACACCTGAGAGCAGCATAGACACAGCTGGCTAGCCTGGCCAAAGCCACACACACAATGACAGACATAAAACACACACGCACATACACACAGATATCTGTAGAATTAGATAGATGGAAAGAATACGGTAGAAAAAGATATGGAGATGTACATGTGAAGCTAGACAGTACTGAGCAGAGCGAACTGTACACCAGTGGAGGCTCCTGAGGGGAGGACGGCTCATAATAATGGCTGGAATGGAGTCAATGGATTGGTATCAAACACATCAAACATGTGGTTTCCATGCAGTTGATGCCATTCCATTGACTCCATTCTAGCCATTATTATGAGCCGTCCTCCCCTCAGCAGCCTCCACTGCTGTACAGACAGCTATGATGTGTCAGATGAAAGAAGGGGAACCTTGTTAGAACCAGAGACTGATAAAACAGAACCGAACATGGAATGTATTCAAACCACCTCACTTAGATAATGATCAATGTCTACAGTCCCCTGTGCTCAGACGTACTGCAGGGAACACACACAAAAGAGTTAATGTGCATGTAGCAGGTTTCACAATAGCAGATATGCACAAACACACACACACACATGCAATTACACACTCAAGCATGCAAGCATGCACGTATGCACAGCCAGGTTGTGAAATTCAATGTCCACCCAGGTACCAAGGACGTCGGGAGATTACTTAAAAACCAGCCCCTTTGGGCAACGGTGAGCGCTATTACCGTACCATCAACTAGGCTTGCAGTTTGCTAGGGAGGTTTTTTTATTTTTTTATTTAACCTTTACTTAACTAGGCAAGTCAGTTAAGAACTAATTTTTATTTACAATGACGGCCTACCCCGGGCCAAACCCAGACGACGTCTGGGCCAATTGTGCGCCGTCCTATGGGACTCCCAATCACAGCCGGATGTGATAGAGCCTAGATTCAAACCAGGGACTGTAGTGACGCCTCTTGCACTGAGATGCAGTGCCTCAGACCGCTGCGCCACTCTGGAGCCCAGTTGTGGATGGGAGTAAGCCGCAAGCTCCGGCTCTGACTAACCATTCATTCCGAATGGTTAAGTTCAGGGTTAAGGTTTGAAGGTTTGAAGGTTTGAATTCGCGGGAATTCGCGGGAATTCAATCCAAGTGTTAGGCACTGGTTTTTCGTTTTAAACCTAATCAAAACCTTAACCCTGAACTTAACCATTCGGAATGAATGCCTAAACTTAAACTGACAGGATTTTAGCAACATGACATCGGTTCATATATAATCCCAGGAATAATATTTCACTTGTTTTTTGTTTTTTCATTTTCTGACAAGCGAGCACTTAGATATGGTCATTTTCCCATTTTCAAAAATTCATAGTATACGTAATTCCCAAACATTCTAAGGCATTTGTGAAAATTAGATTGGGAAAGCGGCCGTGCGTTTGAAAGTGGCCGTGCGGTTGGACAATTAACTGCAGTAATAAAACCTAATAAAACGTCTGTCTCGTCCAGCCAATCAGAGCTACTGTAGGCATTTATTTGCCACACAGGCCTGTCATCATTCACTTTGAACTGGACTGTGTGTTTACAGGCAGTTACAACAGCGCTACTTTAGATCATTAGAACACATTCACCAAAAGCCACAAAATACACCTGAATGGATTTCTGCAAATATGTAAACACCACGGGAGTCATCTTACATTACATTTGGGAACTTTACAGTCATTTTGATCAAACAACCATGAAAAGGTAGGCTCTATCTCCATCAGTTATGCACAACAACAACAAAAAGATCAAGAACTAATGTTAGCCAGAGAAAGATGAGCTAAAATCTAACGAAGGAACATTAGATAAACCCACTCAAACTTTTTCAGTAAGCCCTCCGTCAAAATTGCACTGATAAACGATGGGGAATTGTAGCCTACTTGTCCCAACCAAGCACCCAAAGCCAACTAGCTAAAGTTGTCTAGCTTGCTAGTTAGCTACTTCCAGACACAAATGAGAGAACACCTCACTCGGACCATTTTACTCGCCCTAGCAGAGCTGGTTAGGCTGTTTACATGTTATCTAGGGCATTCGAGACTAAGTGTTACTTTCTTTGCCTACATTTACTGACACCGGTTGGTCATATCAAATCAAATCAAATTGCATTTGTCACATGCGCCGAATGCAACAGGTGAAATGCCGTGAAATGCTGACTTACCACCCCTTAACCAACAATGCAATTAAGAAAATAGAGATAAGAAAATATTTACTAAGTAAACTAAAGTAAAAAAATAAAAGGAAGTAACACAAAAAAATAACAATAATGAGGCTATATACAGGGGTTACCGGTACCGAGTCAATGTGTGGTGTCAGTGGGTGTTGCAGGTTCATAAATTCATCAGTTATTCTGCGCTCTGGCACACTCAGACAAGAGTGCTCTGAAATCAGAGTAGATAGCCAGAGTGAATTTGCAAATGCTAGCGATATGCTAACTGGTTAACAGTCATTCAAGTTCTTACTAGCTAACCAACTGTCACCTGCATCTCTAGCTGTGTTTATCCAAAAACGACATGAGGGGAAAAAGTCAGTCACTCACCCACTCCTCCAGTGGCATGACATCCTCCTAGCTGCTAGCTGTTAGGCTCCGTATTTTTAGCTTGCTACATAAATAGATAAGCTAGCCTATTAGCCACGTTATGACTGACTTGTGATCATTGCCCTTGCTTAGTTACATTAGTCAGTTTTGTCCAAAATATTGAGCCATTGAAACTGAAACAGTGCATCCCAAATAGAGGCAGCAAACAATGTACCAGGCCAATTGTGATTTGCAACCTGATAGCAATATTTTTGGAGTACCAAGAAATTTATTGGTGAATTATATACTGCTCAAAAAAATAAAGGGAACACTTAAACACATCCTAGATCTGAATGAAAGAAATAATCTTATTAAATACTTTTTTCTTTACATAGTTGAATGTGCTGACAACAAAATCACACAAAAATAATCAATGGAAATCCAATTTATCAACCCATGGAGGTCTGGATTTGGAGTCACACTCAAAATTAAAGTGGAAAACCACACTACAGGCTGATCCAACTTTGATGTAATGTCCTTAAAACAAGTCAAAATGAGGCTCAGTAGTGTGTGTGGCCTCCACATGCCTGTATGACCTCCCTACAACGCCTGGGCATGCTCCTGATGAGGTGACGGATGGTCTCCTGAGGGATCTCCTCCCAGACCTGGACTAAAGCATCCGCCAACTCCTAGACAGTCTGTTGTGCAACGTGGCGTTGGTGGATGGAGCGAGACATGATGTCCCAGATGTGCTCAATTGGATTCAGGTCTGGGGAATGGGCGGGCCAGTCCATAGCATCAATGCCTTCCTCTTGCAGGAACTGCTGACACACTCCAGCCACATGAGGTCTAGCATTGTCTTGCATTAGGAGGGTACCCAGGGCCAACCGCACCAGCATATGGTCTCACAAGGGGTCTGAGGATCTCATCTCGGTACCTAATGGCAGTCAGGCTACCTCTGGCGAGCACATGGAGGGCTGTGCGGCCCCCCAAAGAAATGCCACAACACACCATGACTGACCCACCGCCAAACTGGTCATGCTGGAGGACGTTGCAGGCAGCAGAACGTTCTCCACGGTGTCTCCAGACTCTGTCACGTCTGTCACGTGCTCAGTGTGAACCTGCTTTCATCTGTGAAGAGCACAGGGCGCCAGTGGCGAATTTACCAATCTTGGTGTTCTCTGGCAAATGCCAAACGTCCTGCACGGTGTTGGGCTGTAAGCACAACCCCCACCTGTGGACGTCGGGCCCTCATACCACCCTCATGGAGTCTGTTTCTGACCATTTGAGCAGACACATGCACATTTGTGGCCTGCTGGAGGTCATTTTGCAGGGCTCTGGCAGTGCTTCTCCTGCTCCTCCTTGCACAAAGGCGGAGGTAGCGGTCCTGCTGCTGGGTTGTTGCCCTCCTACGGCCTCCTCCACGTCTCCTGATGTACTGGCCTGTCTCCTGGTTGCGCCTCCATGCTCTGGACACTACGTTGACAGACACAGTAAACCTTCTTACCACAGCTCGCATTGATGTGCCATCCTGGATGAGCTGCACTACCTGAGCCACTTGTGTGGGTTGTAGACTCCGTCTCATGCTACCACTAGAGTGAAAGCACCGCCAGCATTCAAAAGTGACCAAAACATCAGCCAGGAAGCATAGGAACTGAGAAGTGGTCTGTGGTTACCACCTGCAGAACCACTCCTTTATTGGGGGTGTCTTGCTAATTGCCTATAATTTCCACCTGTTGTCTATTCCATTTGCACAACAGCATGTGAAATGTATTGTCAATCAGTGTTGCTTCCTAAGTGGGCAGTTTGATTTCACAGAAGTGTGATTGACTTGGAGTTACATTGTGTTTTTTAAGTGTTCCCTTTATTTTTTTGAGCAGTGTATTTATCATATAGTGAACTGCCTCCATCTATTCTGCCAACAGTGTTTTAGTGTACGTCATGGAATGTTGAAGCAAATATAAACTATTTTTAAAACCTCTTATGAAGATGGCTGTGTAGCATAAACTGGGAATTTGATATTATGATTGTGTGTTTGTTTCATATCTGCAATGTAATTAAATCGCTGTCAGTTCCACTTTAACGAGTTTTTTCTGTTGAACCGTAACTCTATACAAACTTAAGGGTCACACTTTGAAGTTTTGAGAAACTTTAAAATTTGACGTTTGGAGAAACGTGGACATGAAATCTTGTTGTGTATGCAAGCAAGCATGACATCAGGAAACTGCTCGCCTACATGACGCCATAAATGCTGTCTGCCCGGTACAGTTGAAACCGGGATTCATCCATGAAGAGCACACTTCTCCAGCATGCCAGTGGCCATCAAAGGTAAGCATTTGCCCACTGAGGTTGGTTAGAATGCCGAACTGTAGTCAGATCAAGACCCTGGTGAGGACGACGAGCACTCAGATGAGCTTCCCTGAGACGGTTTCTGACAGTTTCTGACAGACACATTTTTTGGTTGTGCAAACACAGTTTCAAATGCTCACTGACAGGGATATAAACACATTTCTGCACAACATTTGAGAGAAATAAGCTTTCTGGGATATTTTATTTAAACTTGTGAAACATGTAACCAACACTTTGCATGTTGCATTTATATTTTTGTTCAGTGTATATCCCCTCTTCCTTCCTTCTTTTCTTGTTCCCTCTCATCCTCATCCTCCTTCTCCTTTCCTTTCGTCTTTTCTTTTCCTTCTCTCCGCTCTCTTCTGCTATCTTCAACTTCTCCTCTTGTCTGTTCTCCTCCTTTGTCCTCATCCATAATAATGATATGAGAGGTCTAAATGATGTCTGTTTTGTCACCATGTGATTCAGTCACACCCATTTTTCAAGATGGCGGCAAGCATGTCTTTTTTCTCTGATCAGTGTTTGTAGCTGAATTTTTGTTTCATATAACAGGGAACACATTGGACAATAGTGCATACTGACTTTTAAGGAGACATACAAAACAGGTCTGCTGAAACTTTTGAGGCCTACTTTGATTTACATGGGCACCCTACTCTGCACTGGGGCATTTTTCTGAGCAGACTTCTTTCCTACTGCTTTTTTCATCCTTTCACTTAACATTGTGCCATGTATGGTTTTGAATTTCTACCAAACATACTCCACTTCGTTTAGTACACTTGGATTTACTATTTTTTTACTCTCCCACTACCCGGTATAGCGCTTGCCTCCCTCCCGGCTTCCACCACCCTGTACTGGAAACTACATAACCTCCAAGGTGCTTCTCTCTTGGCTATCATACTGGTAACATGGCCTCCGTTGCGTTGTTGTTTTGATGGGCCCCAGCATTTAATCGCATTAAGTAAGTCACTGCTCTCTCCTTGCTGTTGTTAGGCTGGTGAGTTTTGTGCCTTGGGTGTATTTATATGCTGGGTCCTAGTGCTGGCTGTGTTCTAGTCTGTGGTTGGGTTCTGGTTTGCTACCTATATCTGTGGTGATCCTACAAACTGTGTTATTCCATCTAACTAACTATCAATCTGTGTTGATTGACATTTAGCTGATTCCTCACCAACCTATTTTATTTGTGTGAATTTTAACAGACTTTTTGAAATAACTGATCTCTTCGAAATAACTTCTAACACGGAACCCAAACCGGCGCCATCGTGGGTGACTGAAAGACGAATGAGGTCAGTGGCGGCAATGCACCTAATTTATGAAAGTTGCCAATCGCAATATAAAGTCAAGAGAAAAAAAAGCCTAGAAGGAGGAGAGATGACTAGGTACGATTTGGTTGACCATTTTATTTGTGGATTAATTGTCAGAGTAGAGGACCTTGTGCATTTCAGGTAAAATAACAACTCAATGTTTATATCCCAGGACAAATTAGCTAGCAACAGCAAGCTAGCTAAATAGGACAAATTAGCTAGCAAGTGCAAGCTAGCTAGCTAAATTGCCATAAATGTTTAATGCTTTTCGACCAGTCCCCAAATCAATGTAATTGGTTCAGAGTTTGTTTTGATATTTTAACCTGCGTGTCGTGATCGCTTTTGGTGTGGGAGAACAAAATACATTTATGCACGATGGCGCACGCGAGCAGCTGGTTTGGGTTCCGTGTAAGCCTATTCACAATGATATTGGGCTCAATGGAAACTTGCTGTATGATCAGAGAAATGATTGTCAAAGATTTTCTTTTAGGCTATTTACAGAAAAATAAGTACTGGATGCTTGCTAGCAATAGACAACAGGAAATCCACAGGTGCTGACCAATTTGGACCCTGGTCTGCTTTAAGTGTGCAGTGCCCATCATTGTTGGCTCAATAACCCACATTTTGTTATTTAACATTGTTCTCGGGAAATATTCCAAAAGTATGGAAATCAGCTCTTGTCTTAACATTTGCTAGCTAATGTTACATGTATGATCTGTGTAGTAATATTATTTGAATCAGAAAACCATTTTCATTGCTAGTTATAGCCTAATACAACAGCTATGACAATGTTTGCATTGGTAGTGGTATGAGTTGGGATTATGCAGGTTCTAAACAAAAGACTCCACTTCGCCAGATGATTACATAACCCATCAAGTTAGCCAGATGTGTCTGGGGATGATTACGGTCATCTATTGTATTTCATGAACATGTGTACATGTCTCGACAATAGTGACCCATCCACTTAGCAAGATGTGAGTGGTTTTAGCATTTCCTGTGTATCGGGAAAGAGCCATCTAATAACTATAAAATGTTTGTAAAACATTTCTATCTGGACACTTTCTGTTTTTGATA
Source organism: Salmo salar (assembly GCF_965601325.2). NCBI lineage: Eukaryota > Metazoa > Chordata > Actinopteri > Salmoniformes > Salmonidae > Salmo > Salmo salar. The sequence continues at coordinate 86,877,446 of NC_138301.1, forward strand.
TTGCTACTATGCAAGTAACCAATTCAGTGTACCGTTTACACATTTTATGTGCATGTGACAAATAAACGTAGATTTGATTTGATATAGTGTGTGTTTACCAGAGACGGTAATGTGAAGAACACATGACCTGCACCACAGTCAGATTAGGATATAGACCAAGGACTGCATGAAGTGTATTTTTATCTGGAGTTTTTCCTTATTGTAGGCTACTACTTTTACCACTTTGTCTTGAAATCTTTGGTTGTTTCCTACACTACTCACTCTGTTTAGCACATGGCCTCACATGTGAATCCTTAAAGTGATGCGTGGGGCTAAAGCTTAAGAGGGTGTGAATAATGCTGAATGGGTGTAGAAAAAGAAGAGCACTCCAGTAGGTGTACCAAAACATTCAAGGGCCATTTTCTCAAGTGGGGTTACAAGTTAATCAACTTTCAAAGCAGAATCACTTTACCATTGTTCCTCAACTGCAGTGAATGATATACCATTTTCTAGTCTCTACTTTTATCCAATGTAAAAAACTATTTCAAAGTTTACTACACACACATACATATATATGTATATCTGCATACACACACACTAAATGACCAAAAGTACGTGGACACCTGCTCGTCGAACATTTCATTCCAAAATCATGGGCATTAATATGGAGTTGTTCCCCCTTTGCTGCTATAATAGCCTCCACTCTTCTGGGAAGGCTTCCCAATAGATGTTGGAACATTGCTGCAATTACTTGCTTCCATTCAGCTACAAGAGCATCCGTGAGGTCGGTCACTGATGTTGGGCGATTAGGCCTGGCTCACAGTCGGCGTTCCAATTCATCCCGAAGGTGTTTGATGGGGTTGAGGTCAGGGCTCTGTGCATGCCAGTCAAGTTCTTCCATATCGATCTCGACAACCATTTCTGTATGGACCTCACTTCCCCAAACTGTTGCTACAAAGTTGGAAGCACAGAATCATCTAGAATGTCATTGTATGCTGTATTATTAACATTTCCCTTCACTGGACTGCTATATCATGAAGCGTGATTCATCACTCCAGAGAAGGTGTTTCCACTGCTCCAGAGTCCAATGGCAGTGAGCTTTACACCACTCCAGCTGACGCTTGCTCGGCCATGGAAACCCATTACATGAAGCTCCCGATAAACAGCTCTTGTGCTGACGTTGCTTCCAGAGGCAATTTTAAACTCGGTAGTGAGTGTTGCAACTGAGGACAGATGATTTTAACGAGCAATTGTTTCTCCTCGACGTTTCCACTTCACAATAACACTTACAGTTGACTGGGATGCTCTAGCAGGACAGATATTTGACAAACTGACTTGTTGGAAAGGTGGCATCCTATGACGGTGCCACGTTGACAGTCATTGAGCTCTTCAGTAAGACGATTCTACTGCCAATGTTTTTCTATGGAGATTGCATGACGTTGTGCTCAATTTTATACACCTGTCAGCAACCGGTGTATCTGAAATAGCCAAATCCACAAATTTGAAGGGATGTCCACATACTTTTCTATATATATATATATATATATATATATATATATATATATATATAGTGTGTGTGTGTGTGTGTGTGTGTGTGTGTGTGTGTGTGTGTGTGTGTGTGTGTGTGTGTATATAGATAGTATATTTATGACGGATATACAGGGCGCATTTGAAAAAGACACCTAGGTGTCAATAATTGTCTTCCCTCTTAAAATAAAGGTTAAATAAAAATAAAATGTGTAGGCCTATATTATAGGGTTGTCTTGCGCTCGTCCCAACTCTGTCCAACAGGAAAAACTATCAAAGCATCCCAGTTGAACAAAAAACATCACATCAGCTCTCTTCTGAGAAATATTTATGCATAAACACAAACACAACTGCACACACACACACACACACACACACACACACACACACACACACACACACACACACACACACACACACACACACACACACACACACACACACACACACACTTTCTCTCCCTCTCTTTCACACACATATTTGCATCAGAGCTGTCTATATTGATGCGTCTCAGTGTTTTGGATAAAGAAGTGTGTTCGTTGGTGATTGTCTCTCCGCTGTCCCCTCAAATGTCCTTTGTCACGCACACACACCCCCTCTTTCTCTTTCTCTCTCTGTCACGCTCAGCCTTTCCCTCCAATCGATTGGTAACAGTCTTGTCTAAGACATCCTTTAATGTTCCACTCTTCTTTCTTCCTCTTTCTTCTGCACATGCTATTTAACACTCCTCTATAACATACTCTTATCTTCTGCTCCCTCCCTCCCTCTCTCCCTCCCAATCTGTCTCTCTCTAGCTCTGCATCCTTCTCCCTCTCTTGTTGCCTCATCCCTCTCTCTTTCTCTCTCTCCCTTTCCCATTCTCTCTCTTTGTCTTTCAGCTTTTTCTCTCTCCTGTCTTCCCGCCCGGCTTTCCACTCTCTCTCTCTCTCTCTCTCGCTGTCTCTTTGTCAGTCGCCGATCTCTGCATGGCGAGTGGATAGTGTACTATCTAGGGTTGAGTGGGCATCTTCACATGAGGTCATTATAAATCTAATCAGACTGATAGGATCCTTTTATCTCTGTCTGTAAGCTCATCACCTCACTCTAAACAACAGACACACACACACACACAAGTACATACACTCACACACACACCGGCTTGCACGTACACATATACAAACACACACATTGCGCTGTTGGAGTCTTCTGACATTTAAAGGGGCAATCTGCACTTGCTATATACATTTTTAGACACTTAAAGGGACATTTCGCCCTGGCTCTGCCACTGCATACTATGTTAATAACAAAGTTTTTGTCATAAACATCAAAATGATCCACACCATGCATAATTAGGCTTGTTTTTCACTAACGTTTGTCATCATGCCCGTGTGGTGTTCTGTGCTAATTACAAACAAGCACAAAAAGGAGTTATCTTTCACCGTTCTACATACCGGAGATTAACCACGATGCTGCCAGTGGCTTGCAGCGATGAAGAATGATGCTTACAAAAATGATCAGAGGGATTTGCAGGCTGAACTGACTGGGAATACACTTTGGCGCCAGCTGAGAAGTGATGCGATACCATCGTTTTTTTCCCTTCACAACAAAACTGAATATTCTCGATTAGAGGTAACCTAATGTTTGCTAGCTAGCTACAGTGCTGGATTGAACTCTGAAAGCCATCAGTTTATCATATAGCTATCGTTTGGATACACACTGTCAATCAATTTAGCCTACCCAGACAGCAAAATAGTTGCTATTTTCCCCTTTCCCTACTGTATGACCAAGGCTATAAATTCCTACCACCAACAGAGTTTGCCGTTTTAAGATGTGATTTGCATCTCTGGCGGGTAGCCCCCACTCATAGGACAGCTATAAGCCTTTGGCAGGCTGATTTTGAATCTCTGCCATTTAGCCTCCACTCAGAGGACAGATATAAGCCTTCGGCCAGCCATCTAGCCATGAGTGAATTTGAAAGACAATAGCAAGGAATTTCTGTATTCTCAAATTGGGCCTGCCACCTTCCAGCTAACCACAGCCAGCCAGAGGCTGCAAGCAGTTTTTTTGTTTCTATAAATACCTTACATTTGTTGTAATTTTAATTTGATTCGATTTATTTGCCAATTGTAAAACCACAATACAACCACACATCTGGACATAGTGCATTCAGAAACAGAGGATACCCTTAATCATTTTCAGTTTAAGTTAATTCATGATATGTTGATTAAGCCCCAAAATATCCTACATTTTGCCATTGATTTAATTATTATATTTTCAAGGCAATACAAACGGTTCCTTTCTAGCAATAAAGGATTTTGCTTTGTTAAGAGATGCCACTCCCTAAACTGCCTCACCCACTTGAATAAAACAGTTGATGACTGTCAAAGGCGGGTGGGCTGTGTGAGGGAAAATGTCACATTAACGGCAGGAGCACTGCAGCCTATCGTGGGTACCACGTGAATGAGGCCATGGTCAAAAAATCGACAATTGAAATGTCCATGTTAGGTGTGCTACGCTAGCCAGTCTAATACATTTACATTTTAGTCATTTAGCAGACGCTCTTATCCAGAGCGACTTACAGTAGTGAATGCATACATTTCATACATTTTTTCCCCGTACTGGTCCCCCGTGGGAATCAAACCCACAACCCTGGTGTTGAAAACACCATGCTCTACCAACTGAGCCACACGGGACCAATAGAGAACGATACAATTAGTGAGGTGGTTAAATTGTGTATTTTGTTGTAGGTGGTACAGAATCTGATTCCATCAGTATTTGCTTCCAACCCTTAGCTCTGCACAAGGGGAAGGTAATTTTAGCAAAAATATTTACAAGCTGATGGCTAAGATAGCTCAATTTACAGTAAGCATGACCAGTGGTGTCTATTCATGGATATCATATTTTCCCCCCAAAATTAATTAAAAAAATAAATAAAAATACATACAATTTTATCATTTGTCTCTCTTTATTTAATCATTTTCCTTCAATTCGCAAGAGATTGAATGTATCTCACCGGAGGAAGCATCCGAGCAAGCGAGACAGTGCCCCTCTGTTTCTATGTGTACAGTAGCTCATCTATCTGATGCTATCTGGCCAAACAGAGTATTGACATCATTGCTGCCCATAGAATTAAATGCAAGGGAAGCCAGCAAGCAAGCATTTGGCCTCCCTTGTGAATGGTCCTGGCTCACCTGGCTCCTGGCTCACCCAACAAATTGTAAACGGAAGCCGATTTGGCTTCTCACCAATAACATAAAATCAAAATCATTGACAGAACTTGAATTGTAGCATCTCGTTGTTGTTTGCTTCTTCGTCACCTTTGTCAAACGATGGACATGTTCAGATGTTGCACTGTCATAGATGGATATTGTCCAATCCATAGTTGCTTCTTTCTATTCTTTCAATGAAGTCTGCATTGCTAAAATGTCGGAATCCATAGCCATTTCATTGGGAGGAACTTTGAATTGTGACCAATAATAGTGGAGAATTAACTTAATATACCCACTTTTTACCCTCCTTTGCCAAAGTAATGTTATATGCATTAAGGTTTTTGATATACTGTAGGGTATAATCTGACTCATACTGTCAATCCTGTCAATAGAGAGATCCACACTATGTACAGTAGGTTGTGGCACCTCAGGATCGGTGTCCCCCCGCGGGACAGTTGAGCTAATGCAGGCTAATGTGATTAGCATGAGGTTGTAAGTAACAAGAACATATCCCAGGACATAGACATATCTTATATGGGCCGAAAGCTTAAATTCTTGTTAATCTAACTGCACTGTCCAATTTGCAGTAGCTATTACAGTGAAATAATACCATGCTATTGTTTGAGGAGAGTGCACAGTTATGAACTTGAAAATGTATTAATAAACCAATTAGGCACATTTGGGCAGTCTTGATAAAACATTTAGTTCATTGGATCATTTGGTTCATTGAATGCAATGGTTCATTGGATCAGTCTAGCACTTTGTACATACACTACTGCCATTTAGTGGAAAAAAATCTAAATTGTGCCTAGATTACTGTCCTATATGGCCTTTCTCTTGCATTTCAAAGATGATGGAATGCATGTTTTTTTCTTTGTTTTATCTTTTACCAGATTTAATGTGTTATATTCTCCTACATTCATTTCACATTTCCACAGACTTCAAAGTTTTCCTTCAAATTGTATCAAGAATATACATATCCTTGCTTCAGGTCCTTGGATACAGGCAGTTAGATTTGGGTATGTCATTTTAGATGGGGGAAAAAAGGGTCCAATCCTTAAGAGGATAATTATTAACCCCTACAGAAGAAGTTGAAGAGTCCAACTTCAAAGCAGAATCACATTAGTGGAAACAAATTGTTATCAGAGCAAGCCTGGTTGTAGCTAGATAGTTTTTTTCGTGCATCAGGGACAATTTTAGCATTTTAGCTAACCCTTTTCATAACCTTTAACCTAATTCTCCTAACCTGCCACGTTAATTCTCCTAAACTGCTGCTTAAGTTCTATCCTGCTATGAAAAGTAACTTCTGCTAGTCAAAACCGGCAGATCTGCCATGAGAGCAGTCTGAGTATCCACTGATGCCATTCAGCAACTTCAACAGAAAGTTACCATTCTCGACTAGGAGCAAGAAGAATGGCGAATGCGAATTTTAGAAAAAAAATGCCACAGGCTTTTGGAACTAAAGAACAGTTGTAATTGTTTGTAAACTCAGAAAAAAAAGAAATGTCCCTTTTTCAGGACCTTGTCGTTCAAAGATAATTCGTAAAATTCCAAATAACTTCACAGATCTTCATTGTAAAGGGACTGTTTCCCATGCTTTTTCAATGAACCAGAAACAATTAATGAACATGCACCTGTGGAACGGTCGTTAAGACACTAACAGCTTACAGACGGTAGGCAATTAAGGTCACAGTTATGAAAACTTAGGACACTAAAGAGGCCTTTCTACTGACTCTGAAATATACCACAAGAAAGATGCCCAGGGTCCCTGCTCATCTGTGTGAATGTGCCTTAGGCATGCTGCAAGGAGGCATGAGGACTGCAGATGTGGCCAGGGCAATAAATTGCAATGTCCGTACTGTGAGACGCCTAAGACAGTGCTACAGGGAGACAGGACAGACAGCTGATCATCCTCGCAGTGGCAGACCACGTGTAACAACACCTGCACAGGATCGGTACATCCGAACATCACACCTGCGGGACAGGTACAGGATGGCAACAACAACTGCCCGAGTTATACCAGGAACGCACAATCCCTCCATCAGTGCTCAGACTGTCCGCAATAGGCTGAGAGAGGCTGGACTGAGGGCTTGTAAGCCTGTTGTAAGGAGGGACCAGACAACACTTTTGGACCCCCTTGTGGCCCCCCTAAATGTGGAGTATGAAATCATTTTTACATAACAAATTTTTGCTATCGTTCTTTTTTTACGTTCGTTATTAGACAGTGGCAACGCAGAACACTAATGATTATGAACATGGTCTTTTGCCTGCTAATGCCTGCAATGCAGGGAAGAAAACGATATGACAACAATAACGTCTAATGTAACTGGCCCCTCTAACAGTACAACTGGCCCCAGCTTGGCCCCCCAGTTGAAATGGTCTAGAACCGCCACTGATCCAGATATGACCCTCCGGCATGACAACGCCACCAGCCATACTGCTCGTTCTGTGTGTGATTTCCTGCAAGACAGGAATGTCAGTGTTCTGCCATTTTTATTTTGACCCCCGCTTTGTTTAGGGACACATTATTCCATTTATGTTAGTCACATGTCTGTGGAACTTGTTCAGTTTATGTCTCAGTTGTTGAATCTTGTTATGTTCATACAAATATTTACACATGTTAAGTTTGCTGAAAGTAAATGCAGTTGACAGTGAGAGTATGTTTATTTTTTTGCTGAGTTAATGTATCACCACCCTGATGTATCAGATACCCTGATGAAGACAGCTTCGCTGTCGAAACGTTGGTGATTAAATTTTTGCATCTGAGCTCTTAGAGTGTGCGGCTTTCCTTTATTTTCTAATGTATCACCACCAAACATTTCGAAATACTGAACAAATAATACACTATCGCCACTATTGCCATTGCCACAACCTCTGCTGTTTAAAAAAAAAAAACTTTATTTAACTAGACAAGACAGTTAAGAACAAATTCTTATTTACAATAACGGCCTACCAGGGAACAGTGGGTTAACTGCCTTGTTCAGGGGCAGAATGACAGATTTTTACCTTGTCAGCTCGGGAATTGATCCAGCAACCTTTTGGTTACTGGCCGCAAGGCTACCTGCCGCCCAGGATAAGGCCTGTTTAAAGACCATTCCTCACAGTATGTGTTGATATTCATTAAATGTGTTACACAAATTTTCTCTAATTTTTAAGTAATTTCTTATACTCATGTGTAAGATTATGTGCGATTCAAATGTTCTTTCTTTGTGTATACGAGCCATTCGGAACAACCCAGGATGCCACAGATGAGGGGATTCTGATTCAGGTCATCCGATGGTGGGAGAAGGCGGCGCACAAGGGAGAGGGATCCGCTGCAGTGAGAGTCAACATCAAGTCTCGGACCACCTGTCTCAAAGCCAGCCTCTACACCCAAGCCACAAGACTGTTCCAACAGCTGAATCCTGGACTACGACACACTTACCATTTATTCATATTCTGTACACATTCAAATACAATTTGTCTACCGGACCAATTAAATTGTTACGTCACCTTACTGCACTTGTATTGTTTATATGCTGCTACGGTACTGTACCTTCTGTCACTCACTATGCACATGGGCAAACAATGTCCATACTACTGTCCCTGTAGGCTATTTTTAAAAATCTTATTTGTATTTCTTATTTTCTTTTATCTGCATGCCTCTTGTACTTGATTTAGTTTAGTCTTGTTATATTTTTTTGTATGTTATGCTGTATATTGACTATGTCATTTATTTGATTACTTTGTCACTTTTGTCGCCATTGCATTTTGTGAGAAGCCTGCAAGTACATTTGATTTGTTGTCACCAGTGGATCCACGTGACCAGGACCTTGTATTCTGATATATTTTGCACATAATCATTTACAGTACTTTTCCAAAAACCTTTTTCAAATGGACATAGCATCCAATGAATCTTAAATAATAAAAATCAATAAATATATTTTAAATAAATAAGTGGCGACAGGGAGTAGGCATGACGTTGGCTTGTCGCTGAAAAAGCATCTTGCTTCTGACTTGCATCTGTTGTGTCGCCGGTTGGGAGAAGGGTGGGTGAAAGGCGGGTGGGTTGTGTGAGGGGAAAACGGCATGTTAACTGCAGGAGCACGGCAGCCTATCGCGGGTGCCCCATGAATGAGGCGATGGGCAAAAAGCTGTCGCTCGGCACTTGACCACTCTGGAAGGATGCCTGCCTCCCGAGTGATCATTGCTAACTGGGTATGCCATGGTAGCTACCAGTTTAGCAGTGATTAACTTTAGCAGAGTAAACATCTATGACTAACATTAGCTAATGTAAGCTAGTTAACGTTAGCAAATAAGAGCAGCTAAATCTGGTATCCATCGATTACACTCTTGTCTGGAAAACACTACGTTACTAAAAATAGAGTTGCCGATATAGCTAACTCACTCTCTGTGTGTTGGTAGCAATGATAAATGTGTATAAATAATCTATGGTTGGTTAGTTAGTTTATTCTCAGTTGGCTAGCAATCTTGCTGCCAGTTGTTGTTCTCCAGTGGCTAGCTAGCTAAAATTGGCCCTTTCCTAAATTAGCCATGGCTGGAGATGGGGATTTGGACATGTGGTTTTACTTAATTCTTCGTACTGGCCAACAATTATAACAGCGATTCTGATCCAAACTTAAATTCATACAGTTCAAAATGTAGCTAGATGTAGTAGGCTAATGTTAACTAGCTTGCTCATCGAAAGCATGTTAGGCTAACGAACAAGTGTTTTTGCCATGTAACCTATGACAACAAACTAAAAGTGTGTACTGTATGACAAAGTCATAGACCGATTTGGCAACAGGAAAGAGAGGAGGATGGCATTAGCGTTTCTCTACAAGTAGGGTGAGTCAACATGTTTTTTGTACTTACACACACACACATCAGTAACATGGACAGCCACATATTTCTCCGGTGTTCTAAATCAATAATTGTTTAGTAGTCCAAAAATGTCAGAAACATTAACTTGATTGACCATGCTGTAGGTCATGTAACTGTTTTTTTCATTCAATTTACTTTGTGGACTCCACTGGACAGATGTTGCTCCCCGGTTTTGTGACGAAACAAAGGTGTGGGTGAATTTATTCTGCTACTGTGTCTTCTTATTGTCTCTGCCTTAGGACTATATGTCACGACGCCAAGGCATATGAACTAACAGGTTACAGAGCAAACGACGCAATTATCACAACACAGGTTGTAATATGGCTTTTTTTTCTGGCTTCCCCAGTGATTTTACCCACGCACTGCTACTGAGCATGACATAAAGATGAATTGGGTAATGTTTGCATGGGTTTGTGTTATGTGGTTAGAGGTAGTCTGAGGACCACAGAGTACCTTACAGACCACGTAATCAATTTAGGCTACCACTTTTCTCTATTTACCTTTTCTCTTTGGAAAACTCAGGTTATCTGTAATCCTTCCAGTGTGCTGCTGAAATATACCACAAAGTAGCTGCATTCTGGGTACATGAGCATGAGGTACACTGAAAAGTATAAAATCAAGACTACAACAGTAATTACACAACCACCTAATTGTTTTATCTCTGCAGATTCTCAAAACACAACACAAAGACATTATTTCAACAACAACAAAAAACCTGCCAAGGATTACTATTGACAAGAATGACCTGTCAAAGTCAATGGAGGGGGGGGGGGGGGGGGGGTGAATCCTATCTTGCATCATACCTATAATTTTGCGAGATTTAAAATGCATCCAACTGACATAATCATTTAAAATGTCAACCCTCGTCAATTGAAATTATTTACATTTCCTGGTGTTACACGTTTGCTAACAAGTTACAAACGTGAAAGCTTGGCACATAGCAAGTTAACAAGCACCAGGCTAACTAGCTAGCCAACGCCAGTCATGTGCTAACGTTTTCTGGTAAACCGTATTATTTCATAGTTTTGATGTCTTCACTATAATTCTACAATGTAGAAAATAGTAAAAATAAAGAAGTTAACCTGTTTGGGATAGGGGGCAGTATTTTCACGGCCGGATAAAAACGTACCCGAATTAATCTGGTTACTACTCCTGCCCATAAACTAGAATATGCATATAATTAGTATATTTGGATAGAAAACACTCTAAAGTTTCTAAAACTGTTTGAATGGTGTCTGTGAGTATAACAGAACTCATATGGCAGGCCAAAACCTGAGAAGATTCTATACAGGAAGTGCCCTGTCTGACAATTTGTCAGCCTTCTAGGGCATCTCTATCAAAAATACAGCATCTCTGCTGTAACGTGACATTTTCTAAGGCTTTCATTGGCTCTCAGAAGGCGCCAGAAAGTGGAATGAGAGCACTCCAGTCTCTGGGCGAAACAGCAGGGGTTTTTGTGAGTGGACCTTCTGAGAACAATGACACTGGAGCGTGCATGCACGAGACGACTCCATTTTTTTCTTTCAGTGTTTGAACGAATACAACGCCCGGTTGGAATATTATCGTTATTTTACGAGAAAAATAGCATTAAAATGTATTCTAAACAGCGTTTGACATGCTTCGAAGTACGGTAATGGAATATTTAGAATTTTTTGTCACGAAATGCGCTGGCGCGTCACCCTTCGGATAGTGACTTGAACGCACGAACAAAACTGAGGATATTTGGATATACTATGGATTATTTTGAACCAAAACAACATTTGTTGCTGAAGTAGAAGTCCTGGGAGTGCATTCTGATGAAGAACAGCAAAGGTAATCCAATTTTTCTTATAGTAAATCTGAGTTTGGTGAGGGCCAAACTTGGTGGGTGTCAAATTAGCTAGCCGTGATGGCCGGGCTATGTACTCAGAATATTGCAAAATGTGCTTTCACCGAAAAAGCTATTTTAAAATCCGACACCGCTATTGCATAAAGGAGTTCTGTATCTATAATTCTTAAAATAATTGTTATGTATTTTGTGAACGTTAATCATGAGTAATTTAGTAAATCCACCGGAAGTTTTCGGTGGGTATGCTAGGTCTGAACAAAACATGCTAATGTAAAAAGCTGGTTTTTTATATAAATATGAACTTCATTGAACAAAACATGCATATATTGTATAACATAATTTCCTAGGAGTGTCATCTGATGAAGATCATCAAAGGTTAGTGCTGCATTTAGCTGTGGTTTTGGTTTTTGTGACATATATGCTAGCTTAAAAAATGGCTGTGTGATTATTTCTGGCTGGGTACTCTCCTGACATAATCTAATGTTTTGCTTTCGCTGTAAAGCCTTTATGAAATCGGACAATGTGGTTGGATTAATGAGAGTCTTCTCTTTCAAATGGTGTAAAATAGTCATATGTTTGAGAAATTGAAATTATAGCATTTTTAAGGTTTTTCGTATTTCGCGCCAGGTGCTACCATTGGATATTGGTGAGGCGTTCCGCTAGCGGAACGTCTGTCCATAAGAGGTTTTAAATTAATAATATCTATCCATTGATTCTTGAAGAATATAACTTATAGATGCCCCATGAGCTTAGTTGAACAGTCATACCCTGTCAGAACCCAAAATATGTTTGTTTTACTCCATTGTTTGTAAAACAGTGTGAATGTGAACACACTTTATAGTCTCAAAACATGTTTACAACTATAATTGTGATATGATTGATGGTCAGTCCTTGTATCCATAGCTCTGACCATGACTTTGAAAATGGTTACATTTCTTCAGCCCCATCCCTCAGCTGTTTACCAAATCAGTGGCAGGGTGTCTGCTTTGTTATTGTTTGAACTGCAGATTGCCGCTTTAAGGGCCCAATGCAATCTGTAGCTCTGAAGATCCTCTTTATAACGCGACTGACAATTATCGGCAATGCTCCCACGGTTGCAAAGACTGCATTCCCAGCATATGTCAGTTCAATCGAAACGTACGTTTACATTTTAACGTGGATCTTCTGCGATACGGATTGAATCCAGCCCAAAAGGCTCAGGAGTCTGTGTGAAATATCGAAACAGAGAGAGAGTTCAAATGAAGTATGATCAATCGTCAGATAGCGTGTTTATCTTTGATGAACTGAGAGGGAATTCACAAATTATATAAAATATAAACACTCTCTCTCTTCCACATATACCAAGAAATGGTGGAATGTGTGTGTGTGTGTGTGTGGTGGATGTTATTTCTTCTATAGTGAAGCTCGTATGTCTCCTAGAGAAGCTGCAGATGACTTCTCAGTGCTTTAAATAATGAGAAATGTGAACTGGCGCAAAAGGAAATTGGAAAGAAAATAGCTTTTCATGCGGGGATGGAGGATAGTTTCAGTTACACACACACACACACACACGCACACACACGCACACACACGCACACACACGCACACACACACACACACACACACACACACACACACACACACACACACACACACACACACACACACACACACACACACACACACACACACACACACACACACACACACACACACACACACACACATTCAGAAAATAGCTTCTGTTCATTCATCTCAATCAACAGGGGAGATTTGTATTCTAAGTAGCCCCTCCGTATCAGAAACAGACTCACATACACCAACCCTGTTACCTTAACAGATATAGCAACAAGGTATCATGGTCTAACTTCAGTATTCAACATTTGTCCAAGGTGGGGATAAACATTACATTTCGACGGTTAGGTTTAGGCATTCATTCTGACTGGTTAAGGTAAGGGTTAAGGTTTGCGATAGTGTTAAAACAGAACAAATAAAAACTAGTGCCTAACACTGAGATTGAACCCAGGGTTGGGTTAAATGCAGAAGACACATTTCAGTTAAATGCATTCAGTTATACAACTGACTAGGTATCCCACTTTCCCTTTCCTTTCCCTGGAGCCAGTGTGCAGTTAAAGGTCTTCCTCTATCTTAAATCCACAACGCCCTAGCAAGCCAGGAGCCTACTAGATGGTAATAGGTGCTCAGGTTGCCCCTAGTGGACGGTAATTGAAGGCATCTCCCAGCGTCCTGGGGGACAGGACAAACGTTGAATACTGAAGTCGATCTGGTGTGACCTGCCTGGACACACACACACATCCAGTGGTACCTGAGATGATGGAGGCATGTCTAAACTCTTCTGAGAATTCGTGGAGCTCATAGGGCGACAGCTCATAGAAGTCCTCCCCTGGAACACAAAAAAAACATGAGTGAGTGTGAGAGAGCGAGCGTGTGTGTGTTACACAGAAACAGAGGTATTAGGAGCTTTTTAGCATTGGGATTGAACCCAGGACAGCAGCCATTAAACCGTTCTTAGAACATAAAATCAAAACGCAAAGACATATACCATTTCATTTTCAATTCCAGCAACAATGTTGCCTTACTTTTAATAGTTGACTACACATTATCAAGCATTCACACTAGACCTGACAAAGCACATTAAATTCTGCTGGTGACTCGCTACTTTGATGTTTGTGCGCGTGTGTGTGTGTGTGTGTGTGTGTGTGTGTGTGTGTGTGTGTGTGTGTGTGTAGGGGGTATGGTACCTTAGAGGTTTAGTGAAGCAGGTGACAAGGCTCCATGTTTATGTATGAGGCTCTGAAGCAAGGTTTCTGTATGTAAGACTGATTCCACCTGCAGTTACACATACAGCTACTGACTCAACCTCCCCCTCCCCTCGTCTCTCCTCCCATCTCTTTTCTACTCCATCAAATCCATATCCTCTCCTCTCCTATCCTGTCTTCTCTATCATCCCCTCTCCTCACCTTTCTCCTCCACCTCTTCCTCTCCTACAACCCTCCCATCTCACCTGACCGGCATGTGTGTGGTCAGCTTTATTGCAATCCTCCAACCTCACCTTGCCAATTCCTTTAAGGCTCAGCTCACCAATGCCATTGCTCATCAGAGAGCTAATCCACCAACCCCTGGCCTCCTCATTGCTACACTCCATTCCAAAACACACACACACACACACACACCCCTTGAGGAGACTTCATTGAGGGGGCGTTCAGATTACAGGTGGGTAATTTATGTAAAGTCGCTGTTTCGCTTCCAACACACTACCTCTGATTACATGTATGAGTCTCTCTCTCTCTCTCTCTCTCTCTCTCTCTCTCTCTCTATTTCTCTGTGCTCTTAAATATTGCTCAGGAGAGAGCTGATATTATTAGCTGACCACCTGCCTGGCTAACATCAAAACGCTCACTCAAAACCCCTCATGATGACAGGAAGTGGGTAACGAAAACACCAATGCTCACAAAGCTAATCTGGCCCTATAGTTATGGAAACACTATAAACATGGACATCACAATTGTTATGAGGTTAGCCTCCGCCACATCCCTGGGTATTACATTCCTGGTCTACGCATTTATACGTCTCCAAGTCAATGTTATTTTAGTTCAGGTCTACATTAGGTGAATGTAAGTTCAATTCTAGTTCAAATTAATTCAATGTTAGTTCAAAGTTAAAATGCTTCACATTACAGTGGCTCAGTTTGCTAGAAGAAGAAATACACAATCCGCATGTACGTGTCTTTGTGTGTGCGTGTTGGTGTTTGTGCGTGTAGAGCAGTGGCTCCCAACCTTTTTTGGTCTACAAGCCATCAGACTGCTGAACACTTGAACTGGACTGACCACCTGCACTGACTGCACCATAGCACACATGCACTCACACACCCACACTGATATACACACATACACACACACACGCTCATATACATACAGTGCCTTCAGAAAGTATTCATACCCCTTGACTTATTCCACATATTGTTGTTACAGCCTGAATTCAAAATGGATTAAATATTTTTTTCTCTCACACATCTACACACAATACCCCTTAATGACAAAGTAAAAACATGTTTTTATACATTTTTGCAAATTTATTGAAAATGAAATACAAACATATGTATTTACATAAGTATTCATACCCCTGAGTCAATACGTTCAAATCACCTTTGGTAGCGATTACAGCTGTGAGTCTTTCTGGGTAAGTCTATAAGAGCTTTGCACACCTGGATTATACAATATGTCCATTATTATTTTTTAAATTCTTCAAGCTCATTGCTAGATAACCATTTTCAAATCTTGCCAAGCAGATTTAAGTCAAAACTGTAACTTGGCCACTCAAGAACATTCAATGTCTTCTTGGTAAACAACTCCAGTGTCAAATCAAATCAAGTCTGGGTAGCCATTTGATTTGATGTTCAGGAATTTTATGGCTTGGGGGTAGAAGCTGTGTAGAAGCCTCTTGGACCTAGACTTGGCGCTCCGTTACCGCTTACCGTGCGGTAGCAGAGAGAACAGTCTATGATTAGTGTGGCTGGAGTCTTTGAGAATTTTTAGGGCCTTGCTCTGACACCGCCTGGTATAGAGGTCCTGGATGGCAGGAAGCTTGGCCCCAGTGACGTACTGGGCCATACACATTACCCTCTGTAGTGCCTTGTAGATTTGGCCAGGTGTTTTAGGTTAATGTCCTGCTGAAAGGTGAATTTACCTCCCAGTGTCTGGTGTAAGGCAGACTGAACCTGGTTTTCCTCTAGGATTTTGCCTGTGCTTACCTCCATTCTGTTACTTTTTTATCCTGGAAAACTCCCCAGTCCTTAATGATTACAAGCATTCCCATAACATGATGCAGCCACCGCTATGCTTGACAATATGGAGTGTGGTTCTCAATAATGTGTTGTATTGGATTTGCCCCAAACATAACACTTTGTATTCAGGACAAAAAGTTAATTGCTTTGCCACATTTTTTGCAGTATTAGTTTTGTGCCTTGTTGCAAACATGATTCATGATTTGGAATATTTTTATTCTGTACAGGCTTCCTTATTTTCACTCTGTCAGATACTGTAGGTTAGTATTGTGGCGTAACTACAATGTTGTTGATCCATCCTCAGTTTTCTCCTACCCCAGCCATTAAACTGTTTTAGAGTCACCATTGACCACATGGTGAAATACCTGAGTGGTTTCCTTCCTCTCCGTCAACTGAGTTAAGAAGGATGCCTGTATCTTTGCATTGACTGGGTGTATTGATACACCATCTAAAGCGTAATTAATAACTTCACCATGCTTAAATGGATATTCAATGTCATTTTTTAAAACATTTTTTACCCATCTACCAATAGCTGCCTTTTAGGCTGTAACACAACAAAATGTAGAAAAAGTCAACAGGTGTGAATACTTTCTGAAGGCACTGTACACACACACACATTTAAACTCATGCTACACACACATCACGACTGCTACCAGACTCTTATTATGATTGCTAAATACTGCACAATTTAAACACTAGCCTCCAATCCCCCTTCTTCAAAACACGTGTAAATATTGTACTGTACATTGTGCCTTTTTATGCTAAAATGTTTATTCTATTATACTGAGCCATTTACTTTATGTTCATATTATCTTTTATTTCTTATTGCAAGAAGGAACCTACAAGTAAGCATTTTGTTGGACAGTGTATACCATACGGTATACTAGTATAACTTGAAACTTGAAGCTACTGTACCACCAACTGAATTTTGCTCTGCCCGGTGTACCCCAGAAGTACCCCCTCATGTGCATTGTACCAGTAGGCCTATGGTCTCATTAGTCTTCTCAAGTCTTAGTACCGATGATTGGGAACCACTGGTGTAGTGTGTGTGTGTGTGTGTGTGTGTGTGTGTGTGTGTGTGTGTGTGTGTGTGTGTGTGTGGGGGGGGGGGGGGGGGGGGGGGGGGGGGGTGTTATTGCATGCGTGTTGTGGAGTAAGCTGAATTTGAGGAGTGAGAAACTGCTTTAGCTGCATTCCTCTCTCAAGCCCTCCTCTCATCTTTCATTCCTCCTCCTCATCCCCTTTTTAATTATTACTGAGGGAGAGGAGGGAGGGATGTAGATTTGTTTTGTTTATCCTGTAATGAGTGAAACAGTAAACTGCCTCAACAGCCTGAACACTGATCCACGCAGACCTAGCAGAATTGTGAATAATTCGTTTTAATTACCCTACTCTGTCTGTCTGAGTGTGCATGTGTGTTCCTGTGTGTGTGAGCCTGTGTATGTGTGTGTGTAAGTGTGCGCATGTGTGTTTGTGGGTGGAACACACTAATGAGCGAACTGTGAGTTCTTCTCTTGCGTATGTAGTTCATTCATTTTTCACAAGGGTCTTTCTGCTCTAGTTCAGCTGCATACTTAGCACTAAATCACTGTTTCTCAACTCTCTCCTGAGGCACCACCACCCAGTGCACAGTTTTGTTCTAGCCCTACACAGACTCTAAATCACCAGCGACACACACACACACACACACATACATATGCATTTTCTAACACAATATTTTTCTGCCTACTCGGTTTTTGGATTCGCTTAATCATTCATCTCATGAGTCACACAAGCTGTTTCTTTTTACTTGACTGTACGTGTGTGTGTGTGTGTGTGTTTCATGCCAGAAAATGAAGTGAGTAAACAGAGAACAACAGTGCCATTCCTCAGTGGAACAGCACTAAGCTCCCTCATTAGTCTGAATGGCAAATTAGTTATTTATTATCCCGAATGCTACGTACCCCAGTGATTAGCTTGTAGGCTAAATACCTGAGTCAATGCTAAATGAGTAATCCATTAGTCTGAATTATCCTTGTTGATGTGTTAGCCTGCATGCTAAATACCTGAGTCAATACTAGAAACCTGAGAGATTAGCTTGATCGCCAAATACCTGAGTGCCTGAATGCTACATGGCGGAGTCATTAGAGTGAAAGCTGATTTATTAGCTTGGATGCTAACTGTTGGCATCACTAGGCTGCTCTTCGTTCCCCAATGTGTTGCAGAGAACAATACCTGATGAATCCTGCTCTGCTGTGTTCCTTTCAGCCGTTGTGTGTGTGTGTGTCTGCGCGCGTGTGTGTGCGTGTGTGATGGATAAGCCACAGTCCCGTCAGTTTAATAAGCACAACACGAAGAACCGACAAACAAGGGCTGTGATTAACAGCCAATGATAGCCAACCCTGATTAACCAATCTGTTTGGGACTGGCTGCTGATAAAAAAATATATATATTTGTGACCATATCTTTTTCTTGTTGGGGAGAGGGGGAGGGGCTACAGGCACAATACACAAGTTTATATAATTTCATAGTTCACATCCACCAGTTGGGTGCCACTCTAAAAGAAGAAGGAAAACTTTTTTTTAAGTACACAAATACAAAGCATTGATCACCATGATCATACCACAGAGAAAAAAGTAACAATACATTTAGACTCCATTTTTTTTTTTAAGATACTGTGACCAACATATGCATATCTGTATTCCCAGTCATGTGAAATCCATAGATTAAAAGGGCCTAATTTATTTATTTAATATACACTGCTCAAAAAAATAAAGGGAACACTTAAACAACACAATGTAACTCAAAGTCAATCACACTCTGTGAAATCAAACTGTCCACTTAGGAAGCAACACTGATTGACAATACATTTCACATGCTGTTGTGCAAATGGAATAGACAACAGGTGGAAATTATAGGCAATTAGCAAGACACCCCCAATAAATGAGTGGTTCTGCAGGTGGTAACCACAGACCACTTCTCAGTTCCTATGCTTCCTGGCTGATGTTTTGGTCACTTTTGAATGCTGGCGGTGCTTTCACTCTAGTGGTAGCATGAGACGGAGTCTACAACCCACACAAGTGGCTCAGGTAGTGCAGCTCATCAAGGATGGCACATCAATGCGAGCTGTGGCAAGAAGGTTTGCTGTGTCTGTCAGCGTAGTGTCCAGAGCATGGAGGCGCTACCAGGAGACAGGCCAGTACATCAGGAGACATGGAGGAGGCCGTAGGAGGGCAACAACCCAGCAGCAGGACCGCTACCTCTGCCTTTGTGCAAGGAGGAGCAGGAGAAGCACTGCCAGAGCCCTGCAAAATGACCTCCAGCAGGCCACAAATGTGCATGTGTCTGCTCAAACGGTCAGAAACAGACACCATGAGGGTGGTATGAGGGCCCGACGTCCACAGGTGGGGGTTGTGCTTACAGCCCAACACCGTGCAGGACGTTTGGCATTTGCCAGAGAACAACAAGATTGGCAAATTCGCCGCTGGCACCCTGTGCTCTTCACAGATGAAAGCAGGTTCACACTGAGCACGTGACAGACGTGACAGAGTCTGGAGACACCGTGGAGAACGTTCTGCTGCCTGCAACAGCCTCCAGCATGACCGGTTTGGCGGTGGGTCAGTCATGGTGTGGGGTGGCATTTCTTTGGGGGGCCGCTCAGCCCTCGATGTGC
The DNA here is from genome assembly GCF_965601325.2 of Salmo salar. NCBI lineage: Eukaryota > Metazoa > Chordata > Actinopteri > Salmoniformes > Salmonidae > Salmo > Salmo salar. Next base: position 86,897,266 of record NC_138301.1, read on the forward strand.
TCGCCAGAGGTAGCCTGACTGCCATTAGGTACCGAGATGAGATCCTCAGACCACTTGTGAGACCATATGCTGGTGCGGTTGGCCCTGGGTTCCTCCTAATGCAAGACAATGCTAGACCTCATGTGGCTGGAGTGTGTCAGCAGTTCCTGCAAGAGGAAGGCATTGATGCTATGGACTGGCCTGCCCGTTCCCCAGACCTGAATCCAATTGAGAACATCTGGGAAATCATGTCTCGCTCCATCCACCAACGCCACGTTGTACCACAGACTGTCTAGGAGTTGGCGGATGCTTTAGTCCAGGTCTGGCAGGAGATCCCTCAGGAGACCATCCGCCACCTCATCAGGAGCATGCCCAGGCGTTGTAGGGAGGTCATACAGGCACGTGGAGGCCACACACTACTGAGCCTCATTTTGACTTGTTTTAAGGACATTACATCAAAGTTGGATCAGCCTGTAGTGTGGTTTTCCACTTTAATTTTGAGTGTGACTCCAAATCCAGACCTCCATGGGTTGATAAATTGGATTTCCATTGATTATTTTTGTGTGATTTTGTTGTCAGCACATTCAACTATGTAAAGAAAAAAGTATTTAATAAGATTATTTCTTTCATTCAGATCTAGGATGTGTTGTTTAAGTGTTCCCTTTATTTTTTTGAGCAGTATATTTAAATTGACTGATATCCTTATATGATTTAACTCATGCATGTTGCGTTTATATTTTTGTTTAGTGTAGGTAGTTTATTTGTATGTGTTCGGCTTTAGCTGAGAAGTGTATTTGTCCAGGCCGCAATTGTTTCTTTACTAGCACCATTCATTCTAGCTGTCGAAAATTCTAATGTTTTAACTTCTAGTACACTAGCTATATCCACCGGTGAATTGGGAGAGAGTGAGATGATTTCCATCTGAGAGCCAAAATCGTTTTTTTTTGCCGCAGTTCTGCCTGCCAGCAGTAATCATCTCTCATTTATTGAGAGATTCAAGGAGCGATCATCGTTAAGTAACATAGAAGATGCAAAGCACTGAATATTTACATTCACACACTTATCCCAGAAGCATTTAACTGCAGGGCACTCCTACATCATATGAAGGAATGTGCCTACCTGATTTAGGGGACACAGTGAACAGTTGGGAGTTGAGGCCAATTTCGTCATGAAACATTTCCTTGGTGTTAAACACAGGCTGTGATTTTTTTTAAATGCATAAGTTGATGGTTCAGATTTGGGGATGCCAATGTCATATTTTTCCATATTCCAGTTAAAGGGTTGTTCAGATTCACTTAGATCTGTGGCCATACTTTTTTAAATGGCTAGCTCAGAAAATGAGCTTTCCAAAAGTGGTTTATATATTATAGAGATTAGTCCTTTTGGAAGCCCAGATCATTTATTTGCTGTTTAAATGCCATCATTGGATGGTTTGGTAGTGGAGTTTCCCAAGAGACTCTATAGGCCACCATAGCTGACCTAAGTTGTAAATATAGAATATATACCTGCCTCCATCCTAGCCTTTTCCTAAATAAGTCTATATAAGACACTGCCATTGTTAGAATCTTAATATTGCCCTCTTCACGACTGTCTTGGTGTGTTTGGTCCATGATAGTTTGTTGGTGATTATGGACACCATGGAACTTGAAGCTCTCAACCTGGTCCACTACAGCCCCTTTGAGGAGAATGGGGGCATGCTCGGTCCTCCTTTTCCTGTAGTCCACAATCATCTCCTTTGTCTTGATCATGTTCAGGGAGAGGTTGTTATCCTGGCACCACACGGCCAGGTCTCTGACCTCCTCCCTATAGGCTGTCTCATCATTGTTGGTGATCAGGCCTACCGCTGTTGTGTCGTCGGCAAACTTAATGATGGTGTTGGAGTAGTACATGGCCATGCAGTCATGAATGAACAAGGAGTACAGGAGAGGACTCAGCATGCACCCCAGAGGGTCCCCCGTGTTGAGGATCAGCGTGGCAGATATGCTGTTACCTACCCTTACCATCTGGGTGTGGCCCGTAAGGAAGTCCAGGATCCAGTTGCATAGCGAGGTGTTTAGTCCCAGGGTCCTTAGCTTAGTGATGAGCTTTGAGGGCACTATGGTGTTGAACGCTGAGCTGTAGTCAATGAATAGCATTCTCACATAGGTGTTTCTTTTGTCCAGGTGGGAAGGGCAGTGTGGAGTGCAATAGAGATTGAATCATATGTGGATGTGTTGGGGCGGTATGCAAATTGGAGTTGGTCTAGGGTTTCTGGGATAATAGTGTTGATGTGAGTCATGACCAGCCTTTCAAACCTCATGGCTATAGATGTTAGTGCTAGGGGTCGGTAATGATTTAGGCAGGTTACCTTAGTGTTTTTGGGCACAGGGACTATGGTGGTCTGCTTGAAACAGTTTGGTATTACAGACTGTCAGGAACAGGTTGAAAATGTCAGTGAAGACACTTGCCAGTTGGTCAGCGCATGCTCAGAGTACACGTCCTGGTAATCCGTCTGGCCCTGCAGCCTTGTGAATGTTGACCTGTTTAACCTCTTGACGTTACCCTAGGATAGGGGGCGCCACAGCGCATTTTGGAAAAAATGTGTGCCCATTTTCAACGGCCTACTAATCAAACTCAGAAGCTAGGATATGCATATAATTAATACCTGTGGATAGAAAACAACCTAAAGTTTCTAAAACTGTTTGAATGGTGTCTGTGAGTATAACAGAGCTCATATGGCAGTCAAAACCCCGAGACCGATTGAACCAGGAAGTGGAATTCTGAATTGTGGACTCAACTTCACGTCGTTGCCTATTATTCACACCGTGAGATATCGTTCATTGAGCACTTCCTATTGCTTCCACAAGATGTCCCCAGTCTTTACAAAGTGTTTTGAGCCTTCTACTGTCGAAACTCAGTGAATGAGACGCGTTGGAAATTGGTCACAGGGGGAGGGCCATCACCATTATGACGCCGGCGGCCCTGTCTACCCCCACCTTTGGAAACGTTTTGAAACACAATACAATCGTCCCCCTCGAATCTTATTGGCTCTCTTGTTGAAACAGGCCCTGAAGATTTATGTTATACAACGTTTGACATGTTTGAACGAACCTAAATGGGAAAAAAATGTTTTATTTCGAAACGGCTGTCCCGCGGCCGGCAGAGCATTTGGATACAGCATTCAGACGCGCTAACAACAGCAAGCTAATGGCACATAAAGGATGGACTTTTTCGACCGAAAATACATCTGTTGTGGACCTGGGATTCCTGGAAGTGCTTTCTGATGAAGACAACTAAAGGTAAGCGATTATTGACAATATTATACAAGATTAGATGTGATATGCGATTGTTCCAAGATGGCGCCGAGCTCGGTTTACTAGCTCATTTTCTGAGTATCGCATCCCCTTTTATCGCTAAGTGTGATTACCCAGTGAAGTTATTTTTAAATCTGGTATGACAGGTGCTTTCAAGAGATATTCATCTATAAATCTTAGAATGACAATATTACATTTTAAAAATGTTTTCGAATAGTAATTCAGTAAATTGTAGCACTGTTTCCCTGGATGCATTTGACAGGAAAATAGTTAGTCAACGTCAGACGCCGATGTAAAATGCTGTTTTCATATATAAATATGAACTTTATTGAACAAAAGAATGCATGCATTGTGTAACATGATGTCCTAGGTGTGTCATCTGATGAAGTTTGTAAAAGGTTAGTGCTGCATTTAGCAGTTTTTGGGTTATTTGTGATGCATGTGGTTGGTCGGAAAATGGCTATGTTGCTGCTTTTACGATGGACTCCTCTAACATAATCTAATGATTTGCTTTTCCTGTAAAACCTTTTTGAAATCGGACGACGTGGGTCGATTCAGGAGAGGTGTATCTATAAAACGATATGAGACAATCCTATATTTGAAAAAATATATATATTAAATTTCGTTATGCTAATGTCGCTAGGAGTTTTCCCTGGATTTTGATCCGCATACGGGACGGGACGCTGGAGAGGTTTTAAAGGTCTTATCACATTGGCTACGGAGAGCTTGATCACCGTGTCGTCCGGAACAGTTGATGCTCACGTGTGCTTCAGTGTTGCTTGCCTCGATGCGAGCGTAGAAGTAATTTAGCTCATCTGGTAGGCTCGTGTCACTGGGAAGCTCATGGCTGTGCTTCCCTTTGTAGTCTGTAATAGTTTGCAAGCCCTGCCTCATCAAACGAGCGTCGGAGCTGGTGTAGTACGATTCAATCTTAGCCCTGTATTGATGCTTTGCCTGTTTAATGGTTCGTCAGAGTGCATAGCGGGATTTCTTACAAGCGTCCGTGTTAGAGTTCCGCTCCTTGAAAGTGGCAGCTCTACCCTTTAGCTCAGTGCGGATGTTGCCTGTAATCCATGGCTTCTGGTTTGGGTATGTACATACAGTCACTGTGGGGACAACGTCATTAATGCACTTATTGATGAAGCCAGTGACTGATGTGATGTACTCCTCAATGACATCGGAAGAATCCCGGAACATATTCCAGTCTGTGCGAGCAAAACAGCCCTGTACCGTCATCTGACCACTTCTTTATTGACTGAGTCACTGGTGCTTCCTGCTTCAGATTTTGCTTGGGAGCAGGAATCAGGAAGATCGAATTATGGTCAGATTTTCCAAATGGAGGGCGAGGGAGAGCTTTGTACGAGTCGCTGTGTGTGGAGTAAAGGTGATCTAGAGTTTTTTTCCCCTCTGGTTTCACATTTTAACATGTTGGTTGAAATTAGGTATAAGTTTCACTGCATTAAAGTCCCCAGCCACTAGGAGTGCCGCCTCTGGATAAGCGTTTTCCTGTTTGCTTATGGCCTTATACAACTCATTGAGTGCGGTTTTAGTGCCAGCATCAGTTTGTGGTGGTAAATAGACAGCTACGAAACATATAGATGAAAACTCTCATGGTAAATATCTACAGCTTATATTGAGATACTCTACTTCAGGCCAGCAAAACCTTGGGACTTCCTTACTATTAGATTTCGTGCACCAGCTGTTGTTTACAAATATACACAGACCGCCACCCCTTGTCTTACTGTTCTATCTTTCCGATGCAGCGTATGTTATTTATGTCGTCTTTCAGCCATGACTCCATGAAACATAAGATATTACAGTTTTTAATGTCCCGTTGGTACAGTGGTTCTTCCTTTAAAAGTTGTGGTGTACTGCAGCACAACTTGCGGGGTGCCGCAGAATTCTATGGCACATTATTTAAGTGTCAGCCATTGTTGCCTGAATAATGCAATTTACCACAATCTGCCACCATCCATCACAAATGGTTGTGGCATTAGCTCAAAACTTTTAAAGGAAGAACCACTGTAGGATATTCATAATCGTAGCTCCTGTATTTTGTTATCCAATGATTGTATGTTGGCTAATAGGACTGATGGTAGAGGCAGATTACCCACTCGGCATGGGATCCATACAAGGCACCCCGACCTACATCCCCGTCTCTTTCTCATGTGAATCACAGGGATTTGGGCCTTGTCGGGTGTCTGAAGTAAATCCTTTGCGCCCGACTTGTTAAAGAAAAATCTTTGTCCAGTACGAAGTGAGTAATCACTGTCCTGATACCTTTTCGGTCATAAGAGATGGTGGCAGAAACATTATGTACAAAATAAGTTACAAATAATGCAAAAGAACACACACAATAGCACAATTGGTTAGGAGACCATAAAACGGCAGCCATCTCCTCCGGCACAATTATAATGTTCTGTCTTGACTTTGGAGCGAGTAGTTGCCACCTGGTATGAAAAAAGTGTTTATTGAGAACACTCTAATGTCGTTACCAACTTTTCCAATTCTGATATCTTCTTTAATTGTGATTTTTTTCAGCCCAGATGCAAATGCAGTTGTATTGTTTTTAATAAAACCTTTAATAGCGTCACACAAAATCCAAGGATCATCGACAGAATTAATTCAATTCTGTTTTTCGAATTGTTCACAGAAAGTAGGATATTGTAGTAAAGAAACATTAAAGTGCCATCTTGTGGCTCTTTTATGATATTCTGAAGTGTAGCTGGCAGTAGTAGGCATGATGATCAGATAGGCTCATGTCAAATGTCTATTTTTTTATTAAAGAAAACAGAGGAGTAGATAGTATGAAAATGATTCGGGATAATGTTTTTTGCCTGTTTGAATAGAAACAGTACTCTTTTGCTTTAGAGTTAAGAGCTCGGAAGTAATCAGAGAGTATGTGTTGGAGACCATTGGTTGCCTGTGAATTGTAGTTGGTCTTAGTGGATTTGTCCCGCATGTCCAGCATGGCATTCATGTCTGTTCCAATAACCAGTTGGAATTCAGTTAATTCTAACAATAAGCTGTTCAGATAAAAAAAAAACACGTAAGCTCATATGAATGTGTCCTTTTGGAGCAGGAGTGTTTCTTGGAGCATTGCTATATCAATATGTTTTCTTGATGGAATATCAAGACAGCTGGAACGTTTGATAGGACTATCAAGGCCTTTCAAGTTCCATTTGAGAATAGCTAGTGTTGCCATTGTTTATCTACAATGTAATTGTTATCTTTAGTGTTGATAAGCCCATGGGTGTAAAATATAAGCAGGGCCAACACAACCATTGGTTGCTTCCCACCGAGAAGACCCTGTCTATAAACCATTCCCCCACCTCCCCTTCCCCGTCCCCCCTTCCCCAGCCCCCCTCCTCCCTAGGCCTCAGCTCTCCCTCCTTGGTTCCCCTCCCCTTGCACTATAATTACAGGGTTGTAGCATAACATACGGAATCTCTGAAGAAGCATATTTTTGGTCTTAAGACATACAGTACCAGTCAAAAGTTTGGACACACCTACTCATTCAAGGGTTTTTCTTTCTTTTTACTATTTTCTACAATGTAGAATAGTAGTAAAGATGTCAAAAGTATGAAATAACACATATGGAATCATGTAGTAACCAAAAAAGTGTTAAACAAATCTAAATATATTTTATATTTGAGATTCTTCAAAGGAGTCACCCTTTGCCTTGATGACAGCTTTGCACACAGTTGGCATTCTAATTTAATGTAATAATTTCTACACCAGTAATAATATTGGCAATAATCTTTTGAAATGCGAGAAATAAGACATTTTCTCTGTAGTAATGGTAAAAACGGTCACGAATCTGCACTCAATTTATTCTCTGTGGCACTCAGAGGCTGCATTGTAGCTTACCTAAAAGCCATCATCACAACAATTATTATCTGGGTGATTTTTTTCTCGGTTGCACAGCAAGATATTTATGAGCAATTTAGAACAGACGGAAATGTCTCGTGTCAACTTGAGCTAGCTAACTACACTACATGCAGTGATGCCAATTTAGCCATTTTGGTGCTAGATTAAGCAACTTTTCAGACTACCCTGGCAACTTCTTTTCAAACAGCACCTAGCAACAAATTTAGCTACTTTAAAACATTTATTTTGAACTTTTAGCAACTTTTGAAAAGTGACTCAAACGCTAAAATGCACGCATTTTCCCTCTAAATGACACAAAAACGATTTTCTCTGTCACACACTCAGTCACAACACCCGTGCCTAGCTTCAAAAGTGCATTGTGAGTGACGTCAGCAGTAGGCGCTCAGCTCGTGCACAGGCAGCAGCAGGCCAGCAGCAATTTCAGCAAATTGCAAATCGTTGTTGGCTGACTGCAGCATCAGTAGTATGCGTTCGATGAGATGAACCCAATGAATATAGTTGGTCACAAATGTTTGATCTTGAACAGAACTTACAACATCAATCAACATGTCTCAATCAAAATTGTACGGCCAGAAGTACAGAAAAGAGTGGGAGTCTGTACCTGAATTTAAAGGGTGATTTGCAGTACGCACAGTATGCCCATCAATCATCCCCAATTACTGGCTTCAGCCACCCTTTAAATTCAGGTACAGACTCCCACTCTTTTCTGTACTTCTGGCCGTACAATTTTGATTGAGACATGTTGATTGATGTTGTAAAATGTATGACATCAAAAAACATTGTGCTACAGCAAAGTATATAAATAAATTAAAACTGTACAACCCCGCAACGCAGTCTACATTGCCACAGTTGGTTAAGAAAGTGGATAACTGCAAAAGCACAGAAGCTACTATGGCCAATGCGGAGCATTGTTCGCTGCTAGCATGCGACCATTTAGGTACGGCTTGCAAAGCTGCCTTTTCAGATTCTGTGGCAGCACCAACTTCCAAATGCACAGCACCAAGTGGTTAGGGGAGTACTGGCTCCTTATTTTCTCAAAAGGGTAACATCAGATGTGGGGATGAGAAGTTCAGTCTCCTTTTGGATGAGTCCACTGATGTCAGTGTCTCGAAATACCTGGGTGTGGGGATTTGGTATTTCAGTGCTAAAAGAAGAACCGTTGTGTCCACATTTCTCGGTTAAGTTGAATTGGAGGGGGGCGATGACAGATCAATAGCAAAGGTGGTAGTTGAGTTTCTTGAGAAGTGTAACCTTAAAAAAGAGAATATCCAGGGTATTGGCACTGATAATGCGTCCGTGATGACTGGGGTGCACAACGGGGTGCACAGGATTTTAAAGGAAGAATGTGCATTGATCAATTTGTTACTCATCAACTGTGTGTTCCATTCTTTACAATTGGCTGTCAGTGCAGCATCCAAAGAAACCATCCCTAGGAGTGCTGAGTACTTAATCAGGGACTCTACAACTGGTTTTCGATTTCCACAAAACGGCGAGAGGCATACGAATTGTGGCCAAAAACCACTGCAGATCACCAAAGTGTGTGCCACATGTTGGCTATCGATTGAGCCTGTGGTAACTCGTGTATTGAGCCAGTGGGAAGAACTGAAACTCCACTTTGAGTTGACCAAGGCCAGTGAGCATTGCTACATCGCGGATGTGCGCCATGCCATGTACATGGACAAGACCAACTATGTCTACCTGACATTCTTTAAATCAATCCTGTCCAACGTACAAGTTGCAGTGAAGTCATTTGAGGGAGATCAAAAAGATCCTGTCAAGCTTTTGGACAATCTGGTACACCTCTTAACATCAATTTGCAGCAGGGTAGTCAACCCTATGGCAAAAACTGATGTCCTGAAAGATGCCATTGATGGACATCTCAGTCCATCACCATACCTTGGGTACCTTTTCGACAGCACGGTGTACCAACTCCGTCTTGCGCCAGCGGACGAAAAGGTCATTTGGAGACAGTGCATCAACTACATTGTTGCTTTAAGCAAGGAGCTGCAAGCAAGGCTCCCAGACAACCTTGAGGCCTTGCGAAACATGGCCTTGTTCAGTGTTAAGGAAACGCTAAAGCACAGTAAAGGCACCACTGAAATTATTAAGTAGCTGAGCTACTGGGGTACCAGCCCCAAACAATTGATAAAATTGTTTCCCAATGGAGAAACATCCATCTGTTTAAGTGGGACTCAACTGAAAATACAGTCGAGTTTTGGAGTGAAGTGAATAACTACACTGACTTTTCCGGGTCAAATCCATTTGAAGAACTGTGCAAAGCTACACTCGCTGCCCTCTCCTTGCCACACTCAAATGCGGAGGTTGAACGGCTGTTCAGCCAAATGAGTGTGGTCAAGTCAAAGTTAAGAAATAGAATGTCACTGCACACTCTCAACTCCATACTCCTGGTGCGGTATGGACTGAAGCTGGCTGTTACCAGCATAAACTACCAAGTGAAGTTCTGCAGCAGTTTGGCACCACAGCAACATACAGCTTTAAGGCCCCTCCATCCTCGCCTGCTGGTTCCAGCTCCGTGACAATGCAGTTGGACAGTGAAGATGAAGAGGATTTCCGTTGATTTATCATATTTACAGTACGTATGCAAGGAGTGGACTTTCTGGAACTGGCGGAGACACACAGCTGATGGTGGCAGTGTGCACTGAAGTGTGAGCGAGAACAGTGGCAATATCTGGAGTAAACCATTGAGCAGCTAGCCAGCCAAGCAGCACAATAACCTGGAGAGAGCTGGAGAGAGATGCCTAGCGCACACATCATTATTGGAGTTAAGTTGCTTGTTCAATAAGATAGCATGTATACCTTGTTATTAGCTTGTACCTATAATTGTTGATAAGTTAGGTAGCATGTTAACTAACTACCAATACACTGCTTAAAACTATAATTGTTCAGAATGTGTAGGTTTACTAGTTAAAAATGTGTAATTGCTCAAAAATTCAATGTGTTGTGTTTTAAAAAAAAATCTGATCATATAGAATGTATTGTGTTACTTTTACAAATAAAAATATGTGATACTAAACAAACAAATCTAAACTAACAAATGTCTAATCATATTTTTTGGCCGAGATGGCCAGTCAATTTGAGTAACGTTATTGTGTATTCTACGAAATGACGCAGTTTTACGTTAATACGTAAATACGTCATCATGCAATGACATCACAACATAATTTTGCAACAAATCGACTTGCCTCTAGAAACTTCCCCTGAAAATGAGTTGGCAACACTGACTACATGACCAAAAGTATTTGGACACCAGTTCGTGGAACATCCCATTCCAAAATCACGGGCATAAATATGGAGTTTGTGCCCCCTTTGCTGCTATAACATCCTCCACTCTTCTGGGAAGGATTTTCACGAGATGTTGGAACACTGCTGCGGGGACTTGCGTCCATTCAGCCACAAGAGCATTACTGAGGTCGGGCAGCGTTCCGATTCATCCCAAAGGCGTTCGATGGGGTTGAGGTCAAGGTTCTGTGCAGGCCAGTCAATTTCTTCCATAATGATTTTTACAAACCATTTCTTTATGGACCTCGCTTTGTGCACGGGGGCATTGTCATGCCGAAACAGGAAAGGGCCTTCCCCAAACAGTTGCCACAAAGTGGAAGCACAAAATTGTCTAGAATGTCATTGTATGCTGTAGCGTTAAGATTTCCCTTCACTGGAACTAAGGGGCCTAGCCCAAACCATAAAAAACAGCCCCAGACCATTATGCCTCCTCCACCAAACTTTACAGTTGGCACTATGCATTGGGGCAGGTAGTGTTCTCCTGGCATCTGCCAAACCCAGATTGAAGCATGATTCATCACTCCAGAGAATGCATTTCCAATGGTCCAGAGTCCAATGGCAGAGAGCTTTACACCACTCCAGCCTATGCTTGGCATTGCAAATGGTGATCTTAGGCTTGTGTGCGGCTGCTCGGCCATGGAAACACATTTCATGAAGCTCCCAACAAACAGTTATTGTGCTAACGTTGCATCCAGAGGCAGTTTCGAACTCGGTAGTGAGTGTTGCAACCGAAGACAGACAACTGTTTCAAGCTACGCGCTTCAGCACTCGGCGTTCCCGTTCTGTGAGCTTGTGTGGCCTAGCAGGTCACGGCTGAGCCGTTGTTGCTCCTTGACGTTTCCACTTCACAATAACAGCACTTACAGTTGACCGGGTCAGTTCTAGCAGGGCAAAAATCTGACGAACTGACTTGTTGGAAAGGTGGCATCCTATGACGGTTCCACATTGAAAGTCACTGAGCTCTTCAGTAAGGCCAATCTACTGCCAATGTTTGTCTATGGAGATTGCATGACTGTGTGCTTGATTGTATACACCTGTCAGCAGCAGGTGTGGCTGAAATAGCCAAATCCACTAATTTGAAGGGGTGTCCACATACTTTTGTATATATAGTGTAGCTAGCTAGCTAAGTTAGCTAAGAAAACATGTAGTAATTCAACGTTGGCTAGCAATAAAGACACTTATGAACAAGTCAAGGTACCTACCCAGCAGCTTTGAATCTACAGTAGGCTTAAGCTATTACTGTAAAGAAATACAGTATGTTAGAGTAATTTTTACAGGAGGCATCCAATTACAGTTTATAACAGTATTTTCCATCATTTTACCCATATGCAGTGCTATCTACAGCATTAATTCTGTAAAACACATGTACAGTATTTTACTGTGCATTCTACAATGTTTTCCTGTTGAGATTACAGAAAAGTCTTACTGTGCAGGAATCAACAGGAAGAAGAACAAGCTAAAAAGCAATTGTGTAGTATTATACAATGGGTGGGTCTAATCCTGAATGCTGATTGATTAAAACCACATTCCAGCCGGTGTCTATTCCACAATTAGCCACTGGCTAAATCTATGGTGTTAAAATGCCTATTTACTCTGTTCCATCTGACTGCTCAATACACTGTCTCATCAGCCCAGCCAGGCAATTTATAAACTTGATCTCTGATATAAAAGGCATCTAGACATTGTGTCACATTTCTTTTAGACTAACATTTCGTTTTCAACAGCGGAGATTTGTATAAACCTTGCTGTCTGTCTCTCCGAACTTTGCAACATTGTTTCAATATTCCAATTCGATCTCCAGCTGTCCCATAGTAATGAACGTGTTCGGAGTCGGGATGAGACAGACAGGCAGGCAGTGTTTCTAAATCATGAATCAGCTGGCATCATTTTCTTGGATATACAGTATATAAAGAATTGTCAATTGAAAAAAGTTCAAATGAAACCAAGTGCAGCTAGTTTGCAGTCTTTCAAGCTTTAGTTTGATGTGATTGTATTAGCTGTGTTGTTGGCTAACAATAGTGTCCTGACGAATGAGCACATTTTCTATGTCAGGCAAAATCGCGGCACATCAGCTCATTGTTATGGATGTATCCAAATAAATGTCACTAGAAAACAGCTTAGACAAATGCAGCTACTTTGCCGTTATTTTGTCCGCGCTTTTTGACAAGACTGCAAGTTAGCCGTAGATGGCTAGCTAGCAAGCAAGGGATAAGAACGTTGTCAGCCAGAACGGCAATGGAAAATTTAGAATGAATGACTGGGTCGCATCCATAGATACAGAATAAAGGCTGAACTTCTGGGTCGTGTCTCTAGTAACCGAACCGATAGAACGAACGACCGACCAGCCGGCTTGGGTAGCAACCTTAGATTTGTGTTGGGACTATATCTCATGGAAGGATTAGATAGTATGAATAAATTAATAAAAATAATGTTTTTAATGAAAATATGTCAATCATTATTTAAATATGTTGGTAAACCCTTCTATAAAAGTTACAATTCCCTCGAAACTGGTGTTTGCTCGACTTCGTCTTGGGCCTAACAATACCCGTGCCAATATATCTTCCAAACATCGGCTTCTCTGACATTATCACTTCCAGTAAGTAGCCCACATTGGTATGGTCATCTCTCCTCGCCAATAGTAAAAAATAAATACAAAATTAAACCAAAAATTGTCGGGGATAGCTATCGACTTATTGTCATATTTAGCCCAAATGGATTTAATATGCTGTAGCCACACACGAAAGCAGTCCCAGTACCTATGACACTCCCAGTGTTCAGTAATTGACATGGTGTCATCACTATGTAAATGTCCTGGACCATAGGAAATATAATTATAACAAGTCCAATACTCAGCAATAATAGTAATATTGCTCCTTGTACCCAAACATTAGGTGGTGTCCTCATCATTGTCTTATGCTGAGGGCAACATCATAGCCATACGCTAGGCTGCGTGATTGTGCATGGTTTGCATAGCTGAATAATGAGCTAGTTATGTGGTTCCATCTGTCGGCTTGTCCCCTTGTGTGTTGGGTTTGATGTGCTTCCTTGGCATTGGAAAATGTGTGTGTTGTGTTCTGGAGTGTCAAGATTCGTTTTACCGGTGGATGAAGCAGCATCTCAGGTTTAGCTTGTGTAGCTGGGATCTCACCTCATTGTAGGACTCTCTGTTGTATCAGTTTGGCACTGAGATCTGGGTAGATGCTGATCCCCTTCCCTGCATCTGAGGCATTGGACGCAGCTTCTCCTGCCCGAACTGTTCATAGAAAAGATTACTCATGAAGGAAGTTGGTTTGCCCGCTTCCTCACCAGTTTCAAATCCTGTAATTCGCACATTGAATTTATGGGAATGATGTTTGAGTGTTTCCGTTTGATCATCCCTTCCAACTTAGCTTGCGCTGTTTCCAGGTCATGGAGTCGCACCTCTGTCACGTTGGCTGTCTTCTCCAGTCTTTACACTTTAGTTGAATAGGTATCCACTTTAGCAGTGAGCACCGCCAATGATTCATTCACTGGTTTTAATTGTAAGTCAAGAGCAGAGGTAGTCTCCTCACAAACAATCTATTGTACAATCTCTTATATATTTACATTTACATTTTAGTCATTTAGCAGCCAGCTCTTTCTGTTGTCTGGTGTTGAAAGACGCCATGTTCCCACAGTTGATTTGTTGACGTACAAATTCTAGCTGCTGGAGCCAAATAGACCTGGTAGTTATTTCTTGTCACACAATGAATTTCCCACACCTTAATATAAGGTATGGTATTAACAAGTTTTAGGAAATAAGTCTGTTAATTCATAGTCATTTGCAAAAGAAAGCCACAAAAAAGGCCATGCATTTCAATGCATGCCAGTAGAACCAGAGCCTATCATCTTCTAAGACAAGTTTTGGCTGCTGATCATTTTAGAAAAACGTTGTGTGCTTGCATTATGTCAAACACTACTTGTAAATGGGAAGCAACAAATAATGGGTGTGACACAATTGCAACCCAGGGAGTCCTAAACAACAACTTATTCATAACAAGCTAGGATGACTCACCTGATTAGCTACAGTTTACTCAGGCCATTAGAAACTGTAGTTAACATTTGTGTGAACATATGCCTGGTATATAAACACATCTGTTCTGTTGTTATTTGATGTACAGAATGCTGATTGTGTTTTCCTCCAGCTGTTAACAGGATAAAAAATGACCAACAGATATATCAGAGCGTTATGAATCTTCTCCTCCACTCTCCTCTTTTCTCTCTTCTGTCTTCCCTTCCTATCTCCTACACCAGGGTTTTCCTAAATCGGTCCTTTTGTTTTTTTCCCCTAGCACTACACTGCTGATTTCAAATAATCAACTAATCATCAAGCTTTGATAATTTGAATCAGCTGTGTAGTGTTAGGGCAAAACGTGCACCGCTTGGGGTCCCGAGTACCGAGTTTGGGATACGCTGTCCTACACACAAAAACATACTGGTTCTAAATAGTACCAGATAGAGGTTCTTGGGGTTGTAACCATAGCAGGACCCTTTTTTTGAAGGTTCTATAAAGAACCACACTCATAAGATTCTAAATTGAACCTGTGTGGTGCTATTAAGAACCATTTAAAAAGGGTTCTATATAGCACCAAAAAAGGGTTCCACTATGGTTACAACCCAAAGAACCCCTCTCTGGTACTATTTATGTAACGGTCATCGTATATAGTGAAATACAAAACATAGAACATTACCCAAAAACCCAGAACACATAAAACAAACACCCCACTTACATAAATACATATCACAACAAACCCCAAACCACATAAAACAAACACCCCCTGCCACGTCCTGACCAAACTACAATAACAAATAACCCCTTTACCGGTCAGGACGTGACAGTACCCCCCCCCCCCCCCAAAGGTGCAGACCTCGGATGCACCTCACACAAAAATAACCCCCCCAAAAAATAATCCCAAACTAAAGGGAGGGAAGGGAGGGTGGCCACCGTCACCGACGGTTCTTGTGCTACACCCCCCCTCCCCAACCCACCTACTATGGAGGTGGCTCAGGTTCCGGCCTTACTCCCCCACCTATCCTGTCCACCCCCGCTAAATAATTATTAAATATTACCCCTCCCGAAGTCTCTGGGCTATGGCGCATCGCTGAAGACCTCGGGCTGATGTGTGTTGCTGGAGACCTCGGGCTGAAGGGTGACTCTGGCTACGCCAATTCCGGACTGTAGGACGACTCTGGCTGCGCCGATTCCGGACTGTAGGGCGACTCTTGCTGCGCCGATTCCGGACTGTAGGGCGACTCTCGCTGCGCCAATTCCGGACTGTGGGCCGTCTCTCTCGGCTCCGGACTGTGGGCCGTCTCTCTCGGCTCCGGACTGTGGGCCGTCTCTCTCGGCTCCGGACTGTGGGCCGTCTCTGCTGGCTCCGGACTGTGGGCCGTCTCTGCTGGCTCCGGACTGTGGGCCGTCTCTGCTGGCTCCGGACTGTGGGCCATCTCTCTACGGGACACTGTCACCGGATGCTCTGGACGAGGCACTGTTGCCGGAAGCTCTGGACGAGGCACTGTTGCCGGAAGCTCTGGACGAGGCACTGTTGCCGGAAGCTCTGGACGAGGCACTGTTGCCGGAAGCTCTGGACGAGGCACTGTTGCCGGAAGCTCTGGACGAGGCACTGTCGTCGGAAGCTCTGGACGGGGACTGCGCACTGAAGGCCTGATACCTGGCTTAGGATGCGCCAGACTAGGGACACGCACCATAGGGCTAGTGCGAGGATCAAGAGCAGGACGAGCTGGACTGGGCTGATGCACTGGAGGCCTGGTGCGTGGGGCTGGTAGTGGAGGTACCAGACTGGAGACACGCACCCCAAGGCTAGTGCGAGGAGCGGGAACAGGGTACACCGGGCCATGGGTAAACACTGGAGGTCTGGAGCGCACCTCCTGCACAACCTGTCCTGGTTGGATGGTAATAGTGGCCCTGCACGAGAGGAGTGCTGGCACAGGGCGAACTGGGCTGTGCAGAGGCGTGATGGTTGCCGTGCGTAGAGCAGGCATAGGGTAGCTTGGGCCTAGGAGGCGCACTGGTGGCCAGATGCGTTGCGCAGGCATCCTCCTTCCAGGCTGGATGCCCACTCTAGCACGACACTTGCGAGGAGCTGGGATCGCACGCACCGGACTGTGCGTGCTCATGGGCGAGATCGTGCGCACTTCTGCATACTCCGGCGCTCTCCACTCCATATGCTCCCCATAATAAACACGGGGAGTTGGCTTAGGGCTCACCCTTGGCCCAGCCAATCTACCCGTGTGCCCCCCCAAAAAAATTATTGGGGGTGCCTCTCGTGCTTCTTTCATTGGGCCCGCTCTTCGCTCCACTTTCGCCGTTCCTCCCTCGCTGTCTCCACCTGTTTCCATGGCAGGGTCTTGTCCCCTGCCATTACCTCCTCCCATGTCCAAGATGTCCTCCACTCCCTTCTCTCCCTAGCCCAGGATCCTTGCTCTTCCTGGGCCCGCTGCTTGGTCCATTGGTGGTGGGAAGTTCTGTAACGGTCGTCGTATACAGTGGACCAAGGCGCAGCGGGTTGAGTGCTCATATTAACTTTTATTAGAACACTTAACCTGTTATGACTAGGGGGCAGTATTTTCACGGCCGGATAAAAAACGTACCCTATTTAATCTGATTATTACTCCTGCCCAGAAACTAGAATATGCATATAATTATTAGCTTTGGATAGAAAACACTCCAAAGTTTCTAAAACTGTTTGAATGGTGTCTGTGAGTATAACAGAACTCATTTGGCAGGTCAAAACCTGAGAAGATTCCTTACAGGAAGTGCCCTGTCTGACCATTTCTTGCCCTTCTTGATTATCTCTATCCAATACAGGGGATCTCTGCTGTTACGTGACACTTCCTACGGCTCCCATGGGCTCTCAGAAGGCAGCAAAAAGCTGAATCGTGGCTTTGCAGGCTCTGGCTGAAAAAAAGTAGCGCGTTTGGATAGGGGCCGGTCACAGTACTATGAAACTCAGGCTCGTGCACAAGGGGATCCCATGCTTTTATTTTCTCTCTCTTTGTACGTATACACGCTTTCCCGGTCGGAATATTATCGCTTTTTTACGAGAAAAATTGCATAAAAATTGATTTTAAACAGCGGTTGACATGCTTCGAAGTACGGTAATGGAATATTTAGAATGATTTTTGTCACGAAATGCGTCGTGCTCGTGACCCTTATTTACACTTCGGATAGTGTCTTGAACGCACGAACAAAACCCCGCTATTTGGATATAACAATGGATTATTTTGAACCAAACCAACATTTGTTATTGAAGTAGCAGTCCTGGGAGTGCATTCTGACGAAGAACAGCAAAGGTAATAACATTTTTCTTATAGTAAATCTGACTTTGGTGAGTGCTAAACTTGCTGGGTGTCTAAATAGCTAGCCCTGTGATTCCGGGCTATCTACTTAGAATATTGCAAAATGTGCTTTCACCGAAAAGCTATTTTAAAATCGGACATATCGAGTGCATAGAGGAGTTCTGTATCTATAATTCTTAAAATAATTGTTATTTTTTTTGTGAAGGTTTATCGTGAGTAATTTAGTAAATTCACCGGCAGTGTTCGGTGGGAATGCTAGTCACATGCTAGTCACATGCTAATGTAAAAAGCTGGTTTTTGATATAAATATGAACTTGATTGAACAAAACATGCATGTATTGTATAACATAATGTCCTAGGGTTGTCATCTGATGAAGATCATCAAAGGTTAGTGCTGCATTTAGCTGTGGTTTGGGTTTATGTGACATTATATGCTAGCTTGAAAAATGGGTGTCTGATTATTTCTGGCTGGGTACTCTGCTGACATAATCTAATGTTTTGCTTTCGTTGTAAAGCCTTTTTGAAATCGGACAGTGTGGTTAGATTAACGAGAGTCTTGTCTTTAAAATGGTGTAAAATAGTCATATGTTTGAAAAATTGAAGTTTTTGCATTTTTGAGGTATTTGAATATCGCGCCACGGGATTACACTGGCTGTTGAGTAGGTGGGACGGAGAGTTAAGTTTGTAGTAGGGTGTTGCGTTCCCTCTTTCTAGAGGCGTGCGTAACAATATCTCACTGGCATATTGCATGATTTATGCAGCAGCATACAATACATTTTTGGACTCACCTTGGTGTTTTGTGCTCACTTGAACAGGAAGGTGGCGCAGCGGTCCTTCTTGTGGGCATATTTTGTCATCAAACTTTGTCATCAAAATCTGGCATTCTCTGTATGTACGGTTCTTTCAAGACAAGTGGGAACTTGTAAAAAAAAACAAGGTTGAATCACAACGTCAGCGATATTCAGGTCGGAGCTCTAGAAAGAGTCCTGAGTTCCCAACTTGGAATTCCGAGTTGGATGACCGTTCAAAACATATTTTCCTAGTCGGATCTCGTTCCCATATGTCTTGAGTTCACTGATGTCTGAGATTTCCCAGTTCAGAGTTTCCAGTTGTTTTGAACATGAAAGAAGTCATGCTGGATTGACAGCATGGCCAATGTATTTAACCTTATCTGTCCCATGGTGATGCATGTGAATGTTTATCCTTTTAAGCTTAGAAAAGAGACCCTTAAACCCCGACTTGGACCACACACCCTCTCCACCGAAGAGCAGGCTAGTGATTTCTTTGCAACACTAACAGCTAACCACTGATTCCTTCCAAACCACTAATTGTTGAATTTGCAATTTCCAACTTGTTGTGTAATGTTTATGTCCAATGGCCGATGAGCACCGATAAATGTAATCTATAATTTCTCTTCATATGACAAGGATTGAAAAGGATTTGCCAGTAGACTGTCGACTTGATTCATGATGATGACTGCTTGTCTAGCTTGCTAGCTAAGATTTCTAAGGAATAATGTTGACATCATCAGCCAAATCAAAGTTACGGTAGACACAGCGCGATTTGGCGTTATTTTCTCTGTGGTTAATGACTTTGAGCCTTCTTGGATGGGCACTTCTAATGTAAATCTATGGCAGCACACAAGGGGCTTGAACTTTCGAACTTTCCCTGTAGATTTTGCGGTGACGTAGTTATCCCATGAGTGACAGAACACTGAACCAATCACGGCACAACTAGAGAACATTACCAGCCCCATGCTCTGTATTTTCCGCTGGCTGCCCAACACCACAGAAAGCACTGAGCTAGACTGAAACACCTGCATTTTGAAGCTGCCTTACTCAAGAAGGCCAAAAAAGATGTTTGTATGTGGCTTTATGTATTCCTTTCCCCAAAAAATATATTTTTTTTTTCCCTTTTTGCTTTTTTTCACTCCATATACAACATTTTACAAACGAATAACAACTTACAGACATACAACAAAAAATGACTACATCTAATCTGCTCACGCCCGCATGCTAACTCCCCCATCCCTAGTGCCTCCGTTATTGTTTGCCAGTTGGCCTTAAATTGTACCAATTTGTTTTTCTCGGTCGCCCATGCTTTTCAAAATTTAAATAATACATCATTAGATTTTTCCATTGGGCATACATGGTGGATTGATTGATAGTATATGATTTTTCACTACACCCCCATGTCTTGAAATATGCAGACAGATGTATTAAAAGTAAGTTTACATAATTCTAACAGCCAAATGTATAGCTCTGCCCGCAACTTCTGGACTTTATAGCAGTCCCAGAAAGCATGGATTATAGAGTCATTATTAGTTTTACACTTAAGACATGACTCTGCCGTTGTGATGTAAAATTTGTACATTTTGTCTCATTTTATAAATTCTCTACATTAGTTTATACTTGATTAAACATAAAACATGTTTTACTGTAATATCGTTAGTTATGCTGCAACTTTCCCTCCATCTTGTGCCAACATCAGTTCTTTTTAAGTCCAATAGTTAATATTTTTGTTCTAAGAGATTGTCAGTTGGATAGGCTCTCTGCAAGGTGTTGTATATCTTCCCTATCATATGGACATTATTTTCTGACTAAAAATAAGATTCCCTCAAGGTTGCTCTGATGTCCAAAAGATTTTCAATCGAAATTTTGTGATATGTAATTCGGAAAGTATTCAGACCCCTTGACTTTCTCCACATTTTGTTACGTTACAGCCTTATTCTAAAATTGATTAAATTGTTGTTTTTCTCATCAATCTACACACAATACCTCATAATGACAAAGCAAAAACTGCTTTTTAGAAATGTTTGCAAATGTATAAAAATAAATAAAACTGAAATATCACATTTACATAACTATTCAGACCCTTTACTCAGTACTTTGTTGAAACACATTTGCCAGCATTTACAGCCTCGAGTCTCCTTGGGTAGGACGCTACAAGCTTGGCACACCTGTATTTGGGGAGTTTCTCTCATTGTTCTCTGTCAGGTTGGATGGGGAGTGTCACTGCATAGCTATTTGGCGGTGTGCTTAGGGTCGTTGTCCAGTTGTAAGGTTGAATCATCACGCCAGTCTGAAAGCTCTGGAGCAGGTTTATCAAGGACCTCTTTGTACTTTTGCTCCATTCATCTTTCCCTCGATCTTGACTAGTCTCTCAGTCCCTGACTCTGAAAAACATCCCCACAGCATGATGCTGCCACCACCAATACCTTAGGGATGGTGCCAGGTTTCCTCCAGACGTGACGCTTGGCATTCAGGCCAAAGAGTTCAATCTTGGTTTCATCAGACCAGAGAATCTTGTTTCTCATTGTCTGAAAGTCCTTTAGGTGCCTTTTGGCAAACTCCAAGCTGGCTGTCATGTGCCTTTTACTGAGGAGTGGCTTCTGTCTGGTCACTACCATAAAGGCCTGATTGGTGGAGTGCTGCAAAAGATGGTTGTCCTTCTGGACGGTTCTCCCATCTCCACAGAAGAACTCTGGAGCTCTTTCAGAGCGACCATCGGGATCTTGGTCACCTCCCTGACCAAGGACCATCTCCCCCGATTGGTCAGTTTGGCCAGGCGGCCAGCTCTATGAAGAGTCGTGGTGGTTCCAAACTTCTTCCATTTAAGAATGATGGAGGCCACTGTGTTCTTGGGGGACATTCAATGCTGCAGAAATGTTTTGGTACCCTTCCACAGATCAATACTTTTTGCTCTGACATGCACTGTCAACCGTGGGTCCTTATGTAGACAGGTGTGTGCCTTTCCAAGTCATGTCCAATCAATTTAATTTACCACAGGTGGACTCCAATCAAGTTGTAGAAACATCTCAAGGATGATCAATGGGAACAGGATGCACCTGAGCTCAAGGTATTTTTGTTTTTTATTTTTAATACATTTGCAACAATTAAAAAAATATATGTTTTTGCTTTGTCATTATGGGGTATCGTATGTAGATTGATGAGGAAAACATATTATTCAATCAATTTTAGAATAAGGCTGTAACAAAATGTGGAAAAAGTCAAGGGCTCTGAACATTTTCTGAATGCACTGTATTTGAACCTATGTACATTGTTCAATCCAAAATTACTTTTTAATTCTATGATGGAAATAAATGTATTTCCTGTTACCAAGTCATTTATGGTTTCTATGCCTTTAGTTTTCCATGTGGAACAATTTCTCGGTGAATTCAGAAAAGCTATCCAACGATTGTTCCATAAGGTTGTGTTTTTAGGAAGTGATATTGGTTCTTGTAGAATAAGTTTCATTATCTTCCATACTGTTATACTATGAAGTTGTTAATGTTCTTAGCGTTATCCTTTGAAAATAGACACATGAAAAGATTCTGGGGATGAGCATGCAAGATTTAAGCATTGTTCCTCGTTAGTGTATTTAACTATATGTCACAAGTAAAAGCCCTGATTGGTGAGTTGATACAATTCCAAGTCTGGAAGGTTAAAACCACCCTCTGACTTAGGAAGATGTAAAACTTTCCTTTTCATTCAATTAATTTTATTTGCCAATATAAAGTCTTACGACCGAGTAGAATGTCCGAATGTCTTCGGTGGGGTAATTGGTATTACCCGAAAATAAACACAAAAACTTTAGCAGCCATGCCATTGTAAAGAGGTTAATTCTACCTGTAAGATTTATGGGAAGATTATTCCATTTAATTAGATCTGTTTTCATATTGTTGAGTAATGGAATAGAGTTATCTTTATATATTTGTTGTTTGTTGTCACGCATTCCTTTCCCTTCCTCTCCTCTTCACCTCCTTCTCTTCTCAATTCCTCTCCTCTCCTCCCTCTATTTGTTTAGTGAGCCAGTATATTTCTGAAAATACTAGAGTATAATACAGACCCCCCCCCCCCCCCCCCCACACACACACACACACCCAAAGCAGGGATGCTTATATAAGCACAGCATTTACATTTTTCTTTATGGGCAAAACAGGAAGCCACAGTGACAATTGTATTATATCTGATAACAGTCACCTAGAAGCTCCCTCTCTAGCTCGCTCTCTCTCTGTCTGTGCCCTTGAGCTCTGTGTGCCACCAGTCATGCTGAGGGGGAGAGTGTGTATGCCCTTGAGTGTGTGTGTGTGCGTGTGTGCGTTTGTGCATTGTCATATGTGTGTTCATGTGTTTGTGGGTTTGTGTTGGCAGCAAACGTCCAGAGAGGAAGGGAGAACAAAGAGAGAAACTCCTTAATGAGGCCTACTGCCGCAACCACTAAACTAGGCCAGCTACCCGTGCCCAGAGAGAGAGAGAGTTTGTGAGTGTGTGTGTGTGTGTGTGTGTGTGTGCGTGCGTGCGTGCGTGTGTGTGTGTGTGTGTGTAGCCACCGTGAACACACACACAATACACACAAACACAAAGGGAGCATTGAGTTCGGAGCCAGCAGATACACTCAAGGCAACCCCCTCCCTCCTCCTGCGTAGTCCAGGTAACTCACCGGTTTCTGTCAGGCCCTGGTGTATACTCCAGTAGTTCTGCAGACACTGTAGTTCTTTCTTCATGCCTCTCTTACAGCGACAGTTGTAGAGGGACGAATCCTGTAGGACCTCTATGGCACCCTGGCACTCCCTGCTAGCCAGCATGGTCTGGCGATCTTGCGCCCCGCCTGACAGGCACTGACGCATAATCCTGTAGCTGGAGCTGCACTGGCTGTCCCCGTTACACAGCTCTAATGCCCGCACGCACTCCAGGGACTCCCTCCATCCATGTCCACACACACACACCACACAAACACACCCTGCAGCAGAGAGAGAATAGGAATAATGATTAGTCATAATGTTAATAATAGTTAACCCTGACACTAACACCCCCCACCCACACAGCATCTGGGGGGAAAGATCATAATTATAGTCAAGACTCACTAGCCAACTTGGCTAACAAAAACAAGTAAAATTGACAAACAAACCTCACTGTTCAAATCTTTGAAGCGACCGCATATAGAAGAGGAGGATAGGCGGTCTCCTCCCGAGCATCTTATTGCACCACCAACGATTGACCCTGAACCCGAAGCGACCAACGACTGACCCCGAAGCCGAAGCCACCAACGACTAACCCCCGAAGCCACCAACGACTGACCCCGAAGCCGAAGCCACCAACGACTAACCCCCGAAGCCACCAACGACTGACCCCAAAGCCGAAGCCACCAACGACTAACCCCCGAAGCCACCAACGACTGACCCCGAAGCCGAAGCCACCAACGACTAACCCCCGAAGCCACCAACGACTGACCCCAAAGCCGAAGCCACCAACGACTAACCCCCGAAGCCACCAACAACTGACCCCAAAGCTGAAGCCACCAACAACTGACTGCAAAGCCGAACCAACCAACGACTGACCCCGAAGCTGAAGGAACTGAAACCACTTCACCTTGTGGTTTCAGTTCCTTCGGCCACAGCCCTTGCCCCGTCTTCATCAGAACCTGCAGACTTGTCGGCAATACACGAGCCTGCTTCCCAGCACAAACTACAAGTGTTCCCTGCAACACTAACGATTATGGGCAAGGATAGAAACATTTCAATGGATGAAATATAGAATATATCAAGAGATGCTTTGTATAGCCAGAAATTCAGCCTTTTTCCTGATGTGGATAGGGAGGATTGGTTCATTAAGATTGGTTTTAAAGATTTGAAGCATATCAGACAGTTTTGTGTTACCCTCTACAGGATCGGTGGGTCCCCCACGATATGCTTGAGCTAACGTAGGCTAATGTGATTAGCATGAGGTTGTAAGTAACAAGAACATTTCCCAGGACATAGATATATCTGATATTGGCAGAAAGCTTAAATTCTTGTTAATCTAACTGCACTGTCCAATTTACAGTAGCTATTACAGTGAAAGAATACCATGCTATTGTTTGAGGAGAGTGCACAGTTATAAACTTGAAAATGTATTAATAAACCAATTAGGCACATTTGGGCAGTCTTGGCACAAAATGTTGAAAAGAAAGGCAATGGTTCATTGGATCAGTCCAAAACGTTGCACATACACTGCTGCCCCCTAGTGGCCAGAATCTAAACTGCACCTGGGCTGGAATAATACATTATGGCCTTTCTCTTGCATTTCGAAGATGATGGTACAATTTTTTTCTTCGTATTATCTTGTACCAGATTTAATGTGTTATATTATCCTACATTAACTTCAAAGTGGTTCCTTTCAAATGGTTTCAAGAATATGCATATCCTTGCATTAGGACCTGAGCTACAGGCAGATAGATTTGGGTATGACATTTTAGGTGGAAATTGAAAAAAAGGGACAGATCCTTAAGAGGTGAAGCTAGCAAAGCATACATTGCTGCAGTAGCCAGAGCCACAGCCTTTAAAGAATTGCTCCAGTCAAGATGTGGAAATATTCTTAAGCAGGTCAACAGAGGCACATGCAGCATCCTTCATTGAAAGGAGTCGAGCACTCATCAATGTTGTAATAGATATTGTGCTTTTATGTGCCAAGCAGTACATACTATTGCGTGGGCACCACGAAAACCAGGAGGCTCTTAATTCATTTGCAGCTATGATCCCGAGATTAAAAAAACAACTGGAGCAACAACCCAAGAATGGAACTCTGATGATCCCTGATCGGGCAGCATCACTTCTACATTGCAAGACACTCATCGTGGTGCTAGATACCTGTCCCAAATACATTTTCCCCAACATGAACATGGCTTCTTCGAGACATAATCACTCTGCCTATCACCAGATGCACTGTAGAATGTCTATTCTACACTGTCAATCGGATCAAAACGTGCAACAGGGCATCCATGCCCACAGGGCGCTTGAACAATTTGTCACTGCTCTCTTTTGAAGGAGAACTGACTGAGTCTTTGGCTTATGATGATATCATTTCAAAGTTTAACACCAGCCCTGTCATCTTATGCTGTGACTGTGAGTCTGACAATGATGGCAGTTCTATGTTATTTTTTTCCTGTTTCTTTCAGTGACCTGTATGTTGCACTGGTTTACTGTGCTGTACATTGTAGCCTATTATCATTACCTTTGTTTGGTGTAAGAGAGTGTATGCCTAATCTAATGCAACAAAAAGCTGATCTGATTGGCTGTTATTCTTCTATTCTGTTAATTTGAAATACATATTTGTTTTGCACCATAAGGTTTCTTAAGACCTGCCTAAACGAAATCATACATTTCTTTGTGATGGTGTATTCAATTGATTTATTACGGATTTATTGCGCATTGAGGAATGATGTCACTGTGCTTCTGTGGCTACATGCACCATGCCACTGCCAATTGAATTTGTTCAGTTAGCAAACAAGACAGCTCATAGTCCATTGCCTTAATCACAGTCAACACTCCTATATGTTATACCTGTGGAACCCTGATTATAAAATCAACATGTATGTGCATTATGAACCTGAGACTCTCTTCTGTTAGATGGTCTATCTAATTCAAGAGGTCTGGACTGCATGGAACGTTATGTGAAGAATTCGCATTTTGGTATATAAAAAAAAAGCATGGCTCTGTTCGCTGCCTCAAATACACACGCTGTACATCAGTATCTTCACTCATAATTTGACAATGAATGTAGGCTATTAATAATATTGTCACGAATCAGACTATTAGTTCCCCCACCACCCCAATTAGTTCAGCCGATATCCTGGATGGGATCCAGTTAAACTGAGAGGCCTGCCGAGCCAATTGTGAACTGTGCAAACAATATTTCTGCAGGCCCACCCACCAACGGATTTCTGGCTACACTACTGGTGTGTGTATGTGTGGTAGCAGTGTAGAGCTGGCTACATGCTGTTTACAAGGGAGTTCTCTGAACGTGTCAAATACTGTCTGGGGAAATAACCTCTCCTCCACCTCTTCCATCCTTCTCACCTCTCTCCTCACATCCTCTCCATTTCTCTCTCTCTCTCTCTCTCTCTCTCACCCCTCCCCCTTCTCTCTTCTCTCCTGTTTTAGATCACCTCAAAACATGACAAAAATGTCAATAATGTAAATACAGAAAAACTGCGTAAACTTCTGGATTTGTGAGTAATGGGTTCTAGATGAATCTATAAAAAACTCATAGCGATTACAAGGTGTGCCTGACTGGACAAACATGCAGGTAGCACGTGGAAGGCAAAAATGTGCCACACCACAGGCTAGTGCCACTACCGTGACCAGATTTCAGCACCAAGGACAGTTCTGCCTCGCGATCCCATGCAGTCGTCAGACACAGCGGCAACCAGATTCACATGCACACACACTTTAGCAAGCAGCTGAGACGGAGGGAACGTGCCCCATGCGCTGTCCCTTTGACCGTCAGCTCCTACCAGACGGGAGAGCTTGAACGTCTCTTCATATTTTACCATCTAAAGAACTATGTTTGATATATATTACCCTGAATCACCTTTAGATGCTTACTATATCAGGTCACATAATTATCAAATAATAGGCTATACATTCTACTTTTACCAACATCCCTTTAGAACACAAACCTTCCCTAGCAGCAGCAAGGCACCAGGTGCACACAAAAAAAGTATGGTTCTAAATAGTACCAGATAGGGGTTCTTTGTCTTGTAACCATGGTGGAACCCTTTCTATAAAGAACCATGGTCATACGGTTCTAAATTATTTAGTCAATCGTTTTCAATTGACACAAGGCAATACATGAGTCTTTCACAAGATACTGTCACTGGACATAGTCATATATAAACATTAATACTACTCTTATTCATGTGGTTTTCCGTCTCAAAAAAATTGAAAATGGAAAATAAACCAAATTTCACCACCATCTAATGCCATATATAATTACCACTATCAGCAACACACCCCACCACCCCCTTCCACTACTTTGGCCCTCACAGATCCTACACCAGGCCATCGGCCTGGGAGGCTGGAACCCCTTCTCTCAAAACCCCCTGCAGTTTTTCTGCACTAAAATCTCTGACACCCAAAAACACCTCTGCTGCTTCCACCAATTCAATCTTCTGGGGTTTACATTCCATCTGTGCGGTATAATGAATGGCCACTATAGCCAGGGGTGCTGAGGGTGCTGCAGCACCTCCTGATAAATCAGAATTTTAAAAAAGAAACAAAAAAAAGAAAATAAATGTTCACGAAGGTAGTGCATTGTCCCTTTACTACAGACACCGGGGATCCTCAACTTCACGTCAACACTCAACTGCCACCCCAGTTATCACTCCTTTCAGCGGCGCTCTACTCCGGAGAGCAAAGAAGGACACAGCCCTCATCCTGAAACATATAGCGCCCTCTCCCCCTGACCAGCAGACACACAAAAAGTTAACTTCTTGACAAACCCAAATCCTTCTTCACCCAGCCTGATACCACAAACAGATCGGCCAAAAGGAATGGATCCACTTTCTTCACAAAACGTACTCACTCCCACTGGGCCAGAGTCATACTGGGCATTTTTCTCATCATTGCGTTGAGGCTCGGAAGCCTTCACCTCACTTCTGTCAGGTAAAATTTCAGAGAGTTCACTA